>NC_089837.1:255231117-255537231 GCF_035609145.1 Eleutherodactylus coqui | reverse complement strand
TTGAAACTAATGTTTCTTCTTACAAAAGAAAAGAAAAAAGTTGCCAGGTTAATGTAGTATGTCACTTGAGTACTAGATATCAACTATGAACCAGAAAGTAGAAACTTGTGTGTACCACTTGAAGCCTTTTACTTTATGGTAAAGGGGTCTTTTAGGGAAAGGAGGGGGCTTTAAGACATGGAGATATTTGGAACGGTTGATCGGTTGATGCGTTTAACAGCTCTTTTTAATGCAGCCTGTCATTGTGATGGGTGATGAGATGCGTTAAAAATCATGAAAACGCACAAAAATAGAACAGGCAGTGCTCGAAAAATTGTGGCTTTGAAATCGCTGTGTTCAAGCGCAGGTCTGCGAGACCACAATGAAATCAATAGCAGTGTTGTAACGCGATTAGTGCAGTGTTCTAGATGCTGAGCTAATTGCGGTAAAATGCGCAGTGTGAAAGTGGCCTTACTCCAGTAATAAGGCTTAACAATATTATAATACAACAGGACACCTTTTGATGATGGAGCATAAAGTAAAATAGAGAGCCTAGGTCTAGACTTCTTCTGCGTATAAGCAGCAATATTTGTTGATTTTAATGTTTGCTATTTTGTCATAATAAGTTCTGAGTCTGCAGTATTCATGAGGGTACCCTAGTCTACCTTCTAAGGCCTTAGTCAGACAGGCGATTTTTCGCGCGATTTGCGGATCGCATGACGGATGCGCATCCGCAAATCGCGTGACCGGTGCACGCAAGTCGCCCGCAAATCGCCCGAAAATCTGCTCCTAGCCACGTTTCATTAGAAACGGGCCGGAGCTGTCCAGCGCATTGCATTTAATGGAGACGGCAATACAGCCGTCTCCATTGAAAGCAATGCGCTGCGGGCGAGCCCGGGATGAATTGTCGGTAAGGGCTTAAATATATAAGCCCTTCCCTGCAATCCATCCTAAAATGTGTTAAAATAAAAAAAAATTGTATACTCACCTTCTCCCGGCAGCCGGAGCTCCGTGTGGCTGTCCTGCAGTGGGTGTGAAGGGGGTGTGAGTCAGACCTGCCCCCTGATTGGCTCAGCGCTGAGCCAATCAGAGGCATGCCTCACTCACACCCATTCATGAATTCATGAATGGATGTGAGTCAGACCTGCCCCTGATTGGCTCAGCGCTGAGAGGCAGCAGTCACTCACCCATTCATGAATTCATGAATGGGTGTGTGAGTGTTTTCAGCCTCTGATTGGTCAGGGCTGTGACCAATCAGAGGCAGATCATTCAGCAGGCGGGGATTTTAAAGCCCCGCCGGCTGAATAGTGCCAAGAAGCAGTTCAGGAGAACTGACAGCGGCCGCGGCTGGACTCCGGCTGCAGCGGAAAGGTGAGTATACAATTTTTTTTTATTTTAACACATTTTAGAATGAATTGCAGGGAAGGGTTTATATATTTAACCCCTTCCCGACAATTCACCCCGCGCACGCCGGCAGCCCATTGCTTTCAATGGAGCGGCTGTATTGCCGCTCCATTGAATTCAATGGGCAAACATCGTTCTTCTCTGCCACAGCTGTTACAGCTGTGGCAGAGAAGAATGATTTGTCTTCTATATGTTCTCAATGGGGTCGGCGCTGCTGCCGCCGGCCCCATTGAGCGCATATAGAGAAGAGAACAGGAATCGCAGATCGCAGATAGGTGCGATCTGCGATTTTTTGTTCTATAATTTATCGGACGAGCGCATAAAAAGCGCTCATGTGTCCGATACCATTGCAAAGCAATGGTTTTATAAAATCGCCAGACGCATGCGCATGCACAAATCGCGCGAAAAATCGCCCGTCTGACTAAGGCCTAAGGCCTAAGTCACACGGGCGTTTTTTCCCGCGATTTGCGGATCGCATGACGGATGCGCATCCGCGAATCGCGTGACCGGGGCCGAAAAATCGCCCGAAAAAACTGCTCCTAGCCGCGTTTCATTAGAAACGGGCCGGAGCTGTCCAGCGCATGGAATTCAATGGAGCCGGCAATACAGCCGGCTCCATTGAAAGCAATGGGCTGCGGGCGATCTCACGATGAATTTTCGGGAAGGGCTTTAAAATATAAGCCCTTCTCTGAAATTCATCCAGAAATGTGTAAAAACAAAAAAATATATATATACTCACCTGCTCCCGGCAGACGGAGTTCAGCCGCGGCCGGCCGGCAGTTCTCCTGAACTGCTCTGAGTAGTATTCAGCAGCCGGGGATTTAAAATCCCCGCCTGCTGAATGAGCTGCCTCTGATTGGTCACAGCCTCACAAATCAGAGGCAGCTCTCACTTACCCATTCATGAATTCATAAATGGGTGAGTGAGTGCTGCCTCTGATTGGCTCAGCGCAGGAACCAATCAGGGGCAGCTCTCAGCTGTCATTCATCTAATCGCCGCAGGCAACGCAATGAAAACCTGCCTGTGGACAGGTAGCCTTACTCCAATCCTCTTCTCTTCTAATTGATGGACCATATAAGTTGACAAGCATTATTTAGAAGAGACAAGGGTGAAAGGAGGTGGAGAGTAAACTTATGACTATGATTCTGCTGTGTTATTTTTTTATTGCTTAATATGCAAATGGTACAATATTTTTATGCCATTTAGAATGATAGTTTAGTGAACTGGGCACTAAAATATGCTGTCCTTAAAGAGGCATTCCTTTCTCAGCTAAAAATAGCTGATATGGAGAAAATAAAAGAAAGGAAAGGAAAGAGAAAATAAAAGCAAAATGTGAAAATCAGTGTTGATGCAGTGAACACAAGAACCAATTACGTCTTCTTATTCTAACTTGCTAATAAGTATATCATAAGCCTATGATCTATAGCCTATGATCTATAGGAGTGATGGCGAACCTTTTAGAGACCGAGCGCTCAAACTGCAACCCAAAACCCACTTATTTATCGCAAAGTGCCAACACATCAGGGGGCGGGGCTTATCATGACGTACGATTTTACCTCCATCGTTAAAAAAAGGACAGGGCCGCTTCAAAATAGACAGCATGCAGATTTTAACTGCTTTCTAGATCTGGAAATGCTGCAGAATGTCCTCAGCGTAAATTACTGTGGAAAATTCTGCAGCATTTCCACATCCAAAAAGCAGTCAAAGTCTGCACGTTGTCTCTAGCAGGCACTCACTGGGGCAGATGTGGGGTGGATGGTAGCGTGTTAGGGCAGGATGATCAAGGAGCTAGCTAAGAGACAGTTAGAAGGAGAGGTAGAGGGAAAGGAAATCATCAAAGGCCTCATGTTCACGGGCTTAAAATCCGCAGAGTTTCTCCCGCATGCGGATCCGCGCCACATAGAGATGCATTGGACACCCGCAGGTAGTTAAATACCTGCGCATGTCATTTTTCCCATCAGGCGCCGATCCCCGTGCGGGAAAAAAAATGGACATGCTCCATTTTCGTGCAGGTCTCCTGCGTGGGCGGCTCCTGCAGGCTTCTAGTGAAGCCTATGGAAGCCGTCCGGATCTGCGGGAGACCCATACCAGAATTAAACTCACCTGCTCCGGACGATGCAGTTCTTCCCTTCTTCGCGGACGGATCTTCTTTCTTCGGCCCGGCAGATGTGCCTGGCGCATGCACGCAGCACGCCGCCGGTGTGCCGAGCACATCAGCTAGGCCGAAGAAAGAAGATCCAGCCGCGAAGGAAGGAAGATCCGCATCGTCCGGAGCAGGTGAGTTTATTCTGATTTTTAGGCCTCATGTCCCCGGGGCAGGAGGGACCCGCTACGGATTCTACATGATGAATCCGCGGCGGGCCTGATTTTCCCCATGGACATGAGGCCAAACAGTGTGTTGTCTTCCTGGCGCTCAAGTTCAACACATTGTGGATCGGTTTGACAGACTACTTTTTAAAAAACTTTTATAAATTTTTTTTTCTACAATTAGTAAAGCTTTATGGTTCTTATTTTTACTTTTTTTTTTAGTCCCCAGAGGGGATAACAACTAGCGATGCTTTGATCGCTCCTGCCGTACGATGTAATGCCATAGCATTATATCACATTGTGATCTAGCAGGCAGTCTATCAAGCCACCCCACAGGAATGGCTTGATAGGGATTCTGCCAAGACAGCCCTGAGGACCTTTAGAAAGCCCCTGGGTGCCATGACACTCGCATGGCTTCCTGCGATCTCCTCGCAGGGGGCCATAGGGGACACAGAACATCGTTCGGGGGATTTAAATGCCGCTGTCAGAGCTGTTGCTGCTGGGTGTCGGCTGTAATAAACAGCTGGCGCCCACACTGTGTAAAGAGAGATTTCCCTGTGATCTCTCTTTATATGGAACCTGACCCCGCAGGACATAATTGTACGTCCTATAGCAGTAAGAGGTTAAAGTCCACACTACAGTTGGATATATATGAGGAAGAAGAACGTTGGTAGGGATACATGGAGGAAAAATAATAATAAAGTCATTATAGAGGTTTTCTATAGGCCATCAAATAGAACAGAAGCTACCGCAAATCTATTATTAGAGGAAATAAATGAAGCAGCAAATCACAATGAGGTAATCTTTAAGGGAGACTTTAACTATCCGGATATAAACTGGGAAGTTTATTTCAATAACTAAAAATAAGCATCTTACCCAATTTGTTCAGGACCCAACTAGAGGGATGGCCATTTTAGATTTAATACTAACCAACAGACCTGACAGAATAACAGAGTTGCAGGTGGGGGGGGGGGGGGGGGGGCACCTGGGAAATAGTGACACAAATATTATAAGTTAGCACTTGTCTTTCAAAAGAGAGTTTTATCAGGGAGCTGTGAAAATTCTAAACTTTAGAAAGGCAAGGTTTGATCAGTTCACAGATGCCTTTAACCTTATTGACTGGGTGGTTAATACCTTGCAGGAATAAAAGGGTTAGGAGTAGGAGAAAACTAGTTTGGCTCAATAAAGATGTAACATGGACAATAAACAACAAAAATAAAATATTTAAACTAGTAAAGCAAGAAGGCAGCAAGGAAGCACTGGAAACCTATAAGGAAAAAAATAAATTATGTAAAAAAACAGATAAATGCAGCAGAGGAGGAGACAGAGAGACTTATTGCCAAGGAGAGTAAAAACAAACCCTAAACTGTTCTACAATTATATAAATAGTAAAAAAGATTAATACTGAAAGTTTTAGTCCATTAATAAATAATGTAGGAAAAATTGTAAAGGGTGATGTGGAGAAAGCAATTCTATTAAACAGTTTTTTCTGCAGTGTATATACAGAGGAAAATTAAATGTTAGATGAGATACAGAGTGATAAAGTAAACTTTCCACTGAATGTGACCAGTCTATCTCATGAAGAAATGTAGAACTGCTTTAAAAGATTAAAATGGACAAATTGCAAAGTGACAATGGCATACACCACCGGTTTTAAGGGAAATAAGTAATGTGATGGACTGACTATTGTTCCTTCTATTTTAGGACTCTATGGTGATAGGATCTGTTCCACTGGATTGGCACATCCCCAATGCTCGGTCTGGGTGAGAATGTGTGTAAGTGGGTAAGTAACTAGCTGAATGATGAAAAGCAAAGGGTGATTATTAATGGTACGTATGTTGATTGTGTCACTGTTACTAATAGAGTAATACAAGGGTCAGTACTGGGCCCTATCCTAATTTTCATGTGCACCATAGGAAAATAATCCTGTCTTTAAAATGACATATTTGCAAAACTATGCAATTTGATTTTTTTTCTCCTCTAAATTGCATTAACTCCTGAAAAGAAACTGTGGGGTCAAAACCCTTATGACACCCCTCAGTGAATACATTAAGGTGTGTGTGTGTTTTTTTTAAATAGTGCCATTTGTGGGGGTATCTATCATTCTGACACCTATGAGCCTTTGCAATCTTGGCTTGGTGTAGGTAAACAAAATGTTCCTGAAAATGTTAATAATCAATGTTAAATTGGTATGTCTCCTAAATGGTTAAAAAAAAAAGCTTTTCAAATGTGCATCCAGAATAAAGAAAATATATCTTATCAAAAATGTGTACAATATGTTTGTACATATTTGAGATATTGCAATTGAAAATGTGAAAAAATGACAATTTTTTCAAAATTATCCCAATTTTGGCGCTTTAATTTCTATTTTAACCACACATATACAGTATATATATATATATATATATATATATATATATATATATATATATGTATATATATATATATATATATATATATATATATATATATATATATATATATATATATATATATATATATTTAACCAGGCAGATGTGCCAAACTACAATTACATGCAAGTATAGTGGAATGCAGTTTTCACAGATACTGGAACAAACAGTAAACATACATTTCAGGCATATTTAAGTCTTCTTACATACCATCTCTGTGGTCACCGTTTCACAAACTGCTCGTATTCATCTCTCCTGTTTGCCAACATCACAAAGTGCCACTGAGTATCCACTATAGATAGCTGCCTTGAGGGGACGTGGACTGGGGAAAGGAAAGCTAGAATCTCATTGGTTCTTATACACAGCTACTCCCTTTTGTGGACCTTTAGTTGACTGATTTATTTTATTTCACCAACTGAATTAAATTGGTTTGTGGCATTTTTTTATTACATTAGCATTGTTATTGTATTTCATCTTAAACTGATTATTTTAGTATTGAAAATAGTATGTTCCACGTACATACCCTGGTGCAATGCTGCAGAGATCTATTTTGCCCCTGGATAGGTATTTTTTGTGGACACCCTGTATGCAATAACACTTCTAAATTCTCTAATTCTCTTTGCTGTTGATTGAAACAACTCATTATTTAATGTATAACAGTCGGTTTATTTTATAAGCCACTTCCACATTAAGTATTTTTACATATTTAAGAATTACAACTAACCCTTCCAGAATGGACTCAGAAAAATATATTTAGATATGCCCACTATTCCTCAGGTTGCAGAAATGCCTTTTCTTTTACAGCCTGCTTACATGCATGGGGATAGATGACATATTCCTGGTTGAAAAGGCAGATTGTGTAATTACAATGTAGTTATATTTTTACAGAGCAAAGTAGGGCATGCTAAACAAATCTGAAGCCTTGCACATTGTTTAGTGCTCATTTATCCACCTAATACATTATATTTTCAAGGCATAAAGTTGGGGTTGAAGAAGATCTGTATTTATCACCCTCATTATTATTTATAAACATGTAAAGGTTCTTCTTCACTTAAAAGTTAATTTTCCAGTCTTAAAGAAATTACATCTCCCCTCCATTTCCAGTGATTAGTTATAATAAGTAACTTTCCGTATTTGTGTATAGAGATAATTTTGGAAACAGTTTTTTTCTTAATAATACTACAGAAAAATATCAGTAATTATGTAATGACTGCAGAAATTACATTTAGGTAAATGAAGAGAAATCATTTTTTGTATTGTGTGTCTCTAATTTATATGTAATTACCAGTTATAAAAGAACATTCCTGGTATGCATAATGACAACCTATTGTCCTTGTGTAAAAAGTCAAGGTGTTTTCATTCAAGGTTTGTTCTTTTCAGCTTATTCCTGGCTGGTTGGAGAGACAGGAGCAGCTGTTGTATGGCATGGCTTACAATTTTTCCCTGATATGTGAAAGCCAGCTGGCTATATTCTTATTATGTCAAACCTGTAGAAATTGGAATTCTGGGAATTTGAGTAAAAAAATGAAAGGAATCATTGATTCACAAACTTGTTTTTTACTAAATAATTTTATATAAAAATACTAAAAAGAGGACTCACTTCACTTTGGCCTATTATAATGGAGATACATGGGTTTTCTGATTGTCAAGCCTCTTTCACACTGGCGATGCGTTTTCATGTGTGAGAAGGCATTTTCTTGTCCATTCACATGAGTGGCTGCTTTGTATTAGTGAAAATATATGCCGTTGGCCAGAAGTCCCTCGGTCAGCATAAATCCTTGGAAAGTCGTCTAATGCCTAAATAGAGGCACCTGTAATGTTTTCACAGTGCTGGGCACTGCTAATCTCCCTCCCCCTCCCTTTTTTTACATCTCCCATATGAGTCTATGGGAGCCACAAGCGTATAGCAGCCGAAAGCTAGGACAAGACCTATCTTTTTCGGCCGCATATGTCCTATAATTCTAGGCACGTTAAAATCGGTCATATTTTTACGCGGTTAAAATTGGTCATCTGAATGAATGCATTGGAATCCAATGCACAGATGGTTGCTCATGTGAATAAGGCCTTAGATTCAATTGCTTGGAAAACGTCTGCTCCAATTTTCGCTTATTGAAACTTTTCCATGTAAATCAGACATTGTCAAATGTCATTATTTATATATTACATAACGGCTCATCCACACGGGCATATTGTCACTACGTATTACGCATGCATATATCCCAGGTGTAACACATGATGAACGGAGGCATTGAAAGTCAATGGACTTTCATTCTTTCCTTGACACCTCTGTGTGGGCACTGAGTATTGATACGCAGGAGAAATAAATCACAGCATGCTCTACTTCTCAGTGTATCACACATAGCCCTTGTATGGGTTGCATATGATACGCTGTCTATACGCAGGCATTGCGTATGGGCAGTGTTTCAATACGCATTTCTGCTCTGAACAGGGGAATTAAAACAAAAATCACACCGTCTGTGATTGCATCATTTGCGCACATGCTCAGTGCCAATAGCAGCCCATACGCGGTCTCTGCAAGCATTGTACACATGTACCTATATGAATGAGGCCTAACACAAATACAGCGCCAGAACCGAAGTTCATAATGTAAATCTAGCACCAGAAGCAAGCTCATACATAAGTACAGCTTTCCTAACAATAAAATAATCATCTCACTCACCTACCTGCTCTTCCATGCCATTCTCCAGCCACTGCCTTGGCTTTTTCTTTCTGGGATCCTGTGGAGAGATGCAAGCAGCTCGATGACATCATTGTGCCTCCTGCCTCAGAGGTTGAATAGGGAGCTGTGCATAACTTCTTGAACTGTTCCATAAAAGAAACCAAATGGAACTATCCCCTTCCATTAGTAAAACAGACATCATTTTGGTATCTATTTTACAAGGGTTCTGTTTGTTTCCATTGCTTAGATGTAAAACAACTGTTTTAGAGTTTCCTTGATTCCTTGTATCTAGGAATATGGTGTTGTGGTAGTCTTGTAATCTGACTCAACTATATTGCTAGTCTGATATCACAAATTTCAAAATCTCACTAAAGCTGAATAAATTAAAGTACTTTTTTGAATATTTAAATTAGAGAATAGGAAATGTATTTTTCCTTTGCAGCAATACAAATCAACTGCCAAAACTTAGTGCATGCTATGTCAATTCCCTTGCCAAGTCTGCTACATTGAAAAAATGTAATGTTACATGGTTGTTATTCGGATGCTCATGTGATACATGGAGACCTTGAGGATAACTAAGGGAGCACTGTTGATTGTTAGCGGTCTTCCACTATGACTCATAAAAGGAAATACTGAACAGGGAACCCTGGTCTTGATAACACAACCCAATTAAAAGGATTTTTCATTTTTTCTGCAAAAACTGCATAAATGAAAAGTTCTACAATTTTGTAATGTACTTTAATTCTGCATTATTTTTAAGATATTAATTTGCTGTCAATGAATGATTTCATTCTTCCATACAGTCAGAGGCTCGAAATGGGTACAGAATGTAGTCCTGCTCACAGTTGAGAAGTGTATACCACAATACCCATTCTAGGTAACGCTTTGTGAGAGAGATTTGCGCAACTGTTGCAGACATGCTCACAGAGCATTACTTAGATGGTATATTAAATTATTTACATTGCACTGTAAATTGTGATATCCATTTTATTTTTTTATGTAGATGATTTAAAACTTTAGTCAACCTTATGTCTTAACAAGACCCTCTATTTACTCGGATATCTTATTTAATATTGCCTATGCTCTGTAGAAAATTCTACCGTATTATAGAGTGAACTGTTCATGCTGCCTTGACTTCTTCAAAGAGATACAACCTTGCTGAAATACAATTTTCTGGTTTCTACTTGTCTACTAAGTGGCATTGCCAAATTTAGCAAAACATATACGAACCTTAGGGTGAATGCAGATGGCTGGGTCGGAACCCACTGCGAGAATTCTTGCAGCAGAATGTGACCCATGCCCCTGCACTGATCTGTGGCTCACCTGCTCCAGGCGTCTAGTCTCCGCTCTGCGATGTGCAGCTGGCGCACAGCCGCACATGTGCAGAGCACAGGTGGCGCATCAGTGGTGACGTTTCTGTGTGGGACTCTACGAGGCTCGCACAGAAATAGGACATGCTGCGGTTTTTTTACTGCACGAGTTTTCATGCGGTCAAATCACAGCTCACTGCATAGGATTGCGTGCACGCATGCCATTCTATGGCAGCGTGCACGGGCGGAAACTCTGTGGGAAATCTAGCCGTGGAATTTCTGCCCGTCTGCATTCATGGTTAATGAAGGTCATTAACAGGAGCTTATCCAGTCACAGTAGACGATAGAGTGACATGTATTTTTCTGGTTGTTGTAAATCACATAGAGATGAACAACAATAACATATTAAATTGAGAAGTGGTTGAGACAATGCGCTCCCCCACTTTGGTACTAAATAAATGGATGGGACACCGATAACAAAGTCAACACACTTTAACTTTAAGATATTGCCATTATAGGCCTTGTATGAAACTAAAGAATAAGTTACACTTTTCATCCTGCCAAGACGTTTTCATAAGACATATAGATTTCTTCTATAAACAATTCCACATTTGTTTATATTGTGCTTTGTGCTGACGTTCAACTCTATTAAAGTGATTTGGGCTGATCTCTAATATCATATCCCATCAACAGGTGTAGTACCATTTTTGAGTAAACAGGTATGTAAGTCAATTATAAAAAAAAGATACAAAACATACAGATATATATAGTGGGTTACACCACTGAGTTTGTTTCCCTATTGTGCTGCTACAAATATTTTCCAGGTAATTTTAAGAAGAAGAAGAAATAGTTCTCTGAATATTATAATGTTAATTGACGTGTTCAAACATCAGCTTTTAAAACAAGAACATGTCAGATTTGTTAGACACATTGTTTGTTTTAGTGCACTGGAAATGTTCCAAGGGCATCTTTTCATCTCTGAAGCAGGTGCAGCTGAAGTTTTGCAAAACCTTTGCTGTACATTTAAAATAATACATTTAATTACGAATAAATCATAAAAGTACAACCCCAATGAAAAAGGCAATTAAAACAATTCTTTAACTTTAGTATAAAAATAAATGATTGGGACCTAGAATTACAACAAGGCTACAACTTGTAAACAAACATCCTTGACACGCTCAAGGTTTTCATTTCGGTTATTATAACAGAAAGTACAAAAAAGCTATAAAATAAACTATAAGTATTGTGTATCTAAAAGGCTAATTTGAATTCCTTTCATATATGTTCTGCATCAACATTTGCAATTGCATAAAAGCACCCAATTTTAAATTATAGAAAGAAAAAGGGAAAAATCCTAACATTAATTTTCCTGTTGGCTTAAGTCAGATAGAGATGGTTATTAACATTAAATGGTTGAGTACTTTATTTATTTTACTATTTTATATGTACATACATATTCTACAGCATTGTACAGCACTTGATATAGGGGTCAGTACCCATTGGAGCTTATGTGAGAATATACTACCATACTAAAGTGCTGAAAAGAATGATGGTTCAGTGCAATCACAAAATTGGGGGTGGGTGGGGGGAAAGGACTCTTATGCAATAATGGATCTCAAAGGTCCAGCAGAAAATAACCCTATTTAGAGCTGACTTTGAAGCCTATTACTAGTTTTAGGGGTCAATTTCATATGGGATAATTCACCTATAACCTATATTACTATATCTCTGAAGTGATGATATGTTATTTGTGTGTGCTGTGAAAACAAAGTTTGCAATGTACTTAAGGGCTCATGCAAATGGGAAAGCTACATACCTGGATGTAGCCTTGAGGACATGTTCTGTATAATATAGGGGGTGAGATTTCAAAATCAATTTCATCTGCAGACCTAAAAAACTCACTCTGATGTATACTAGGTTTGTCTTGCTTACTGTATATTCTTAAATGTACCATGAGACTGAAGAAACATTTGCACTTTATCTGATATAGTTGAAACATGTATGAAAATGTTTATTACATTCATAATATGTCAGAAGAGAGGATGTGGATCTGCCTTGCCACACACCGGTTTGACTAACTGGAGAGTCAGCACCTGGGGTTTTCATCCTTGAACCTCCCAAGCAGGATATAGTCTTTGCTGTAAGGTCACCAAGACGTTGCTCATGCAAATAGTCTTTTTAGTGTGGCTGCTGATGCTGTACAGGGTCAAAAGCGCAGTGCCTGATGGTATGAACTGTAGAGTAGTGGTCAAACAGGGAAAGGTCAGAGCTGGCAGCACAGGTGATAATGTGGTCCAGGCAAAAGATTAGGGCAGACAGTGAGCAATAGTGAAGTCCAATAATCAGCCAAGGTCAGGGAGCATAGAAGTCAGAATCGTTAGGGGTCAAGCAAAAGTCAGAACCAGGACACACACAAACAAGGGCTTTGTCACAATGGCTGATATAGACCAATTGTTTAGCCATTCTCCATGGGAGGATGCTTAATAGAAGAGGATGTGGATTGTGTTTGGTGGGGGAACAAATTAGGGAGCATATACTGGCCCTTTAAGACAGTGGGTGGGAGCATGAGCACGCCCTGTGGTCAGCAGAGAGGGAGCAAGCAAAGCATGCACTGCATGGAGTGGACAGATACTGGCATGTAAGACAAGAAGAACGGAGGTGGAGGGCCACGGATGCAGTAATAGTGCACCGTGACATAATCAAGACTTCTAGACTATATTCCAAGTGAAAGTGCTCTATTATTGGTATAGGAATCAGATTAAATTCACAGAATCTCTAAATGGGGAGAAAACAACAAATGTTTGCCATTTAGTATTTTTCTCTGTAAACCTATTCTTTCATGCCAATTAATTTTTATTTTGAAGAGTCCTGATAAGTTAGATTCTAGAAGAATCTTGTAGATTCATGGAAAGATCTTGAACGATATTGCCAATAAAATGGAACATAAAAAACAAATGTATGCTTTTTGGAATTCTATAGTTTTGTGTTAGGTTGTGATTGAAGCCTGTATAGCTATATCCTGTCAGTTTACATATAAGCTTGCACATTTGAATCTTCATTCGACCATAAACATCTAGTTATCGTCTATAGTAGAGTGAACATTCATTTAAAAGGGGTATTCCAGAGACTGGGCAACATTTTCAAAATTTCCCTAAAATTTCCACTTATTGCCATTATTTCAAACATCCATCTAAATAATCAAACTGAACTCCAATACCTTTTTTCCTGACCTGCACATTGTTATTTAAAATGGCAGCTGGTAAGTGCAAAAACTGCATTCCCACAATGCCTGATTGCTGGTTATTGACGGGGACACATTCACAACTGTACAAACTGTGTAGTCATTACAGAATTTGAAGGCACTGAGCATGCATGACCACTAAAAGAGAGCAGTATACAGGTCGTAAGATGCCAATGGAGAACTAAGCAGGGGGTGGGTGGGGGGAGACTACAGGGTAAGCAATATGTCTGCCGCTTTGTAGAGCAATGTATAACATTATATTGTAAAATAACATGTTATCACCTTATGAAGCATGTAGCTGTCACTTTAAATCGCTGGAATACCCCTGTAAGGGGTCTCTCATATAGAAAAGTACGCTACTCTGTAGTACATCAATGTAGCTTGCTTCCGACAGGGAAAGCGTCAGTGTCATAAGACGTACTTTTTTCCCTACTGGAAATGTTTCAAATTTACAGGTTTTCTAATGTAGATGAACTTTGCAGACCTTTATAAGTCATCTACTATGCCTGCATCATGAAGATCAAGGCTTTAGTAGTGTGGAGAAAAGTTTTTGCATAAATTATTTTAATGATTTCCTCTCTTCTATAATGGCAGAAAAAGATTGCTGTGGAAGGTTGCTTTCAATAGCAGGACAGTGGCAATAAGTGTATATAAGATGAAATGAAGCTTTTGTCTTGAACTACATTAGAAATAGTCTTAAACTCCTCCTCACTTATTTAACAAATGGCTTGTCATGATGAAATCTCTAAGCCCTTTTTCAAGAACAATAATTACAGCTTGTTAGGTGAAAGCTCATTTGAAGTCTCAATTTTCTTGAGTATAGAGCCCTTGTGGGGAGAGCCAGGTGTGCGGTAAAGGTTGCAGCTAGTGCCTGTAGTGTGAGGTTGAAACTCAACTGGCATGTTGCAAGTCTTTGATTCTTCTTTTGCTTAAGAGGTAGCAGTTGTCTTGACAGTGGAAATAAAGCATCATCATAGCACTTTGATGCATATAATGGCTAAAGGGAATTCAAAGCAGTATATCAAAATGATAGATGTTTAAATTCTGAACAAAGTGTAGACTGTAATCTTTTGGTTCTGTAAAAGCATTTCACATCGAAAATAACAGAAATCTGAAAAATAAAAGCCAAAAATAGAAGTTGTATATGAAAATAATGGAAGAAAAGAGGCAGTCAACACAGAACTGGAACGTGATTATATGTTGTATTGTTGGATACTGTAAAATTGTAGTATATGATTTATCGTGTTGAAGAATTGTTTTCACATGTTTTAATGAAATTATAAGTGCAGCTTAATACAACAAGTGTAGGCCCTGTTGGAATATTTCAATTTGCATAGGTTTGTTCCTTTGATTCAATCAGTGTTTGTTTTACAGGTAAAGCATTAACCTTGCAGGAACTCAATCTATCCAATGTCATTTTGTTTAAATCAGTCATCAATACCCAAGCTGTGCTGATTCCCTTGCATCCATCAGAAGGGTAAGTTTACACATGGCAGATTTGTGCAACTATCCTATTCATCTGAATAGGGCTTGCAGAACTTCAGGAATGTGTTGCAGAAACAATCCTGATTAGATCAATGGATCAGAATTTTCTGCCACAGACATTGCTGTAATAAATCTGCCAACTATAAACATTGCCAGAATAAACCCCACTCAAATTTATTTCTAAAATTTGGTCAAAGGAGTAAGAAAAGGAGCTGGAAGTAAAAGGTGGAATGCACACGGCCAGGTCGGATTTCACTTCGGGATCCTGTAGTGGAATCTGACCCGGTGCCTGTCCGGAGATTTTCTCTATATGCTGCGGATGTGCAAGCAGCAATGCCGGTGCACTTGCGCAGTACAGAGAATGCCACGCCATCATGCCGGCAATGATGCGGATCCACTGTGATTTCGAAATTGATATTTCAGAATCGCCGCGGGTCGGATGGCTTCCACTCAATAGAAGCCATCCGCGCGAGTCCCGCATGAAAATAGAGACTGCTGCGATTCTTTCTCTACGAGTGGAAATCCCAAGTGGTTTCCACTTGTGTGCGTGGAAGAATCATTTTATATTGTATGCTATGGGCAGACATTGCTGTGGATCAATCTAAAGACATGACAGACAGACTCTATCTTTTAATCTTACTAAATATACCCTACAATATTGAAAATCCTATATAAAAACACACACACACAATGTCTAGAAATCCAACAAATAAATAAGATGCATAGATGCACATAAACCATGGCTGCGACAATGCAGTACAAGCAGAAACGCACGGCAACAGTACTCATGCACATTTAATATCTGAATAAAGATGCATAACTCTTGTATATACTAACCACAGGAAAATGCAAAGTTCTTAGTACGCATTTTGATCAAAATATGTGGGCCCATCCCCCATGTCCAGATGACCATGCTTACAGATGGGAACTAACACTAATAGATAATTCTCTGTTTGGCCTGAACCTCTAATTGATTCAGGGTAGTAGGATACCAGGCTACATGGTCTAATTAAAATGACTTGCGAAACATGGAGTTCCTACCTTTAGCAGACACCTCTCTTTAGGCCTGAGCCTTGAAATGAAAGCAGAGAAATTAGGATACTAAGCTATGCAATCTAATTAAAAAAGGCCTTGTGCAGATGGGTGAAAGGAGTGCCCAACACAAGTGGAGGCAATCATTGTCCCACAAATGCAAAATGCTTCAAAAAAACACAAGGTATACACATCTAACAAATAAATTAGAGACCCAAAAGAGAGGTATCTGTTAGTATTAGGATCTGTCTGTAAGCATAGTCACCTGGACGTGGTGGATGGGCCCACATTTTTTATCAAAATATTCTCCAAGAACCTTGCATAACAAGAGTTATGCATCTTAAATCAGATATTAAATGTGTATGAGTGCTCTTGCCACGTGCTTCTGCTTGGCATGGATGTTAGTTTGTCTGGGCAAGCGTTAGTTGATGATGCCTTTGCGTCAGGTCAAAGTGAACCAAACTGTGTATCATTTATTACGGTTATGGAATGCAGAGATCCTCGTGACCATAACAGAACTGTTGTATTTAATAATGTTATTTTGATGTTGCATTGTTTGCTCTTTCATGTGGTAACCACATTTATTTGAAGGTATTTTGGAGTCTAAACAGTTAACTACTGTTTTTTTTAAGTTACATGTAAGTCGTCCTGTGTTGTAAATGCAGATGCTGAGTTCTGCACAGGCTCCATTGAGGGCAGAGTCTGAAAATATTTTTGCAGCTGCTTCAAAAACCTCATGACTGTTTTTGTGAAGTAGTGGCTGAGAGCGTGCAGCATGGAGTTTAAGGGCTCTTTCACATGGGCATGGTTTCACACTCTGAGGGCCCTTTTACACAGCTGTAGGCATTTTTACATGCATCCGCCCATACCACAAAAACATGTCAATGGGCACCCAAATCAAACGTTTGTGTGCCCGGTTAGACGACACAGGCCCCGACGCATACACGCTGAGCCCGCAATGCCGTTGGGCCTCCCTTCCTCTTGCCGGCTCACCTCCTCTCTCCTCCTGTCTGGCTGTTAGTAATGGGAAGGGGCGGGATGGGGGCAAAGCTAAGCTCCCGCCCATTGTCTGCAGCCACCAATGGAAGGGGGCGGGGTGCCTCTTCCCACTGTAGACAGCCAGAGGGGAGGAGAGAAGAGGAAGGGAGTTCAGGGGTTACACTGCTAAACTCCCTCCCACCTCCCTTCTCCAACCGCTGTCATTGGCTCCCATAGGAGCCCATGCAGTGGCAGATGTATTCCCCCCTGAATAGTTCCAGGACTATATTTGCGGGCCGGCGTGAAAGCGCTCGTCGCTATATTGGCGCAGCCAGGTGTTTTCACACCGCGGGACTATGGGCATGTGATCTGATGCATTGGAATCCAATGCATCAGATCATAGCGTATATTGGCCAGCCATAAAAAAGGCAGCCAATATATGCTTGTGTAAAAGAGGCCTAAGAGCTGTGCAAAAAAAAATCACAGCTAACTATGCGAAACATAGCGTGAATGGATCATTTCCCGTAATCAAGTCCTGAGCTTAATTAGCAGTGAAATTGCCCATTCACAAGATCAGGAGCTGCGTATTGCAGGAAAAATGCACTCCTATTCGGAATTCCCTGGGTTGATAGAAATCCTCCTAATGACTTCTAATGTCTAAACTACAGGCACCTCTATTCTTTTCCGAGCGTGGTTCACAGCTAAACTCCCTCTCCCCTCCCTTTTTGTCCTGCTACCATAGAAGTCTATGGAAACTCCTGTGCAGCAGACACCAAAAACGCATCGCAAGTTTGTCCTTTGCGATTTTTGTGCAATGCGTTTTTAACATTAGAAAGTCACATTGACAATCGCGTGAAAAAAACGCAGCGATATTGCAGCGTTAAAAAAACGCTAGTGGAAAGGCACCCTGAGGCTGATATTGGTGGACATTATTACTAAGAGTCCTAGTACTAATAGTAATTCCCACAGTAGCCCAAGTAGTAATAGCGCACCCCTGAGACTGATATACTTACCTCAACCTTGTTTCAAAGTGCTGCTGCTCGCCTGCTCAGCACTGCTTCTCCATTGGATTTCCACTTTTGTCCACCTGCGAAATAAGCTGCTATTAAAAATCTCTAATAGAGGGTTACCTCCTTCTCCTCCTTGAAATAAACACGTGAATGTTTATGAAGGGGTCGAGTAAGGAATTTAAAAGTAATTAATCGTAGTTCTGCCAACTGAGGGATTTCGAGGCTGTGGCGTATTATCCCTGTAATACACTGCAGCCAGCCATGCGAATAGACAATAAACCCCGAATAATAGCCGCAATTTGGCGGCGGCTATTTTTCGCTCATGTGATTTTTGGCAGAGATGCAGGCAGCGTTAAAATGCAATGTCCATGTGAAAGAGGTCTTACATTCTAAGGGCAGCTTCAAACAAGCGTATGCGCAAATACACTGGATGCAGTGCAGCGTATTTGCGTATGTACGAGGTTTGGAGGTGACTATAATCAGGATGTTGCAAGTGTGTCTGTGCATATTACCGTAATTTCTGTGAGAGCAGGGCCAGATAAAACGCGTGCATGACACGCGGTTTTTCTTGAATTGAATGGCTATTGAAGCCTAATAGGATATCTTCTTTTCCTGCATTTTGTGCAGTGTTTCACATATCCCCTTGTGCATTTTTGAACCTGCCATAGACGTCTATGGTAGTCTTGCTTCTAAAAACGCAGGAAAATAGAACAGGCCCTATTCTATTGTACATGCTCGAAATCAGTGCACAAAACACACTTAGGCCTTAGTCAGACGGGCGTTTTTTTGCGCGATTTGCGCATGCGCATGCGTCCGGCGATTTTTTAAAACCATTGCTTTGCAATGGTATCGGACACATGAGCGCTTTTTATGCACTCGTCCGATAAATTATAGAACAGAAATCGCAGATCGCACCTATCTGCGATCTGCGATTCCTGTTCTCTTCTCTATATGCGCTCAATGGGGCCGGCGGCAGCAGCGCCGACCCCATTGAGAACATATAGAAGACAAATCATTCTTCTCTGCCACAGCTGTAACAGCTGTGGCAGAGAAGAACGATGTTTGCCCATTGAATTCAATGGAGCTGGCAATACAGCGGCTCCATTGAAAGCAATGGGCTGCCGGCATGCGCGGGATGAATTGTCGGGAAGGGCTTAAAGGGGTTGTCCCGCGGCAGCAAGTGGGTCTATACACTTCTGTATGGCCATAATAATGCACTTTGTAATGTACATTGTGCATTAATTATGAGCCATACAGAAGTTATAAAAAGTTTTTCACTTACCTGCTCCGCTGCTAGCGTCCTCGTCTCCATGGTGCCGACTAATTTTCGCCGTCTAAAATGGCCTAATGGCCAAATTAGACGCGCTTGCGCAGTCCAGGTCTTCTCCTGTTCTCTATGGGGCTCCGTGTAGCTCCGTGTAGCTCCGCCCCGTCACGTGCCGATTCCAGCCAATCAGGAGGCTGGAATCGGCAATGGACCGCACAGAAGAGCTGCGGTCCACGGAGGTAGAGGATCCCGGCGGCCATCTTCACCGGTAAGTATAGAAGTCACCGGAGCGCGGGGATTCAGGTAAGCACTGTGCTGTTCTTTTTTTCAGTCCCTGCATCGGGGTTGTCTCGCGCCGAACGGGGGGGGGGGGGGGTTAAAAAAAAAAAACCCGTTTCGGCGCGGGACAACCCCTTTAAATATATAAGCCCCTCCCTGCAATTCATCCAGAAAAGTGTTAAAATAAAAAAAAATATACATACTCACCTGCTCCCGGCAGCCGGAGTTCCGCGCGGCCGGCCTGCACTGGGTGTGAAGGGGGTGTGAGTCAGACCTGCCCCCTGATTGGCTCAGCGCTGACAATTCATCCCACACTCGCCCGCAGCGCATTGCTTTCAATGGATCCGCTGTATTGCCGGCTCCATTGAATGCAATGCGCTGGACAGCTCCGGCCCGTTTCTAATGAAACGCGGCTAGGAGCAGATTTTCGGGCGATTTTCGGGCACCGGTCACGCGATTTGCGGATGCGCATCCGTCATGCGATCCGCAAATCCCGCGAAAAAACGCCCGTCTGACTAAGGCCTTATGAGAATGAACCCATTGAAATCAATAAGTTCTATTCTCTGTTTAATGCATGCAGATTTTGCGGTTTGGCCGCAACGAAACAAACGTGAGATTTCTGTCCAGGAGAACCGCTGCTTCAAAACCCGTGGCGGTTTTGAAGCGGCCCGGCTGCTTGCTCTTCCGCTGTGGCCGGCGCTCCCATAGAGGAGAGTGCGGCCGCAGCGGAAAAAAAAAATGAACATGCTGTGGTCGGCAAATCCGCGCCACAGCGGTGGCTTCTGCCGGCTTAGCCGCAGTGGATTTGCTGTCCCGTGTGGACGAGATTTCTGATTTCACATGGCTGGCTAATCACGGGATTAGCGGCCGCATGGGGGTTTGCCATGGCGAAATTCCACACAGAATTTCCGTGGTAAATCCGCCCCGTGTGAACCCAGCCTAAAAGCATCCTAATTACCTCATGTAAGCAGTACATACCTTTTAAAAACAAAAGAACTACAAGTAGAAGGAAACTAATCTGGCTTGAAAAGACTGTAAGGTGGGCGATAAGCAAAAAAATGTTTAAATTATTAAAAGAAGAAGACAGTGAAGAAGCGCTAAAAACATACAGGGAAAAATACAAATTATGTAAGGAAAAGATCAAAACTACAAAGAAGGAGGCAGAGAGACTGATTGCCAAGGAGAGTAAAAATATCCATGAAACTATTTTTCAATTATATAAACGGTAAAAGGATTTGCACTGAAAGCACTGGCCCTTTAATAAATAATGTAGGAGAAATCATAGAAGACGATGGGGGGAAGGCAAATCAATTAAATAGTTTTTTTCTCATGTTTATTTATGAATGAAAAAGAAATGTCACATGAGATGCAAGGGGATAATATGAACTCCCCGTTAAATATCATCTGCCTAATGCAGGAGGAAGTGAAGAGCCGGTTAAAAAGGATTAAAATTGACAAATCACCAGGCCAAGATGGAATAACCTAAGGGTTCTAAGGGAACTAGGTGATATGATAGACAGACTGCTATTTGTTATATTTAGGGACTCTAATGAGACCAGGGTTTCAGGGTTCAGTATTGGGTCCCATTCTGTTCAATATATTTATCAATGACCTGATAGAGGGACTGCGCAGTAAAATTTCAATATTTACAGACTATATGAAATTATACAAGATAATTAATACAACAGAGGACAATATGCTTGGGTAGAAATTGGCAAATGAAGTTCAATATTGTAAAGTTATGCACATGGGCAGGAGAGATGGATGTCAACAACATACACGAAATGTGGTACTGCTAGGGAAACTTGATATGGAATACATTGCCCGTTGCATAGGCTCCTATGGGAGCCAATGACAGTGGCCCTCTGCTCTCCTCCCCACTTGCCGACTCACCTCTGCTCTCCTCTCCACTGGCTCTTTGCAATGGAAGGACGGGGGTGAAGCTAGGCTCCGCCCTCATCCCACCCCCTGTCCACAGCCAGCAATAGGAGGAAGCGGGATGGGGTGTGACTTAGCTCCACCCCGCCCCTCCCATTGCAAAGAGCGAGCAGGGAGGAGGGCAGAGGTGAGCCTGCGAGGGGAAGGGAGAGGAAAGGGGCGCCGGCATGGTGACCTCGGGGAGTATTCGCCAGGGCCCATACCATGTGAACAGGCACACAAACGTTAAATTTGTCGGCCGATATACGCTCATGGGAATAAGCCCTGAGCGTGGCAGGAACTGATATTTTTATATTACTTCCTGCCACACCCACAAGTGTTCTTTCTAATCTCTATAGCCCTCTACAGGCCATTCTCTGTATTGCAGCACCACAGTGCATATTGACAAATTTTACTGTACTTCTTGCACTTGCAGGGCATGCAGTTTTTGTGCATGGGACACAAGCATGCCCTGATTTAATTGGCTATTTAGCCTAATGAGTTGAGATATGTCCTTTTTTCTCGCTGAATTGTGCATCCTGTTGCATATGGCGTGCACATTTGTGAACCTATAGATTTCTATGGGGACTTTTGTTGTGTAAATACGCAAAAAGTAAAACATGCTGCATTTTTTCACATGCATTAAAAGAGGAGATGAGGGCGAAACCATTAAAATCTATAGGTTCTATTCTCTGCGTACAACGAGCACATATTTTGCACACGCGAATATGCCTGTGTGAATTTGCCCTAAGGTTTAGACTTCTTCAAATTTCTTTCTTGAAAACAAATTTTCTTAAATATACCGAAGTCTGCAGCTGCCAACTTGCTTTTCCCTATCTTCTCGCTGCCTCTGTCAAATGCAGCACTGTCCTTACTAGCATAATTACACAACAGGAGAAGACAAGTCATTGCTCCCATGAGAAAAGCACAGTTTTGTCCTGCTACTCTGCCCATTAGGATGATTGGATTGAGGAGATTTTATTCCTTTCTTACACATTACAACACCGAAGAAATTGCAATAAGCAAGAGATAACCTCAGAATATAATGACGCTCTCAGGTTCTGCTTAAATGCTTGGCATATATACTCCTTATTTTTCATACTAAATTACACCTTTAGGGTCATTCACATGGACGTGAAAATCATGCAGAACATAGCTGCACAAAAAAATTGCGAAAAATCACACGATTTTCCGGTAACAAGTTCCAAGCCTCATTAGCATGAAAATCATCCATTCACAGGATCGGGAGGGGTGTGTGTGCAATGCTGAGAGAAAGTTAGGTTGGCTTCACACAGGTCGGATATACCTCGAAAATCTTGCGGAATTGACAGGGCGGAGATTTCTGCAGATAAGTGCAGCGTGGCACTTGGGCCCGGGTTTTGGAGTGGCTTCGCTGCATACTATTCTGTTGCGGCTGGCTCTCCCATAAAGAGGAGTGAGGCCGCAACGTAAAAAAAAAAAAAGAATTGACATGCTGCGTCCTGGGAATCCGCACCACAGTGTCGGCTTTGCCTCGACAGACTGTCTGCCTTGTGTGGACGAGATTTTTGACAAATCTTGTCCACATGGCTGGCTATTCCTAGGATTAGCGGCTGCAGGCAGATTTGCAGCAGCGAATTTCCACAGGAAAATTCGACGGCAAATACGCCCTGTGTGAAGAACCCAGCCTTAGCATAAAACCTACAACTCACTACATACATCCATGCAACATTCTTTATCAGCTCTTCCCACTGCTAATCTGACTCCCCCTCCCTCTGGTATTGTTTCTCTAACTCCCTCTCCCTGCCAATGCCACTGTTTAGCAGTGTTAGCTAAACAATGGCAATGTTTACCTAAGGCTTCTTTCAGAAAATATGCGCTTTGATCTGATGCATTGGATTCCAATGCATCAGATTGCCTGGCCAAGCCAATATAGTGCCGTGGGTTTTTACGTCGTCCCCAAAAGATAGTCCTGGAACTATCTTTTGGCCTAGGAATACATCGGCCGCTGCATGGGCTCGTATGGGAGCCCATGGCAGCGGCCGTAGGTGGGAGTGAGTTTAATGGCGTGGCTGCTAAATGTCCTCCCTCTGTTCTTTTCCCCTTGTGCAGGCTCACCTCTCATTCCTCCCAGCTTATTCTGTGCAATGGGAGGGGGTGGAGGTAGGTAACAATCCGCCCCGCCTCCTCCCATTGATGGCTATGGACAAGGGGCAGGATGTAGGCGGAGCTAGGCACCTGCCCTCTCCCTGCTTCTTATCCATAGCCATCAATGGGAGGAGGCGGGGCGGACTGTCACTTAGCTCCACCCTGTCTCACCCCCTTCTATTGCACAGAATGAGCGGGAAGGAATGAAAGGAAAGCCTCCAATGGGGAGGGGAAAGGGGCGATGGCCTGTGCGCCCGTTCACCAAATTTTCATCTCCCAACGTAGCGTATATCGGCCGGCCTTTCTTTAAAGCTCATATAGGACACTATGGATACTCCTGAGTTTTGCGCACCAAAGATAAGTCAAGACCTTTATTCTTGTGCAGCAGGGAATTTCCATTGCTGAATTGCAGTCGCTCATGTCCTATTTTTTTAGGTTTCATTTTTTTTTTGCGCGCCTAAAATTCCTTTGTCTGAATGTTTCCATAGGAAACCATTGGTTCTAATAGTCATATTTTTTTGCACAGCCAACTTAGCTGCACATATTCTCGCACGCAATACACAGAGAATATAACCAATTGATCTCAATGGTTTTGCTCACATGTCCTTTTTTTGCGCGCACAATTAACGTGCGTGGAAAAAATGGCACCATGCTCTATTTTTGTGTGCATTTGTGCACCAAGGATCCCCATAGAACTCTATCAGCAGTGTGCAAATGCACGTTCAATGCGCGCATGAATACACAATAAGCTGTGCATGAAAAAAAGAACAAATCTGGACCCCATTAGGTGAAATAGTCATTTAAATCAGGTTGTATTCGTGTGCTGGGCACAAATAAACATGCTATACGTGCACAAAAAGTAAAGTAAAATGCAGTGATACACGTGCAAACCAACATCTATCATGGCACAAATACGTTGCCTGAGGTGTGCACAATTGCGCATATGCCTCTGTGAAGCCATCCTAAAAAAATTACAGCTTTAGGCTGAATTCACAAAGGAATATGCTTTTTTTGTGTTGGCCAGTGGCACGTGAACAGGCGCACAAATCTAACTTTTGTGCACCCGTTCAGATGGCACGGGCCCGGCGCATACAGTATGTGCTGGCTCTCTTCCTCTCTCCTCCCCTCCGTCTGTTTGCAATGGGAGGGGCCGGGCAGGGGGTGGAGCTAAGCTCCTGCCTCCTCCCCGTTCCTTGTCCGCACCCAGCAATGGGAGGGAGCAAACAGCTGTATAAAAGATGAGCGATGAAAATCATCACTCATCGCGCAGTTTAAACAGCGGCCGTTCAGTATCGAACGGCCCCTGTGTAATCTCAATGTAGGGAGGCGGGGGAGCAAGAGGAGAGGAATCTCCTGTATTACCCCGCCCCCCTGCTGACCGCTCCATGACCCAGTCAGCTCTGCTAGCTCCTGTGTAAATGGGCCTCAACTCAGGAATTAGGAGATTATTTCCTGCTGGATGTTGTCAATTTTCTGTTTGAAATAAGTGACCAGATCTTCAGCATGATCATGAAACTACTATACAAAAATACAGTAATTTTGCACTGAGGTATGCACTTCAGCCAGTGTCGTACTATGGTCAGGGGCCCTCAAAGCCTGTTTAATAATAATAATAATAATGCCCCATTTAGTAATCATGTCCTATTGCCCCTCATGGTCCATTCAATAATAATATCCAATTAAGTAATAATGCCCCATTTTCCCTCATGGCACCATTTAGTAAAAATGCCCTTGCAACCACTAAAATAAAAATATACTAACATCTGTTGCTCCTCCCACTATCATACTTTGCAGTCCATGTCAATGGTCCCTGCTGACTTCCACATAATGTGAATGCTGCGGCCACTCCCCTACTGCCCCTATTATAATTGCCCATTGGCTTCAGTGACTGCAAAATTGAACAAGTTTACAACAATCACTCTGTGTAACAATTGTTCTTGTGCTTTAGGAAGTATTTTGAGCAAAAACACCCCCTATCATGCCTCAGGCAGCAGTCTGTAGGGCCTCAAAGACGCGGCTGGTTGTCAGGCAGCTGGTAATTATTTTTTACAGGCCATAATAAAATTGAACAAAATAATAGTAATAAATAAAAAGATAATTACCTGCAGCAAACTAACAGGCAATTAATTCATGCAGTCTGCAGCTCCCCTTTATCCACTGCCCTTGCTGAGTCTGTGACTCTTGACATTTCCCCTGACATTCATGCTAAGGAAGCCAGAGGGAAGCTGCAAACTGGGTCAGTAAACTACCTGTTGGTTTGCTGCCTGACCAGAGGTCCAGGGACACTACTACTACTGGGTCCACTATGGGGGACACTATTATTAATGGGGTCACTTTTGAGGCAGACACAATTACTACTGGGGCCACTATGAGAGTCACTATTATTTCTGAGACCACTAAGGGGTACATTGTTACTACTGGGGCCACTAACAAGGGTACGATTACTACTAGGGCCACTATGGAGGTCACTATTACTACTGTGGCCACTATGGGGGTCACTATTATTACTGGGGACACTAATAGGGTCACTATTACTTCTGGGACCACTATGGAGATCACTATTAATACAGAGGCCACTAACAAGTACACTAAAACTACTGGGGCCATTAAGCGGGACACTATTACTATTGGGCCTACTAAGGGTGACACTCACCATTGGGGCCACTACTGGTAGCATTATTACTTTGTCAGTTCAGATAAGTCTCAATGGTTCAAATATGTATTGGCTATCTTGTATTTTGTCGCTTTCAATGCCTGTAAAGAATGTGTTTTTTTATGCTGGGAAATACCAGGAAACAGCTTGGTTCACACCCTGATTTTGAGGAACTATTCAGATGACAGTTGTCCAGCATCGCCTAGGTTTATGTGGAGCCTTGGACCACAGAGTCTTAGTTTCCCTCCATCTGTCAGAAATCCCAGAGTTTCCTGTCATTGCAGAGGTTCCCTTGGGTGTTGACTGTTATAACATAATAGAATGAGAATATAAAAATATAAAATTAACCCCTTAGTGACCACTCCATTGCATTTTTACCTCCTGCTTTGCAAGGCTTTAATCCCCAGGGACGTAAAAACATGCTTCCTCTGGAGATTAAAGCCCTGCAGGCTCTGGATTTGATAGCTCCATGCTGTGGGTTCCCAGAGGAAGCCGACAACCTGGAGCTGTCAAGGGGGGCTGCAGGAAGCCCCCCTGGTAATGCGATCGGCATTATTCAATGGATAACGCCAATCGCATGAATGTAAATGAAAAGTAAAAAAAAGTTAGTTTCAGCTGCCCTCATGGAGCTGAATGCATGGAGATGTGACCAGGGACCGCTGCATGCAGTTCCCTGTCACATCATGACTGTTATCCATCGGATAACAGCGATTATATAAAGTTAAGAAAAGTTAAAATAAAAAGTTTAAAAAGTCATGGTTTCATCTTCCCTTACGGATTGTATCTGTGAGTGGAGAGGAAATTACATACCTAAGGTCCCTTGATAAGATCTTTGTCTGCGGACCTTACCTCAGTTTCTGCGCATGTACTTGTCAACAAAATGGTGAATGCATGCGCAAAAGTCAAGGATTGCCAAGGAAATTTTAAATTCACCTGCTCCTGGCTACCAAAGGTAGGTGAGAGCATGGAGATTTTACAGGAGGCCGCGGTGAGCAGTCCCTGGTCATGTGATCGCCGTTATCCAATGGATAATGGGGATCACGTAAAAGTTAAAAAAAAGTTGAAGTTTCATCTCCCCTCACCGATGCAATCAGTGAAAGGAGATGAAACGTCTTACCAGAGGCCTCTGCATTTGAACCTTGATGCGATCCTCCTCCATGGACCTTCCTCGGCCTATGCACATGCACCCGCCGGCAAAATGCCAGACACACGCGCAGGTGTCGGGGAGGGCCTACGAAATTTAAAATCTCCTTACTCTTGGCTACCAAAGGTCACTGAGAGCCTGGAGCAGTGACCGGTGGCCTTGTTGAGTGGTCCTCAGTCACGTGATAAAAAGCTAGCAATCTACCATTAGGCCGGTCTCACAGGAGCGGATAGGAATTGCGGATTCTGCAAGCGTTTGATCCGCAGAAATACACGGTTCAGTCAAATGCACTGGATTACACAATTCCCCTAACATTAGTGGGTTGAAATTACATAATCCACTCACAGCAAACAGAATACAGTATGTTGTATTTAACTGTGGTTATCCATAACATAGAGCCCATTTTACTCTATGGTCGTGGATATACCCACAGCCTATGCGCAACTACATTGTGTACGGGCTGCGGTTACCCGCGTCTTTGCTAAACGACGGCACGGGAAATACAAACAAAAAAAGTGTACTGCGCATGATCGCCTATGTGAGTACGCAGTTATGTGCAGTACATTACGCGGCCTTACACAGGGCCACGGATGGCTCATAGCTGGGATCTGCTGCAGGCCTCCACAATAGGATTCCACATACAGTTGTGTGAGCCTGGCATTATTCAGATCGCTACTTGTAATACGTAATTTACAAGAAGTCCTCAGGAACACTCACCTTCCTGCAGTTCCAGGAGCCGCTTGTTGAACGCCTTCTGTTTGAGACCGTTGCACCTCAGCAAGCTAACGAAGACTCACAGCACGCCACTTTTTACACACCAGAAATATCCCTCAAAAAACCATGGGTGGAGTAGGAATACTCGATTTTATTGCTGCATGTACCCATCCCAACCGGGCCTCCATAATTGCCCGTGTTTTCATACATACCATAAAGTTTACATTATTACTTTTATTTAGGATTTAGAGAAGCCAAAAAGGAGGGGGGATGCAGAGTCAATTTTTTCCTGCACCAGTGAGCAATGGGGTCTGGAATTTATTCAGTTGTGTATTGAAGTCCAATCCAAATCCTCCATTACAGGCCTAGCCATGTGTCCTATAAGTAGATTGGGGCTACAATGGGTATGTTTCTGAACACGGGACAAACAGGGGTATCCATTTTGGGGTGAACGTTTTCATTCATATGTATGGTGTACAAAAAAAACTGTTTTTGAATTAACGCAATTGCCAAAAAAATGAAAATCATAATTGTTTTCCTTCTGCTTTGCTTAGATTCATTCAAAATCTGTGGGGTCAAAATACGCAATACACACCTAGATAAATTCGTTAAGGGGTCAAGTTTTCAAAATGGGGTCATTTGTGGGGGTTCTCCATCGTTTTCGCAGCTCAAGAGCTCTACAAGTGTGCAATGGGGCCTGCAACACCATAAAGCAAAATTTCTGTTCTGAAAACCATCACCTGCTCCTTTCATTTTGGGCCCCGTTGTGCATAGAGACATTATATTAGGGCAACAATGGTTATGTTTCTTAACACAGAACAAACAGGGTTATCCATTTTGGGGTGTAAGTCTTCATTCTTATCTTATATATATATAAGAAAAAAAATGGTTGTTCATTTGGGCCCAATATAGGCTGGTCTTTATGGGATTAAGGAAATTTTACACAAATGTGCTGAAACTGTCTGTCCCCCTATTCTCTAAACCTAAATCATTGTAACTGATGGCCAAAAACTAATACTATGAATATTTTTATTAATTTATTTTTTGTTTTACACATTTTACAATGAGCTAAATATATGTATATTAGTGCTTTATTGAGAGCTAAAATTGTTAAATTAATAGAAATCTATTCACAGATTTTACCATTTTAACAATGTTTTGGACATCTACTGTCAAATTTGATTTTCAGTCACATGTTGGGGTTCAAAATATAAACATGTTCTCACTGCCTACTTAGGACTTTGAGCAATTTGCAATCTTTTGTTGTCTAATAAAGGCTCTGCGAGCCATGTATTTTGAGTAGAGAGTTTACCAGCTGCTATCCACTACTAGGCCTCATTAGAGGCCTGCTGTTCTGATGAGAACCACACCACATGCTACACCCTCTGTTGTCTGTATATTAGCCTGTTGCTACTCTTTAAATTACCAGGTACAAAAGGTTGTTCTATTTCTCCACAACGAACTACCACTCTTTCCGTCTTCAAGTGGCTCTATATCATGATCTCTATAACTAATTAAGGGTCTCAGACAGGCCACAGGTTGACAGAGGGGAACCTTTCCAATAGCTGAACTCTTTATCTGTGTTTTTGGAAATGATTAAAGCTTGTATGTGTCTTCAGATCCCACAGTCTCATCTAACAGATATGAAATGCTTCAAATGAATGCATTCTCTACCTCAGACAGAGATGAGAAATTGAAATTTGTACTCATCTTTTTGTTGTAGGGTGCTTGCTCTGTTCCAAACAGTAACTTTAGAAAGCGTGAAACAAGACATAAATGAGATGGCAAACCATAACATTTTATCTAAATGATACTGGGACTCAATTTAAAGTATAAGCTTATAACATATAGTTATATGATGTTTGTTCT
Organism: Eleutherodactylus coqui; assembly: GCF_035609145.1. NCBI lineage: Eukaryota > Metazoa > Chordata > Amphibia > Anura > Eleutherodactylidae > Eleutherodactylus > Eleutherodactylus coqui. Next base: position 255,507,424 of record NC_089837.1, on the reverse strand, counting down.
TCTGTAATGATGTGTTATGATGATGTCAATCGCTAAAATGTTCTGGTATTTCAGAGAATTATTTACTTGACATTTGTAAACATTTTATTATCTAGTTATGATTGTGTGAGCGCACATTTTCAGCCAATATACATATTGTTATTATTATTATTGATATTGTTTTTGCTTGTGCACCCATTTATGTTTGCTATATTTTTGTGCCCAGATTAGAAAAATGGTGTTGCTTTCTTCTTTCTTGTAGATATGACATCGTTCTTTTCTATTGGTTGTGTCTGATATTGCAAATCAGTGTCAATACCGCACATAACCTGTGGGCAGGAATGGCACTGTTTCTGGAAGGAAGCATCTTTGTTTCATAATCATTCAATTTAAGACAATTGGCAACATAATACTAAAAGTAGATGAACGTCTTGTGTTATTTAACTTCAATATTGAACAATAAAGGTAAACTGTAAGGTTTCTGTGTACTTTTGTTCTTTGCAAAAAAAAAAATCCCAGTCCAAAAGGAATAATCTATTTCTATAGCAACTCTACATTGTAATAAATGTTATGCTCCCTGTGTTCAGTAATACAGTTAGGTTTAATAAATACATCAGCAAGAGGCTGTCATAGTCTTTCTGAACCATGTCACTCCTGCTCCTACAAATCTGTACATATTCACAATCCAGCTAAACTCTTCCTCCTCCAAATCAGGAATGATTTACAAATTGGCAGATTAAACTGAAGCATTATCTAAACTTTCTAAAAAGTATAAAAAACTAAGGGATTCATAAATTCTAAAATGTAAGACTTCATGACTTACGAACACAAATGTCTCATAGGGGATTTGGCAATGTAAAGGATATAAGGAGTGGACTTTGCATTTTACTGGAAGAATATTAAAACGTATCTAACGACCGTTTGGTGCATTAAAAGAAAACTTTAGTTGCTTCATTATATGAGAGATGGAACAGCAAACAATGACTGTCATAGAAATGTTCATCTGCTCAGTCACTAGCTGGGAAGTCTACCTGCCTTCTTTCATAATCAGTATGTTCCTCTGCAGCCTGTGTGAATTTATATATTACATATTCTTGTCACAGAAATAATTCTTCTTTTTATATTCTAATTATGCTCTGCATAATCTAGTCTTTTGATCATTAACCAGTTAAAATCCAGCAATTTTTTAACATTTTCCTTTCTTCATTTTTGCTTTTCAAAAGCGATAACTTGTCCTCTTCTTTTTTAAGTGGGTTCAAAAGGAAAACATTCTCCATTGCACTATTGTCTTTGAGATTTGTCCTTACAGTGTTCAAGGTACAGCAAAAATGACATGTTAACTTTAGGGCTCAGTCACATGAGCGATTTTTAAGCGCATGTATAGGCGTGATTTTAAATTGCATCTACATGGAATGCTTTCTAGTACATACAAGTTTTACAGAGGGTGGTTGGTAACAGGTTTACATAACTTGGTTGGTTGGTAATGGTTTAAATAACTACAGTGAGATAGGGATTTAAGATTTTTCTGTTTGTTCACCTCATTATTTCTTCTAAATAATGTGTCTAAAGGCCCATTTAGACACAACGATTATTTCTCAAAATTTGCTCAAAAGCTATCTTGAGCGATAATCACTGTGTCTAAATGCGTGGCCATTGTGCACTTTTTGTGCATTATTTGTTCATCACTAACTTTTAGCAAGTCAACGATGAGCCTTAAAGGGGTTGTCCCGAGGCAGCAAGTGGGTCTATACACTTCTGCATGGCCATAATAATGCACTTTGTAATGTACATTGTGCATTAATTATGAGCCATACAGAAGTTATAAAAAGTTTTATACTTACCTGCTCCGTTGCTGGCGTCCTCGTCTCCATGGTGCCGACTAATTTTCGCCCTCCGATGGCCAAATTAGCCGCGCTTGCGCAGTCCGGGTCTTCTCCTCTTCTCTATGGGGCTCCGTGTAGCTCCGTGTAGCTCCGCCCCGTCACGTGCCGATTCCAGCCAATCAGGAGGCTGGAATCGGCAATGGACCGCACAGAAGCCCTGCGGTCCATGAAGACAGAGGATCCCGGCGGCCATCTTCAGCAGGTGAGTATGAAGACGCCGGACCGCCGGGATTCAGGTAAGCGCTGTGCGGGTGGTTTTTTTAACCCCTGCATCGGGGTTGTCTCGCGCCGAACGGGGGGGGGGTTTAAAAAAAAAAAAACCCGTTTCGGCGCGGGACATCTCCTTTAACAGCGCCGCGCGCTGAGTTCTCAGCAAGATACCGCCGATAGTATTTTTTCAGCTGGTATCCCGCTCAGAGTTCTCAGTAGAATACTAGCTGATAGCTCAAAGAACAAAGCAGCTGTCAGCGCTCCTGCTGTTCTTGGAGCTATCAGCAGTATCCTGCTCCGCCTTCATTTACATGGTAGTAACCTCTAAAGTAGATAATTAGCTACTTAAGAAGTTATGCAAAGTGATCGCTCAAAACTCTCACTCAAACTGCTGTTTGAGCGAATTTTGAGCGATCATCGTTCCAAGTAAATAGACCTTTAGGTGGCAGTATAGGTTGTTAAGTCACAGACACATGACAATTACAGGGGTTCTCCAGGACATTGATAGCCTATCTTTTAGATAGGTTAGCAATGTTTGATTTATGGGAATTCAACCTTTATGGCTCATTTACTCACAACGATTATCACTTAAAATTCGCTTAAAAGCCGTCTTCTGAGCGATAATCGTTGTGTGTAACTGCACTGACATTGTGCAGTTTTCGTTATGCCGTCGCTCATTGTTTTCTTTCAGTGCGCTGAAAGACGACCATTGGTCTTATCAGGGATTCACAGCGGGATACAGCTGATACTATTGTTTCTGCTGTATCTTGCTCCCTGATCACAGGCTGGGTATGAAAAACAGAGCAGTCCAGAACTGTTCTCCATACTCGGAACGGAGCGCTCGGCTGTATAACAGCCGGGTGCTCCATGCAGAAAGCAGCTGGATGCAGAAGACAAGCAGGGACACCCCGCTTGTCTTCTGCATCCTCTGCTGGGATTGCTCGGCTGTATGAAAGTCGGGTGTTCCCAGTGGGGAACAGCTGGATGCAGTAGACAAGCGGGGACACCCCACTTGTCTTTTGCATCCTTCGCTCCGAGCGCTCGGCTGTATAACGGCCGGGCACATGGAGCCGGGAACAGCTGGATGCAGAAGACAAGCTGGGACACCCCACTTGTCTTCTGCATCCTCCGCTCACAGCGCAAGGTGATCGTTCATCTTGAGCGATCATCTTGCGCTGTAAATGACACAACGATTGTCGCTCAAAAGCCATTTTTTGAGCAATAATTATTGTGTGTAAATGGGCCTTTAGGACACTCAGATCCTGTATATTTTTCATTGTTTAGACAGGCAAGGTGGTTTATCCATATGAGCAATTGTGCCTGGTTCTGTGGTGCATGCCTTTCAAGTCAATCAGATGAACTTCAGTACCAGGTGAAGATAGTTGCATGGATGAGCCACTGTGTTTATGTAAGCAATTAAGGGACACAGCCACTTCATTATCCTAATCAGTGAAATTACAGAGGTCAGATGTCCACCATTCAAACATTCATGACCTATGCAAATGATAGGCCATCAAAGTTAAAGTCCTGAAAATGCCTTTATTATTTCTTGCATGTTTTACCTGTAGTACAATTTCATTAAAGAATAAGTGCAGCTTTGCTGAGATTTGCATCTTTTAAAATGAGGTAACTTTCTCTTAAATTACTCCTTAGCAACAAACATCAAACTATCACTTTTTAAATAGCAATACACCCTGACAAAGTAATAATTTTACATTTGTTGTTATGAAACAAGTAAAGAGCAACTAAATTTTACCTGTCACGTGGCAAATCTCAACGGGATTGAATCTAAACTTCATATTCTATAGAGTTCATTTTCATTGTTGCATCTTCCTACAGCAGTTACCTAAAATAATTTAGTATTTTCCTGACAATACAAAAGGATTTTCACTAATAAGGCACAGCAGCCTGGGGTACATGTCTCAATGGTATGATTTGCCCAAAAAGCTATAATGGATATAAAAAGTCTACACACCCCTGATAAAATGCCATGATTTTGTCATGTTAAAAAAATAGACAAAGATGAATCATTTCATATTTACTTCCACCTTGAATGTGACACATTATCTCTACAATTCCATTGAAAAACAAACTGAAATATTTTAGGGTAAAGGAAAGCTAAAATAATGTGACTGCATAAATATGCACACCCTAAAACCTTTGACTTTATGGCACCATTCAGTCTTTTTGGATAGGTGTCTAATCAGCATGGCATATCTTGATTTGGCAATCTTTGCCCACCCTTCCTTGCAAAAGCACTCAAAATCTGTTACATTGCAAAGGGTTATAGTGTGCACTGCCCTTTCCAACCCAACCCACAGACTTTCAATTGGATTCATCCCTGGGCTCTGACTGGGCCATTCCAAACCTTGATGTGCTTCTGTTAAAGCCATTCTTTTGTTGATTTAGAGGTGGGATTTAGGTTGTCGTTGTGCTGAAAGGTGAAATGAGTCATCAGAATGTGAACATTCTTTACACTTCAAAGGAAAACCAGCTTGAAGCAAATAAATGATAGAACTGTGTATGGCTTTGTAACACCTTTTTCTGTTTCTACATTAGACATATTTATTTGGTCTATAAAAAGCTGCGTGAATACACAATAAGGCCTTAGTCACACGGGCGTTTTTTCACGCGATTTGCGGATCGCATGACGGATGCGCATCCGCAAATCGTGTGACCGGTGCGCGCAAGTCGCCCGCAAATCGCCGAAAATCTGCTCCTAGCCGCGTTTCATCAGAAACGGGCCGGAGCTGTCCAGCGCATTGCATTCAATGGAGACGGCAATAGAGCCGGCTCCATTTAAAGCAATGCGCTGCGGGCGAGCCTGGGATGAATTGTCGGGAAGGGCTTAAATATATAAGCCCTTCCCTGCAATTCATCCTAAAATGTGTAAAAATAAAAAATATATATATACTCACCTTCTCCCGGCAGCCGGAGTTCCGCGCGGCCGTCCTGCAGTGGGTGTGAAGGGGGTGTGAGTCAGACCTGCCCCCTGATTGGCTCAGCGCTGAGCCAATCAGAGGCATGTCTCACTCACACCCATTCATGAATTCATGAATGGATGTGAGTCAGACCTGCCCCTGACTGGCTCAGCGCTGAGAGGCAGCAGTCACTCACCCATTCATGAATTCATGAATGGGTGTGTGAGTGAAACCTGCCTCTGATTGGTCAGGGCTGTGACCAATCAGCGGCAGATCATTCAGCAGGCGGGGATTTTAAAGCCCCGCCGGCTGAATAGTGCCGAGAAGCAGTTCAGGAGAACTGACAGCGGCCGCGGCTGGACTCCGGCTGCAGCGGAAAGGTGAGTATACAATTTTTTTTTATTTTAACACATTTTAGGAATTGCAGGGAAGGGCTTATATATTTAAGCCCTTCCCGACAATTCACCCCGCGCACGCTGGCAGCCCATTGCTTTCAATGGAGCGGCTGTATTGCCGGCTTCATTGAATTCAATGGGCAAACATCGTTCTTCTCTGTCACAGCTGTTACAGCTGTGGCAGAGAAGAATGATTTGTCTTCTATATGTTCTCAATGGGGTCGGCGCTGCTGCCGCCGGCCCCATTGAGCGCATATAGAGAAGAGAACAGGAATCGCAGATCGCAGATAGGTGCGATCTGCGATTTCTGTTCTATAATTTATCGGACGAGCGCATAAAAAGTGCTCATGTGTCCGATACAATTGCAAAGCAATGGTTTTATAAAATCGCCGGACGCATGCGCATGCGCAAATCGCGGCTAAAAACGCCCGTCTGACTAAGGCCTAAATCAGATAATCTCTTGGGTAACACTTCCCATTGTGTTGTATGAGAGGATTTTTTGAGACCTCATACCAACCATACCTAATATGGCACCCACAATATTTCTAAGAGCACAACTGCGCTAACACATATGAAGAATACATGGTTGCCGTATGCGCAAAACAACCAGTTCTTGACAGAAATTCCTATAGGAGGAGCAAAAGGAGAAAAGTAAATACAATGAGAACATATAACCTCCATGCAGATGCTGTTCATATTCAGACATGAACCTAGAAGAGCAAATTCGTTCCATTTGAATGAATTTCGCTCATCTTTTAAAAGACTGCATGATAAAGGCCCATTTAGTCACAATGATTATCACTCCAAATTTGCTCAAAGCCATCTTTTGAGTGAAAATCGTTGCATGTAACTGTGCCCATCTTTCAGTTTTCTGCCTAACGTTGGATTTCAGTTCATCTTGAAATCTGTTGTTACCATGTCAGTCCACTATCCGGACTGACGCTCTATCTATCTCACTATCTGCATTGTCTGTTTGAGACAAGCTTTTACTAAATTCTGATACTAGGAAGGAGACCCAAAATATGGGTCAATGAGCATTATGCTCTATCTTTGGCATTAACATATGCCTCTATGTGTCATCTCTATAGGACATAATTGTCTTAAATCTACGTGTGACCAACAATCGAGCTGTAGTGAAGTCGTGTGTGGATGCCTCGGCTATCTTTCACTACTGCTATTTTTGTGACACCAATTCTTTTGTGACACGATTATCCATGAACATTACAAGGTGTCTCAGATACAAATTGTGGATAACTACAGTAATTTAGTCGAACCAAATAATACTGGCCATTGGTCATAACATCATCTTTAGATATTTGACCATCGGCCAAAATTAGCAAAATTTGGTATATCTTTGGAGACAATTTTGGCCCCTGACGAGCCCACTCCAAGGCGAAACGCGTTTGGAAATTGAATTCGCTAAATCTACTGAGGGATCAATACGTGATCTGACCACAACATCAGTTAGTATATGTGTGAGTAATATGTGATAGGGGGTGGATTCCCCCATCAGTCTGGGTCACTAAGTAATTGATACTTAAGCAATTTGAGGTGACAGCTATTAGGTCCCTCAGATACATCTGATCAATTATACTAGATGTCACGAATTTTTTGACCTAGAACTTTGGGTCACTGTTCTATGAGAATAAAGCAATATTGATCCTATACTGTATGATACAGGACTGGAACCCATGTAGTCCATTGTATCAAGGGATTATACCTACATGATTGGAACTCATACAGTCCATTATATTAGGAAACTATATCTATATTTGTTTGTTTGCCTGTAGACTAGGTTTTTAATGATTTCTTAATAAAGGTTATATTTTATTTTTATTAGTCTGTTGGTCCAATCAGTGAGTCGACAATCTATAAATTTGGACCGTAACTGCCCCTGTAAGACTGTTGTTCAGTAGAACAGCTGATAAGACAGACTGCACCCTGTGTTCTGCCTGGGGAGATCTGATTACAGCTGATTACATTGTCTCAGCTGTAATTAAAGCGGCAGAACAAAGAGAATTTATTCAGAGAACAGTGGGTGGTCCTCTGAATGAATTCAGCTCATGATGGCTCAGAGGCTATTGAATGGTACTAATATGCTTTAGTACCAATTAGTAGATTATGCAAAATGATTGCTCAAAAGATATCTTTTGAGTGATCATCTTTGTGTCTAAATGTACCTCAACAGTGTATTGACTGTGCTTTCTTTGCATACATAATCAGTACATTGCGTACTCTGCTGAGAGGAGAACAATGGAATCTGCCAGCAGATGTTTGCTCAGCTGGGCATGTGTTTAACACATGCCCACCTGAGTAAACAACTCATGGAGGAAGAAGAAGGTGATTCAAGGTCACTTTACGTGCAAATGAAGATGTTTAAACCCATTAAAAGCCATTAACACTTTATGCAAATACATCACTAAATCTTTTAATCTTTTGGCCGTTTGAAAGATCTTTGCATGCAAAAGGACCTTTACTCTAGACAAGAACAGAGAGCTCGAGAGCTCGTTTCGAGTAACGAACTCCATTGAAGTCAATGGGGGACTCGAGCATTTTTGTATGGGACCGATACTCCGCATAGGTGATGGCTTGTGAAGCACCAGAAAACATCAGAAAGTCATGGAAACACCACAGAAATGGATAGGAAAGGGCAGGGGCAGCATGCATGGCTGCATCTGAGGCTCCCAGGTCCCACTATTAAGCCAAAATGGGGGCAAGAGTCTGGCGGTCACCTAACAATTTACTTGGGACAAACCCTCATTAGCAAGGCACACGCGCTGGCACATCTTAGCCAAGCACCACACTACCTGCAACCAAGAACAATCACTGCCTGCGGGTGACACCGCTGCCTCCTCTCCTGGGTTACATGCAGGCATTGCAGTCAAACCCCCCCGCACGACCCTGCATCCACAGTGCACAAAAAGTTTCCCTGTGCAGCGTTCAGCTGCCCTCATGCCACACGCTTGCTTCATAGCAACACCACCCTCATGTCTATTTATAAGTGCGTACTGGATGAGGAGGAACCGTTTCTACGATGAAGTAAGCTCTTCATGAAGTAAGCTCTAAGCTGGACCAGGGAGAATCTATTGATCTTGTATATCTGGACTTCTCTAAAGCCTTTGACACCGTGCCACATAATAGGCTAATATACAAAATGAGGCAGCTCGGACTGGGCGAAAACGTGTGTAAGTGGGTAAAAAATTGGCTCAACGATAGAAAGCAGAGGTTGGTAATAAATGGTTCGTACTCTGATTGGACCACAGTCGCTAGCGGGGTGCCACAGGGTTAAGTATTAGGCCCCACTCTGTTCAACATATTTATTAATGACCTGATAGAGGGGCTGCACAGCAAAATATCAATATTTGCAGATGACACAAAATTATACAATATAATTAATGCAACGGAGGACAATGTGCGGCTACAAACGGACCTGGATAAGATGGGGGCTTGGGCAGAAAAATGGCAAATGAAGTTCAATGTTGAAAAATGTAAGACTATGCACATGGGCAGGAGGAACGGATGTCACAAATATTCACTTAATGGGGTACCGCTGGGGAAAAGTGATATGGAAAAGGATCTAGGGGTATTAGTGGATAATAGACTAAACTGGAGTAACCAATGCCAGTCAGCTGCTGCAAAGGCAAATAAAGTCTTGGGGTGCATTAAAAGAGGTATAGGGGCGAAGGACGAGAACATTATCCTTCCACTATATAAGGCACTTGTCAGGCCTCACATGGAATACTGCGTTCAATTCTGGACACCGGTGCTCAGGAAAGATGTCACAGTGCTTGAAGGGGTTCAAAGAAGGGCAACTAAACTAATACATGGAATGACGGGACTGGAATACCCAGAGAGGCTATCCAAATTGGGACTATTTACTCTAGAAAAAAGAAGGTTAAGAGGCGACCAAATAACCATGTATAAGTACATGAGGGGACAACACATGGATCTCTCCCGTGATCTGTTTACACCCAGGAACACAAAGGTAACAAGAGGACATCCGCTACGATTAGAGGAAAGTAGGTTTCATCACCAACATAGAAAGGGGTTCTTTACTGTAAGAGCAGTTAGACTGTGGAACTCTCTACCGGAGGAAGTGGTGATGGCAAAATCGATAGAGGAGTTTAAAAGGGCACTTGATGTCTTTCTGGAGAAGAAGTATATTACAGGATATAAATATTAGGTTAAGGGTCAATCCTGGTATACAGGCAGGTAGGAACTATTAGGGGTTGATCCAGGGAACAGTCTGATTGCCATTAGGGAGTCGGGAAGGAATTTTTCCCCCAAAAGGGCTAATTGGCTTCTGGCCTTGGGGTTTTTTGCCTTCCTCTGGATCAACACAGTAGGATAGACAGGCTGGACTAGATGGACAATGTCTTCATTCGGCCTTACATACTATGTTACTATGTTACTATGTAGGCACACACTGCAGAAGGTTGGCAGAGCCAGGCAGCGACCCTCTTTGAAAGTGTGGGCGATAGCCCACAATGTTGTTGAGAATTGATGATAAATTGACGTACGATCATCATTCCAATCCCATGCCACCTTGATCACAAAATTGTCAGAAGCCGCAAACGTGGGCATAAAGGGGACTCAGGTGCCAGCACTTCTACACATCTCCACAATGCAGCAATACTCTGTGTGGGAAGCACGTGAGCGGGCCCAGGGTCAGGCTTGGTCCCAGCCTCCACCTTGTGTGACTTAAGGTGCTGCGAGTTACATAGAAATGGGAAATCCATGTGTCCCCCACACAATTCATTCTGTGTAGGTGTCAGATAGCTCAACACCGAAATGGGAAGACTTTGAGTTCCTTGGGCTCGCCTATGCTGTCGGTGCACCAAGGTGGTATTACACAGGAAGAAATCAGAGTGCCCAAAAATGGCAGAGTTTCACCCCACCAAAGACCTCGGCCCACATTTCTACCCTAGTCAGTCAGTGTATTTGTGCCAGACAGGTAAAACACCGCAATGGAAAGTCTTTATGCACCCACAGCATAGGTGAGCCCAAGGAACTCAAACATGGTGTTACACATGAGGAAATCACAGTGCCCGAACATGGCAGAATTTCACCCTGCCAAGGACCTCGGCCCACATTTCTACCCTAGTCAGGCAGTGTTTTTGTGCCAGACAGGTAAAACACCACAATGGAAGGTCTTTGTGCACCTACAGCACAGGCGAGCCCAAAGAACTCAAACATGGTATTACACATGAGGAAATCAAAGTGCCCAAACATGGCAGAGTTTCACCCCACCAAGGACCTCGGTCCACATTTCTACCTAAGTCAGTGAGTGTATTTGTGCCAGACAGGTAAAACACCGCAATGGGAAGTCTTTGTGCACCCACAGCATAAGTAAGTCCCTAGAACCCAATGAAAGTATTACACATAAAGAAATCAGAGCACCCAAACATGGCAGTTTCACCCTGCCAAAGACCTCAGCCTCGGCTCACACCCTCATTAATCCTGGGCATAAAGCTGACTCGGATGCTAGGGCAGCTGTGAACATCTCATTAATGCAGTAACGCTCCTTTTGTTTGGCCCAAACCAGTGTCTCAGATAACTGTGGTAATACGAGAGAAAATACATGTTGCCCAGCGCTGATCCCCAGACCACAAGCAGGAGGAAGAGGTGGCATAATAAGGCCGAGAAACCATGACCGAGGTAGGACTTGCAATACCCTGTGTGAGAAGTACGTGAGCAGGCCCTGGGTCAGGCTCGGTCCCAGTCTCCACCTTGTGTGACCCAAGGTGCCGTGAGTTAAATAGCTATGGGAAATCTATGGGTCCCCACACACCTCATTCTATGTAGGTGTCAGATAGCTCAACACCGCAAGGGGAAGTCTTTGAGTTCCTTGGGCTCGCCTATGCTGTGGGTGGACAAAGATGGTATTACACAGGAAGAAATCAAAGTGCCCAAACATGGCAGAGTTTCACCCCACCAAGAACCTCGGCCTTGGCCCACATTTCTGCCCAAGTCAGTCAGTGTATTTGTGCCAGATAGGTAAAACACTGCAATGGGAAGTCTTTGTGCACCCACAGCATAGGCAGACCCCAGTAACATTTCAGTAGCAAGAGTATAGGCAAACCCCGGTAACATTTCTATAGCAAGAGTATAGGCGGACCCGAGTAATATTTCTGTAGCAAAAGTATAGGCGAACCCCTCAAACCATTCAGTAGAAATTGCATAGGCAGACCCCTGTAACATTTCTGTAGCAAGAGTATAGGCAGACCCCTGTAACATTTCTGTAGCATAAGTATAGGCAGACCCCTGTAATATTTCTGTAGCAAAAGTATAGGGAGACCCCAGTAACATTTCTGTAGCAAAAGTATAGGCAGACCCCAGTAACATTTCTGCAGTAAAAGTATAGGCAGACCCCTGTAACATTTCTGTAGCAAGAGTATAGGCGGACCCCAGTAACATTTCTGTAGCAAAAGTATAGGGAGACTCCAGTAACATTTCTGTAGTAAGAGTATAGGGGGACCCCAGTAACATTTCTGTAGCAAAAGTATAGGCAAACCCCTCAAACCATTCAGTAGAAACTGCATGGGCGGACCCCAGTAACATTTCTGTAGCAAAAGTATAGGCAGACCCCTGTAACATTTCTGTAGCAAACGTATAGGCAGACCCCTGTAACAATTCTGTAGCAAGAGTATAGGGAGACCCCAGTAACATTTCTGTAGCAAAAGTATAGGCAGACCCTTGTAACATTTCTGTAGCAAGAGTGTAAGTGAACCCCTGAAACATTGGTGTACCAAGAGTATAGGCGAACACCTGAAAAAATTTGGTTACCAAGAGTGTAGGCGAATGCCGGAAAAATTAGTTAGATAACAGTATAGGTGAGGGCCAGAAAAATTGGTGTACCAAGAGTACAAGTGCACCCCTGAAAAATTGCTCAACCGCGAGGGAAGGTGAAACCCATAAACATTTTTGGAGGCAGCCCTTTCAGCAGGCGGGGATTTTAAATCCCCGCCTGCTGAAAGATCTTCAGGGCAGTTGAGGAGGACAAGCGACTAGACACACTTGAGCCCCGGCAGCGGCGGAGAGGTGAGTGTATATATACAGTCCCCAGTATTCAGTGACAAGGGGATTCCCCGCGGGGATGAAGAATTCCTCTGCCACAGCTGTCACACAGTGTGATGCTCTCCCATTGCTTTCAATATAAGCCCTTCCCTGAAAATCATCCCTAGAATGTGTAAAAAAAATTATAATCTAATATATATATATATATATATATACTCACCTCTCCGCCGCTGCCGGGGCTCAGGTGTGTCTAGCCGCTTGTCCTCCTCAACTGCTCTGAAGATCTTTCAGCAGGTGGGGATTTAAAATCCTCGCCTGCTGAAAGGGCTGCCTCTGATTGGCTGAGTGCTGTGACCAATCAGAGGCAGCACTCAGCCATTGAATGACAGCTGAGCGCTGTCTGTGATTGGTCCATGCGCTTAGCCAATGAATTGCTGAATTCAGTTTTTTGAAAAAATCGGACATTTGAGCGCTGCCATTGAAAAGTATTGGTTCTAATAGATGCGAATCGAAAACACAAAAAACATGCGCAACACAAAACGCTCATCTGACTGAGCCCAAAATCAGTATCACAATCTGCAGTAAAAGCTGTGATAAAATCCACATACAATGCCTGTCAAAAGAAGGAATTCTACCTAAAAAATCTACATAAAATGGGATGGACTTCTGTCACAAAAGAAAACATGCCCCAAAGCTGCTTAATTCTAGCCCATTTTGTCTGTGTTTTACAATCTGTAATATGAATATAATGTAAATCTATTTATAAGGGCTTATTTTTCACATCCATGTTTTAAAAATGCAGCATGTGCTGCTTTTATCATATTGTGTTAAAAATATGCCCATTATAGTCTGTGGAAAGTGCTTAAAATATGGATGCATCTGTATGTCATCAGTATTGTTATCAGTATTTGATCTGTATTTGCATTCATTGGTTATGTTTTCTATTGTGCAAATATGAATCTGTGTTTGCTTAGTGGAAAATCAAATCAATTACAACAAATATAGTGGCAAATGCAGATCAACTACTGATGACAATACTGATAATATATGATTGCAATATCATCTCTAACATATCCTTATTACGGATCCATATTATAATACGCTTGTGTGAAACTGGACTAAGGGAGTGTATTGATTGTATTAGAAACTGGTGGTGCTAGTAGTATTCACTCTATTTAAATCTATTTCTTAAAGAGTAAATGCACTTTTCAAAAATCTTTGACATATCAGACCAATGTTTTGATCAGTTGTAGTCCTGGTGCTCAGAACCCCTGGAATGAAGAGGCTGCGGCAGAGGCATAACTTGAAGCTCCTGGGCCCAATGCAAAACCTGTAACAGGGTCCCCAACCATAACGCTTTATTCATAATCCTGGGCTCCCTATATGGAGAAGAGAGGCCTTATAGGATTTCTAAGGCTCCTGGGCCCAGGTGCGGCCTATAGTTATGCAAGTGGGCTGTAGCACTCACTTGAGCACTGTGACCCTTTGGATGCCATCATTGCTTTTCAGCTCTTCTCAGCTGCTGAAGATGGATGCATAAATGTCTATAGAAGTCATGTGTACATACTTGTGGCCTTATTTATCACCATTTTTAAACAGAAAACTGGCCTTTATGCCCATAGCAACCAATCAGAGCTCAACCTTAATTTCTTAAATTGAAAAAATAAAAGTTTTCTTGTTTTGCTAAATGAGGCTGCCTGTCCATGGGCGTTGCGGTATCCCGCCACTCGAGAGCAGGAGCCGGCAGACGGATCTCTGCTGTCGGTCTATCTGACAGAATCGCGGTAAATTCGCAGCATGCTGTGAATTGCTGCCCGCGAGTGGAGAATCGCAATGATTCTCCACTCATAGCGGATTATCGCCATGGGGAACGCAATTCAAACCCGCCCATGGATAGGCAGCCTAAGAGCACTATTCATGCAATAGAGGGGACGGCGGTGGTGTCTCTAGGACTAGGTGTACAGGAGAAATGCATTGAAACAACAGATCTCTAAGTGCTACATTTATGTGTGTCCTGAGGCGTCAGTAAATCTCACAAAGATCCTCCCACTACTACTGTATATTTGGTAGGGATATGTTATTACTCACCACTTATTGATTTCTAAAAACGGTGACTGCAAAGATAATTCAATAAACTCCATTATTGTGATGCCAGGTTTTGCAACCCAGGACACACCCAGGCCTGGTTTTTGCTTCATCCTTCACAACTTTTCAATGACTTGGGACAATTCTTCACTTCTTTGCTAGCTAATAAAGCAGTTTCTTTTGAAGAAAAGAGTCCTGCATAGCTTCTCACTACCCAGTAACAAATGGGAAAGGACCTTACAACAGCCGCATAATCTTTGTCTGTCGTGTATGTACAATTTTGTATACAGGTCACACATTTTACTTTAAATGGGTACCAATGTTTCCTGGAGGTATTTTTAATTTTCTTTTTGATAACTAAGTATGTTGTATATTCTTCATTGGGTTCAATAACATAAGACTTGGACCATCAAAAAGTAATGTTTTCCTATGTAGCTCTATAGCCATTCATTGTTCATAGCGGTAAATAATCAAAAAGCAACATAGTGATTGAATAAATAGATTTTGCTTTGTGTTCTTTTTTTCAATGTAGGTCTTTTAAGTAAAAGCTTATTGAAATTGAATGCTTGATGACCATAGATGACTGGTTATCTTATTGAATCTATATTATTTTACCATGCAATCCTGTGAGAAGCATTACCCAAAGGCCTGTATCTGTGTCAGAAAATGCAGGTCTTTTGGTAATACCCTACAAGCTTTTCACCTCCAAGCATGATCGTTAAAATTTGACCGTATTACAGCTTAGAATCATGATGAAAAGCATGTAGCTAGCAAGTCTTTTTCAGATAAAAGTCCCAAGCATGCACTATTCTGTCAGTGTGCACTAATATCATTCATCCCCTAAATGTGCCTTTTAAAAGTTGTGGACAAGCACTTAAAATTCCCAACACAAATTCAGCTCTAGTGCAATTCTGTCATCTACATGCCAGAGCTTATTACCTAAGCATTCCATTACCTCCAACTAGATTCTGACTATGGCTGCTATGACATTTGATGTCTTGTAGTTAAGTTTTTAATAGGATGTTATGCCTCAATTCAGTGCTTAAGGCAATAAAATACAAGGATAGGTGGTAACAATGATATTAAATTCTTATGAAGTACAAGCCAGTGATGTAGTGCTATATGCCATCAAATACCAACAGCAGAAAAATTGCCACCATAGAAAAAGTAAATAAAATCCTGCTGGCATTTAGGTTTTGCTTGTAACTTGTCGGAGAGAATTATATCCTTCCTTTAGATGTCTATAGCTAAGCGCCACAATCTTGCATTATGTCAGCAAATGCAAAGCTGTATGCTTGCCAATAATAACAACATTGAGTAAATTGATACTGCGCCAGCACTTAAAAACTGAAACTATACACATAAAGCCTTTTTTTGTGATAAATAACACTCCATATCCAGAAAAGGTATATTTTTTAAAAAATTCTTGAAGTATTTTCCTTTATGTCTGTACTACACTTTTCACCGACTATTTCGACATTGGTTCATCTCAATATTTTATACTGCCTTTTTTTGCTGTCAATATTTATACTCAATTTATACTGTCTATTGTGTTCTTTTTTATCAGTCATTACACTGATTGCCCATTCACTTCAGAATACAACTTGAACTTTATCACTGCAATCCATAATGTTTTACATCTTGCAATTTAAGGCTAACATGCTGTAGATTTTTCCAATGTAGATTCCATTGACAACCTGCGTTGAATCAGCTATTATCACATGTGTAACATGTAGATTTTGCTGTAGATTTCAACTGTGCTACATTGAAATAGGGTGAAATCCGTGGTGAAACACAAATCATTAAGCTCAGGATTTGAGAATCCACACTGCAGGTCAATTTCTGTGCAGAAAAATTATTTCATATCTCATCTACATGCCTGGAACTGCAATCAAGTGTTCATTTTACCTGTGCAAATCGACAGGTAAAAGTCAACACTAATTCTGGTATATGTGGATCTACCCTTACAGCTGGCAGGATGTGTTGCAGATAACGCAGTAACATCTCAAGTACAACTTTATATAAGTAGAGTGTCCTGCAGAGTATCTCACACACAACTTGTTACTCCTAAGATGCCTTGTGTTAGGTTGTGCTCCCAGGAACTGTGGTTCTACGGGTTTCCAAGAGCATATTTCCACAGGTGTGGCATGATTGAGCTGGCTGGGTGTGGAGTTTTCCAGCCAGCCAATCCCCACTGGTCTGCTACACATAATTACCAGTCCCTCTGGCTAGAGGATGCCGGTTTCCTCATTCCTCTCCCAGTAGCCTTGTATTTGCATTCATGCATGTTGTTCTGTTGGTGTGAACAGCGACATGTTCTGTGTGTCTGTGCAGGTGACCAGACATGAGATGAACAGTCCTGTTCAGTGTGTATTGGTCTGAACAGCCACATG
The DNA here is from genome assembly GCF_035609145.1 of Eleutherodactylus coqui. Lineage (NCBI taxonomy): Eukaryota > Metazoa > Chordata > Amphibia > Anura > Eleutherodactylidae > Eleutherodactylus > Eleutherodactylus coqui. Next base: position 255,490,541 of record NC_089837.1, on the reverse strand, counting down.
TTTTGTGTTTCTGTGCAAGTGGCCGGACATGATGTGAACAACCTTGTTCATGGTGTATTGGTGTGAACAGCAACTTGTTCTGCGTGTCTGTGCAGGTGGCCGGACATGTGGTGTGAACAGTCCTGTTCCATGTGGCATGCATTCGCTTGTGTGTTGGTGTGAACTGTGTCCTGTTCTGCTTGGATCATTTATAATCCAGGGCGAGCCAGGCCCTTAGGTTCCAGTGTGGGGCTGTCCCTATTGGGACGATCGCCCCGCTTGCAGGCAGGACTCAAGGGATTGTTGTCTTGTGTGTCCCTACTCTAACAAGACAACAACCCAGTGAGTCCTGCCTGCAAGCAGGGCAATCGTCCCAATGGGAAGGGCCCATGCTAGAGCCTGCACAGACAAGTTGCTGTTCACACCAATACACCATGAACAGTACTGTTCATCTCATGTCTGGCTACCTGCACAGACACAAGGAACATGTTGTTGTTCATATCTACAGAACAACATGCATGAATGCAAACACAAAGGTACTGGGAGGGAAATGAGAAAGGCAGTACCTTCTAACCAGAGGGGGTGGCATTGCAGTGCAGCAGACTGGTGGTGAAAGGCTGTCTGGAGAACTCAACTCCCAGCCAGCTCAAACATCCCACACCTGTGGAAGTATGCTCTTGGAAACCCATAGAACTACAGGTTCCAGGAGCACAACCTAACACCTTGCAGAGACAATAATAACATAGGAGATATTTGTAAGATGCTTTGCAGAACAGTAAAATACCATGGGGCTGTTATTGGAGATTATGAATAAGAACCTCTTCCAGACAGTAATAATGTGAGAGCTTAATGTGCAGTTTAAGGCCCATTTATACGCAACGATTATCACTCACAATTTGCTAAAACGATAGCATATAAGCAATAATTGTTGCATGTAAATGCTACCATCATGCACTTTTCATCTGAACGATGATTTTGAAGGTGAGTTTAAAAATCATAGTTCAGACCACATGTTGTGTTCTCCATGGGAGCTAGGGATAACATATTATTCTCTCTGAAGCCCCTGTGAGAGAATACACTGCAAGCTGTGTTCTGCAGGTGAGCAGTTGATTAAATTGTATTCATGCCATCAGCCCATGACAGCCCTTGTGAGAACAAAGGAGCTGATTTCAGAGCTCAGGCCACCTGCTGAGTTCTGCAAGCAGCCCCTGGATACTCATTTGCACGCAAATGAAGTTGATTAAGCACTAATAGGTGTTAGTGCCCATTAGTACTTTGTGCAAAATGATCACTAAAGCTGTAAATCTTTCAATCATTTGAAAGATTGTTCTTGCATGTAAATGAGCCTTTAGTCCACTAAGCAGGGTCATGTTTACCACTAGCAACTGGGGGATCAGCATACATTCAATTAAGGCCTAGAAATGTAGAGGAAGTGAGGAAAGCTGGCGCAGTTCTTAATTTTAGACTATTATCTTTTTAGACCAAAAGAATTTTGACTCAGACTAAAATCCCCTTGAATGTACTAGCACTAAGATCCTGCTGTGCAGTGATGAGAAACCAAGATTAATTCTTGGAGTAATTTTGCAATTCTTAAGGTTTTGTACCCTGGCAGACCAACTTGTAGGTATGTTACTGAAAGTACTTCTAGTTTTACATTTTCTAATTTGGACTGAATATTTTTACTTCCTTATACATAGGCAAAATCTTCCAAAATGTTCAACTTTATGGGAACCCCCCTAATGCCTTTTTTTTATGTAGGAGGAAGCTTGGTGTAGTGGTGATTAAAACATTTTATAATTCTTATCCATCATTATTGGCTATGATGCAGTATTGTGCAAAAGTTTTAGGCCGGCTGCACACGGCCGAACGTGCTCCGCCGTGAAATTCCGCGGCGGAGCCCGTCACGGCGCCCCCCAGGAGACCCCATACTTACCTGCGGATCCGGAATCCTCGCTCCCGCATGATGCTTCCCCGCCCACCTCCGCCACGGCATGTGACACGCCCACCGTGTCACATGACGCGGCGGCGGTGGGCGGGGAAGCGTTTTCACGCTATCTTCTGCTGTGCTACAGCAGAAGATAGCGTGAACGGATGGCTTCCATTGACTGCAATGGAAGCCGTCCGCGCGTACACCCGCGGCAAATAGAGAATGCCGCGGGTGAGGACGGGTGAATTCACGGTGCAGAATTCCGCAGTGGAATTCCTCACCGTGAGCACTGAGCTATTAGGTTCAATAGAACCTAATAGCTGCGGGCAACGCAGCGGATTTCCGCCGCGAATCACGCGGCGGAAATCCGTTCATGGGAAGGAGGCCTTAGGCAGGTAAAAAATTCTACTAAGTAAGAATTCTTTCAAAAATAGAAGTATTAATAGTTTATTTTTGTCAATTAACAAAATACAAAGTGAATGAACAAAAGAGAGCTCTAAATCAAATCAATATTTGGTGTGACCACCCTTCGCCTTCAACACCCGGCTTCGCCCAAGTTAATTTGGTACAGGTGTTTATCTGTTGTACGCACGGAAAAAATTTTATGAAGTCGTGGTTGCTTCAGAACTTCCGAGGAATACAATATGTATACACATAGAGGAGCGTTAGATTCTCCTCAGACTGCATGCTCCTCTGCAGAATGTGCCCCTTCTCCCACTCTCCTCACTTTTTACCCTTAAACGTAATGCCCCTTTTTATTCAAATTTACCCCCAGACTGGAGGTTGCAGCCTCTTCCTAGCCTTAAAGGCCTGCTTCATCCCTGCAGTCCATGGCCGCTTTCCTATGTACTTTACAGCCTTTCAGTATATGCACATAGAGGTCAGTTAAATTGTTCTCATTATATACACATAGAGGAGCATTAGATTCTCCTCAGTATATACACATGGAGGTGAGGCAGATTCTTCTCAGTATATACACATAGAGGAGTGTTAGACCCTCCTCAGTATATGCAGACAGAGGCAAGGTAGATTCTCCTCAGTATACAAATCATTTCCCTAGGCTTTATGGTTTCTGAGAAAAGAATTATGCCACGTATGGCAGATTTTCACAGTTTTTTACTCTTAGAATTGAATATTGAAGTTGCAACCCCTTTACTTTTCCTATGAGGAGGTAAAAAATGATTGTGGCAAATTTCACGTTTGTGTTATTAGTTACATTACATAGGGGGTCACTTACTTTTGCACTTAGAATTGAATAATCAACTTACGACCCTTTTGCTTTTCCTATTCAGCACCTATAGAATGGTCATGCCAAATTTCAAGTTTGCACGACACTGGGAAGTTATGAGAATTAGATTGGGTATATTATATAGGGGTTCACTTACTTTTGCATTCAGCATTGAATAGTCAAGATGCAACCCCTTTTGGGGTCGGATTTGGTCCGGGTTAATGGTGTCCTCAATGCTGAGAAATACAGGCAGATACTTATCCATTATACAATACTATCAGAGATGTATCTATTTGGCTCTAGATTTATTCTGCAGCAGGACAATTACCTCAAACATTAGGCTAATGCCATTAAGAATTATCTTCAGTGTAAAGAAGAATAAGGAGACCTGGAAGTAATGATATGGCCCCACAAAGCCCTGATTTCAACATCAAGTCTGTCTGGGATTACATGAAGAGACAGAAAGATGTGAGCAATCCTACATCCACAGAAGATCTGCGATTAGTTCTCCAAGATGTTTTGAACAACTTCCCTGCTCAGTTCCTTTCAAAAACAACGTGCAAGTGTACCTAGAAGAATTTATACTGTTTATAGGCAGAGGCTGGTCATACTATATTGATGTGATTTAGATTTCTTTTATTATTTTTGCTAGCATTCTTGCTTTGACACATTTTTCCACACCTGCCTAAAACCTTTGCGTAGTACTGTTATATTTGCTACTAGCAGCTTTACTATTAAAAATTAACCAGTTTTATGGTAAAAATTGTGCCAGTAAACTGGTTTACATGCTTTGCACCACATTTATACAGTTATACACCTCCTCCCGTGACATCACAGCAACATTCCTCCAGAACTCCACCGGCTGTCTGTCCGCTGTCTCTAAGACTATGTCCTCACTCTACCTGAACCTCTCAAAAACTAACCTACTGGTGTTTCTGCCCTCTGCTAACCAACCTCATCCTGACATCTCCATCTCAGTGTGTAACACCACCATAGCTTTCAGACAGCACACCAGCTGTCTTGGGGTTATGTTCAACCCTGATCTCTCCTTTACCCCCTATATCCAACCTCTCATTTGAACATGTCACCTGCACCTCAAGGACATCACAAGAATCCACCCCTTTCACACTGTGGACACGCTAAAAATGCTCACTGTTGCCCTCATCCACTCTCGGTTCAATTATTGCAACTCACTGCTGATTGGCCTTACATGAACTACTCTCCTCCCTCTAGTTCATCCTGAATTCGGCAGCCAGGCTCATCTGCAGCGTCCGAGGAGCGGGCCCACAGCCGAGGAGATAGCTGGGTAGATTGAGGCCTTGTCACGGGGCTCCACCATCTCCTCCCCTGGGGTTAGCATGGACCTGACCAAGTTACTGCTGGGGGAGTTTCACAGGGAAAACCCAATCCATGGTTTACCTCAAAGTCCTTTGTCACTCATGACACCAGCATTCCATCCTCTGTGCTGAATCCAGAAGTTGGAATAAATAGTCCACATACAGGGATAACTTTCTGAGCAAAACTGTGAATGGTCAGTAGAGCTCGTTTACTTGAATAAACTTGAATACAGTCCAAACTTTACAAGATCAGGCTGACACAGGTGCAACAAGAGATAATGGTGTGACTGGGAGGATACTTAAGATGTCAGAAGAAGTCCCAGTCCCAGTTATCTGTGGGTTTTGTTCCCGATGACTCAATTCTCACTTACTAGCTCTCTGCAGGTCCACACTCACGATTTGCGTTGCACTCTGCATTGCCCAGTGGTTCCCCTAATTTTCTCTCAGTACACCCTACTATTCACCCGAAGGGGCCTGGGTGAATTAAGCCCAGGACAGATTACAGGCCATCGCTCAGCCTCTTCCATCTCAGGGATCCTTATAACACGAGGCACAGTTTCTCTTACTCACGGAAAATTCTCTTCCAGCCAGGCTCAGACTTAGACTTGAAGTTGACTCTTGCAAGACCAGCTAGAATCTCTCCAAGAGCATCCTTGCAAACACATATATACAACATGGTCACATGACATACAACAAGATACATTTCTCAGACATAACCCAGACATTAACTTATTCAGTGCTGAGGAGGTGCAATACACTTCACACATGCATACACATTGAAGACACTGACAATACAATTGCACAAAACAAACATATTCATACTTATAGAGGGGCCCCGTTAACTCTGGGCCACTACACATCTTCCTGTCCTGCCGCTACTCGGACGCCTCTGCCCTGTGCCAGTCACTACACTGGCTGCCCGTCAAATATAAAATTTAATTCAAACTGACTACCTTCATCCATAAAGCTCTCCATAGTACCACGCCGCCCTACATTGCCTCCATCATCTCAATCTACCACCCAGCCCGCGCCCTCCACTCCACTCCACTAAGTGAATCAGAGTAAGCACCTCTCTAACTTGAACCTCTCATTCCCATCTCTAAGACTTCTCCAGAGCAGCACCAGTCCTCTGGAACACACTATTCCCAACCATCCGGGCAATCCCTGACACGCAAAACTTAAGTCGTGCTCTAAAAATGTACCTCTTCAGCAAGGCATACCATATCCCCTAAAACAAACCCCTCTTTACTCTGCCTGATAACATGCTTTCTGTCTTACTGACTGCAATCCCTGCTAGCAGCAATCAACCGTCCCCTGCAGTCACACCGAATCAGCCACCACGTGGCTTAAGTCTGACTATCTCCTTTACCTTCTGTATCACCTTATTACTTGTAGTATGTAAGCGCGTTGGTGCAGGTCCTCCACCCCTACTGTTTCCATCAATCGATTACTACATGTCACAGTGGTTTTTGTATCTTTGTTTTTTGTATCTGTTCTCCCCTGTTTTGTAAGCGCTGCGGAAGATGTTGGAGCTATATAAATAAAATTATTATTTATGATGTGGTTTAGACACTTCTAGATGCTTTTTGCCATGTCTGGAAAAGGGATATGTCTTTACTCAAATGTATGCCAAAAATTTGGTTCAAAAATTGGTATAAACTAAGCTGCTGACAGTAAGAATATCTGTCCACCTCTGCATTTTCAACCACACCTGTAGAACTGGAGGCCTCCATAACTATTTCTATCTGCCACAAAAAGATAAAATGTAGTTGTAGTATGCATGTCTGACCACCACTGTAGCAGCTGCATCATAAGCTATTAGAGATTTATGAACTATTCTGTGAGTAGGTGATTATTATTTTTCATGCCCCTACATCTTTTGGTATATTTCTTTACAATTTTTTTAAACACTTGAAACAACTGACTTTACTATATGATAAAAAGTGCCACGGTACTTATGTACAATATTAGGGATACCTGTATGAACAGCAATTACCTTGCAAACATGGACAAATACTTACAATACATCCTTCCTGAAATAGGAACGAAAACATGTATGTAATACTCCTAAGATTGTGAAGCTTGACTCATTGTGGCATTTACTGCATACTCCAGTTCTAGTTGAGTAGCCAGGTATATTAGCTATGAAAAAAATAAAAAGACAGCGCAAATCAAATTACAATTCACCTAGACAGGATATGAAAATTTAGAGACCTTTTAAATAATCATACTTACAACATTTGACATTGCCTGTGCACTTGCCTATTCAGAACTTGAACTTTCTGGACTTGGTAGCTAAATATGAAAAGACTGAAAATACATCAGTAATATAATAAATAAAATTTAGAACAAACCTCCATGGACCTTCTCTCCGGTGACGATGACAGCTAATTTTTTTGGTCAGTATTTATTTTTAAATATTAAATATTATAGCTTAACCCTTTTAAGACTAGAGATTACAGTTTTTTCATACCTTCCAATAGCCATAATTTTTTTATTTTTCATTCGATTTAGCCACACAAAGGCTAGTTCTTTTTTAGATGAGTTGAATATTTGGGGCTGCTATTGTAATGTACTATAAAATCAACTGATAAATTTTTAAAAAAAGTTTAAATTGGTTAAACAAAATAAATGTGATATGCCATTGTTTTTTGGCTTTTGCTGTTACATGGTGCAGTAAAAATGACTATAGATGAGCGAACCTACTCGGCCACGCCCATTTTTCGCCCAAGCGCCGCGATTTTCGAGTACTTACGTACTCGGGCGAAAAGATTCAGGGGGCACCGTGGGTGAGTGGGGGGGAAAGGGAGAGAGAGAGGGCTTCCCCCTGCTCCCCGCTGCTACCCCCTGCTCCGCCACGCCTCCTCCCTCCCCCGGCGCCCCCCAAATCTTTTCACCCGAGTACGGAAGTACTCGAAAATCGCGGTGCTCGATCGAGTAATTACTCGAAACGAGTATATTGGCTCATCTCTAAAAATGGCACTTTCACTTGCGATGCATGAGCACAGATTATGCAATGAATGGAGTTAATGAAAGTCCATGGATTTTCATTGATCCATGCACATGAGTGCGTAGACGCAGTATGCTCTATTTCTTAGTGTGCCACGCAGAGTGAGCCATATACTTTTGTACAGGCAGTGTTTGTAAATGTTATCCAAACGTAATACATTGTGCATGGCCAGCCTTTTTATAAGCAACCTCGCTATGAAACAGAGCAGGAAATTTAAAAAAAAAAGAGACAGAGTCACACTGTGCATGACCGTGTGTTATACACAAAGTGTGATTGTTCTCAGTGAGAGAAATCAGGTAATCTTGTAGATATGATACCTTTTAATGGCTAACTAAAATACATGATGTATTTTTGTGTGATACACAGGCATGTGCAGTACACCGCAGAGCCGGTATCTACAAACACCGGTAAAACGCAGCAAGGAGAACCATAGGGTTTTACCAATACGCCCGTGGACAGGAGGCCTAGGGCCACTCTCACACACGCCATCGGCAAAATGCGATTCTAATGCAATTCCGTCGTTTTCGGTCACAAGTAACTGTATTTGTAGCGGTTTTTAATGTACTCCATCATTGTGATGGGTGATGGGGTGCATTAAAAAGCGCGAAAATGCCGCAAAATAGAGCAGTCTGTGCTCAAAAATCATGGCGCGTTCCAGCGTATGTCTGCGAGGCCCCATTGAAATCAATGGGAGCGTTATACCGTAATTACCGCTGCTTTCAAAACACCGCAGTAATCAGCGCATGTGTGAGAGTGGCCAAAGATGATAACAAATTTGTGTTGTTTTTTTATGTTAAATTAATTTTAAAAAATAAACATAAAAAAATTGCTTTTTGTTGCCATATTCTGAAATCAATAACTTTTTTATTTTTATATCCATAGAGCTGCACTAGGGATTGGTACCATTTAGAGATACTTGCAACATTTTGATATGTTTTTATTCAATTTTTAGGGAGATAGGGTGACAAAAAATGTGCTAAATTCTGGTATTGTGCATTCTTTATGGCATTGACTGTGTTGGATAAATATTTGTAGTTTGATATTTGAATAGTTTGGACTTTTACAGATGTGGTATTACCAATTATTGTTTGTTATTATTTAGATTTTTATGGGAAAAGGCTATTCAGAATTTCTTAGACTATCCTGCACCGTCTTCCTTCTATTCCTACTGGTCATGCAGTTCACATGAAGGGGGCTTATGCAAACATGACAGCCCTCCTCGACTCAATCAAATATGCTGAACACAAGTGGAAAATCGGTGGCGATCTAAAAGTCATCTCTGTACTCTTAGTTATGCAACTGGGGTACACTAAATATTGTTACTTCTTATGTATGTGGGACAGTAGGGATAAGAAAATAACTTACATTCAAGCCGACTGGCCTGCAAGAAATCTTGACTCTACCAAGAAAAATGTTGTTGCCGAGTCTCTTGTGGACCCAATAGATGTTCTTCTTCCACGCCTTCATATAAAGCTGGGTTTAATGAAAAATGTTGTCAAAGGTATGTACCAGGAAGGACAGGCATTAAAGTACTTTAGAGACAAATTTCCTAGATTGAGTGATGCAAAGGTTAAGGAAGGTATTTTTGTTGGGGCATAAATTCGACAACTTGTAAAGGATCCTGCGTTTGACCAAATTTTGGAGGGAAAAGAAAATGAAGCTTGGCAAGCCTTAAAGGGAGTTATTCATGGATTCGTAGGCAAGAAAAGAGATGATAACTACACTCAGTTGGTGACAGTACTTCTGGAAAAATACCATCAACTCAGATGCAACATGTCCCTTAAAATCCATTTTCTTCACCCCCAACTAGACTTTTCCCCTCCTAGTTGGGGCACTGATGAACACTGAGAAAGTGTAAGGATTGGCGGTTCGCGGGTCCGTCGTGCCCGCACCGCCGGTCCTGTCACACGTGCGGCTGCTGTGCGGCGCAGTGGGACCCCGGTCCTCGTCACTTCCCCTGGCCGCCGGGTTGCTAGGTATCATAGCAACCGGACATGTGTCTCCTTTCCTGCCTTCTGCAGGGCTAGGGGTGGGTTCCTCAGTGCTGCTGGGTGCACTCAGCTGCTGTCAGGCTCCCCGTCCCAATCAGCTACAGGGGCAGGAGCTCTGATAGCATTTAAACCTGCTGGTGTCTGCAAATCACTGCCAGTGTTAGTTTGGATTTCCTGCTACACCAGCGTACTGCGTATTTCTGACTCCTGACTCCTGTTACTGACTCTCTGCCTTTTGACCTGACGTTGCCTTTGCCTGACCCTCTTGTACCGCATACCCTCTCGTTGCTGTCCCGGATTGTCTGACTCTCCTTGCTGTTGTTTGTTCCAGTGTCTGTCTGTTTGTTAGTCCCAGTGTCCCCCTTCCTTAGTGAGCGTAGGGACCGTCGCCCAGTTGTCGCCCTGGGGGTTAGCCCAGGGGGGCAAGTAGGCAGGGACAGGGGTTGCGGGTGTTTTCAGGGACTTCCAGTTTCCCGGACCCCGAGTCCTGACAGAAAGATTCCACCAGGATATTTCTGTAATGGAACAAATATATTAGGGCCATTGGAATGAAGCAATGCTTGTAGATAACTGCTGGTCTCTGTGTAGGGATGCTCCGGAAATCACTCACAAGAGGCAAGACAAAAGAAAACGATCTTATGAAGTCACCACATGATTCTCTTCACACGAAACCACCTGCCAGGAATTCTTCCATCAATTTAGAACTCTTATAATGTAGCGGTCATAAAAAAAATTTCAAATGCCCTTTCAATGTTGTTAGCATATGTAATTAAAATGTAGCATTTCCTCTTAATCTGTTTAAAAAACATACTTCCACCTATTGTATATCACAGAAACTAGAGCTAATAAAAATAATTCTTTGTCATATTCGTTTTTCTCACCCCAAAATTAGTATGATTTGACTCATGAAGTTAAGGAAACATTCCAAAATATTTTTTCCGTTGGCCAGTGTAATTAGTGATGAGCGATTAGTAGAATAATTGGTTCATATTGGTATTCATGAAAATCATTCTGAATCGGGATGACTAATTCCGATTCCCCCAAATTGGGCTGAGTTGAGCTGGGTGCCTGTATACCAGTCGGCATTGAACATTTAGCTCGCTCATATCGCAATCTGGCTCTCTGCATACTACCAGGGTATAATGGTGATTGGGCCTGCCCTGCAGTTTATCAGATGGTGCATTTTTGGCTTCTTTTTTTGTTATGTCTTTGTACATTTTTTCTCTTTCACCCCTGTGATTTTAATTTCTGTTTTAAAAACAATGTTATACATTTTACAAGGAGAAATTCTGCCACAGCAATTATGGATTTCATTTACATTTAATTTTTGTTTATCCATGTAGTTGCTGTTCTGCGCGAGTTAAAAAAAAACAAAACGGGAAGATAGGCCCTGCCCTATCTTTCTCGCACATAGTATTAACTACATATGGGAAAGATAAGACAAGCCTTACCTTTTCCTTGGCATAATAATAACACCCGAGAATACCTCTAGTCAACACAAAACCATTGAAATCAATAGTTGTGTTTTGTCCCATTAAGCAGCTGCATAACGGGACAAAATCATGCCCATCCATTTAAGCCCTGAAACACAAATGTTCTGACTTAATAAAAGCTTTTTTTAATATTCCATTAATTGTTAAGGTATTACCGTCATTTTTTAATATAATTCCTACATTTTCATAGGCTTAAAACTAATTAACTAAAATACCATAACAAAAAATACAAGATGCATTCAAGTTCTAAGGTCTCCTAATTTTTTGTTGGGAATATGAGTAGATAGAAGCATGGGACATGTTTTAGAAAACGTGGACATTCTTCGGGGTTAACTGTGTTAGATGGCAGCATCACCCAGTTCATAGAACCCAAGTGACAGCTGCTGGAGTTAGAAGCATTTTCAATACTTAAAATGCTGTCATTTACGTTCCGACAACAGCATGTAATCATCCCTTTTCTTCACTAGTGTCAAATGACACCTATTGATATTCATCGTCAGTTGAGTGAGACATGCGGTGAAGGTGTCAGGAACTTCACCGCAAATGTAGTGAAATCTGAAATGTGCGTTCATGGGTGCGACAGTTCAAAGAATATCGAACATCATGTGAAAGTGAGATAAAAGAAATTTTGGCCATGCAACAGCCAGTCCAACAAAATCATTTCCTGACTGGAGTGAGTGGTTATAGAGGGCTGCTGTTTAACTGTGGTAGAAATTGCCTGCAAAGTAGGCATTTCCATAGGTTCTGTGTATTCCATCCTGTGTGTAGACCTTAACCCCTTAGTGACAGACCTATAGTGTTTTTACGTCCTGTAACTGCAGGACATGTATGGAGAGAGATAGCGCTGCAACCTCCTTCCATACATCACGGTTGTAAGCTGTTTCTTACACAAGCCGCGTGGCCAATCGGGGCTGTTAACCCTTTAAATGCCGCTGTCAATTCTGACACCAGCATTTAAATTCCCCGAACGATGAAATCACAGGAAGCTGCGCGGGTATCATGGCAGCTGGGGGCCTTCGGAAAGTCACCGACAATTCACCTTCAGGGGTTGTTGGATATTTATTTATTTAATTTATTTTCTGATTATTTTGGCATTTTGAGACAGTAGTCAGTATCGTATTAATTGCCATTGAATCGACTAGCCATCAGTTATTTATCCCTCTTCATTAATCAGAACAGATAGGTTCTATGGCTACCCCATAATTAGGGCTGAGTGTTATTTACACCAGTCCCTTTGTATATTTTTTTGTTTGTGTTTGTTTGTCCATGGATGGGTGGTTTTGCATAAATCCTCATATTTGCTTTTAGTCAGTGTTTAATAAAATTCTACAGCATACTGCAGGAGTGATGAAAGCATCGCATGTTGTGGTCCCCTAGGAGAACTAAAAGAAAATGTAAAAATAAGAAAAATAAAGTTTTACTAGTTATTGAAAAAAAAGTAATAAACGTTAATAAAAAAATCTTTTGCCATATTTACAATAAAATAATTTAAATAATAAAAAAAATATACTTAGCATCGCTGCGTCAGTAAAAGTCTGATCTATCAAAGTAACACATTATTTACTCCACACAGTGAATGTCGTCTGAAAAAAAAAAAGAATGCCAGAAATGAGCTTTTTTGGTCACCCTGTCTCCAAGAAAAAATGTAATAAAAAGCGATCAAAAGGCTGCATGTATTCAGAAATTCAGGTACCAAATTCTGAAAGGGCTGCGTCTGATTGGCTGAGCGCTCAGCCAATCACAGGCAGTGCTCAGCTGTTATTCAATGAATGGCTGAGTGCTGTGACCAATCACAGGCAGCGCTCAGCTGTCATTCAATGAATAGCTGAGCGCTGCCTGTGATTGGCTGAGTAATCAGATAATCAGACTCAGTCCTTTCAGGAGGCAGGGATTTTAAATCCTCACATCCTGAAAGGGCTTCAGTACAGTGCCATCAAGCCAAGCGGCTTGTCTTTCTGTATTCCCCCTGTTTTTGTAAGCGCTGTGGACTATGTTGGTGTTATACAAAATAAAGATTATTATTATTTTTTTTTACACCAGCTAGGGATGATTTTCTGGAAATGGCTTATATTTAGAGCCCTTCCCTGAAAATCACTGCAGGGGTTGCCGGTATCCCATTGCTTTAAATGAGCCTGCCGTCAGCAGCAGCAGCTCAAGTGAAAGCAATGGGCATGCAGCTTCGTTCACACGCTTTTTTTGTACATCCACGCAGCGCTATTATGAACGCATATACGCGCGTGCAAAACAACACTGGACCCACTCTATGGTCGCTCAATTTCCAGTCATACCACTCTTGCATCAGCAATTTTCCAGTGGGAAAAAACAAACTCTTAAAGAAGCTTTCACAGCAGCCATGCAATCATGGCATCAACGTTGTTAAAAATTTGTACCTTAAAAGGGAGATTTTGTTGAGAAGTGACAATACTTTCAGCTTTCTGAGGTAAGTAGTTTTTTAGAAACTAATTAGAAGACTTTAGAACTTGAATGCACCTCATATAAGGGATATATTTAATACCTGGATACAAATGTACGCATGGGAGAAAGGTCCCTAGATAATAGCAGGCAAAACACAGATTTGGGAATACAAAAAACACACACCTGGACTACATACCGCAAGCTAAGGCATGCGTGAACAGCAATCCAAGTGTAGATTCAAGTCCCAAATAGTTACACAAAAGAATCCAGCACCTCTAAATGCCTTGTAAAAAACTCCATCTTCATCCCAAATGCATGTGGTAATAGTAAGTATCATGAGACAGGTATGCTACATATTTCAGAAAAATATCCTTCTTTACAGCATAAAACCATGTACAATTGAATAATTTAAATACCTCCCACTCCAAGCTCACACCATAAAACCAGCCAATCATAGATAGAAACATAGGAGCATTAAATACAAATAAATATCTCTAAGCATCATAAGTTTGATAATCATGCAAAAAATGCTTCAATAGGAGTACAGTAACAAATGTTGAAGAACATTAAGCCCATGTGGAATTCTCATGTGCAGTACAAAAATCTACCTTCTTCTGTGCTATGAAGCAGCTGCCTATAGTTTCCACCCTTTTGTGGCCTATTAGCTCTCTCTGTACTCTGGAAAGTAAAATTAGATATTTTACCATCATCATGTTTGAACCAAATGTTTGTACACCACGGAAAGATTAGTAGCATTGGGATTATTAGCATCTGTAATATGTTCTTAAATCTTAACATTAATTGTGGGCATGTGGTACAACCGACATATTGCACCAAACATACAGTACGCATAATCAAATAAATCACGTCTGATATTACAATTAATATATTACCTTATTTTATATTCTACCCATAATGGAAGATGAAAAAGTTTTTAATTTTTGTCTGCAAAAGAATAAACCTTGCACACATGGTGACCAGACTGATAAAACCCAGTGGTAGATAATTAATTGCATTTATACTCATATAAAGAAAGAAAGAAACTAGGAGAGAGAGAAGCAGCCGCTGTTGGTGGCCTTCTCTATACAAATCTCAAGCCAGAAGAAATAATTTTGTGTAGAAGAGGGTCTTTGCGTAACACTAATAGACATTTTTAACAATAGAAACAACCTGTTTGTATTGAATGCCATATTTAAACTAAATGTCACATTGTGACACCTAGACTTATTATCTAAAACAACTGCTGTCTCTAACAAAGAACTTCTGCTCACATAGACATAATATCAACCGCATGGTTGAGGCACCAATTTGAATATCCCCTTTACAAAAGCCTATGTCAGATATTCACCTGTTTCTGAACAAATTCATCATTATCTGTACAATTTCTTTTCATATGTAACAGTTCTCCTACCAGTATATTTTTCATTACATGAGGAGCATGACAGGATGAATTATTGCAAGTCGAATTGACAGCTATTGGCTTGCAATAAAGGTTCACCTCCACCACTCTAAAAACCAACTTAAAGACATATGTCCAGTTGAAGAGACATCTAAAAAAGCATTAGAAGTCTTATCATAATGAAGTGTGAATTTCAAACTCCTGTTGTTTGAACTATTGTAAGTGAAAAAATATTCACATCAGTTTTCACTACCCCATTCCAAGAGCAGGTCATCTATATACCAACAATACAACTTGGTATGGTGGGGTGGGGCAAATGATTGCAATCAGAAAACAGGCTCTTCTAAAGTTGCCATGTAAATGTTTGCAAAGGCAGTAGAATATTTCCCACCCATGGATGCGACTGTTTCTTCATGAAAAACTTTTTGTAAAAGCTGAAATATTTATATTTCAGTAAATAATCCATAGCTTGAACAAAAAAGCTTGTTAATCAAACTACTAATGACCACTTGTCATTTAGTATGTGAGTGCTTCTCATGCTCCAACCCTGGTGACATCATCGCTCTACCCCCTGTTGACGTCATCGAAGATCCTACAACGCATACAAAACAGAGCCTGACCGACAGAAGAACAACAAAGTTACGGCTCTTGAAAAGGGAAGGACAAAATAACAAAATGACAATACAACTATGCCGTTATTATCTCAGATCAGATACAACTCAGCAGTCCTGACAGAAGACACTGAGCTACCGCCACCACAGAGATCCGGTGGGCTAAAGGACCTGCGATGATGTCACTGCTTTGGGAAGAGCCATTCTGCAGTTTGGTCTAAAGTACTGTATGCGGGTTCTTCTCATGCTCCGCGCCCTGGTGACATCATCGCAGGTCCTATAGGATATATAAAACACAGAGCCTGACTGACAGAAAAACATTACAGTTAGGGCTCTTGAAAAGGGGAGGACAAAAATAACAAAATGAGAATACAACTAAGCAGTTATTATCTTAAACACAACTCAGCGGTCCTGACAGAAGACACTGACCTACCACCACCACAGAGATCCGGTGAGCTAAAGGATCTGCGGTGATGTTACTGCTGTGGGAGGATCCAAGCTGTGCTTGTCTTGTGTGGAGATCAAGATGGATGTAGTAGAGTTGTGTGTGTGATGTGTGGGGATCATAATCCATGTACCATGTAGCATAGCTGTGTGTGCGTGAAACAGGATGTAGCAGAGCTGTGCGTGTGATGTGCTGTGTGTTATGGGGTCAAGATGAATGTAGTAGAGCTGTTTGTGTGATGTGTGGGGATCCTAATGGATATACCATGTAGCAGAGCTGTGTGTAATGTGTGTGAATCAGCATGTAGCAGAGCTGTGTGTCTCATGTGCTATGTGTGATGTGTGGGGTCAGGATGGATATAGTAGAGCTGTGTGTGTGATGTGTGGGGATTATAATGGATGTACCATGTAGCAGAGCTGTGTGTGTAATGTGTGGGCATCAGGATGGATGTAGTAGAGCTGTGTGATGTTTGGGGTCAGGATGTATGTAGCAGAACTGTGTGTGTGATGTGCTTTCTGTGTAATGTGTGGGTTAGGATGGTTGTAATAGAGCTATGTGTGTGATGTGTGGGGATCAAAATGGATGTACCATGTAGCATAGTTGTGTGGTACATTGCACCACCAGAAACACTGGTACTGTAATTTCCTAATTACTAGTCTGTATTGTATATCTCAAGGGTGCACAACTTTTTCTGGTATGAGGGCCACATTGCCATACTGATTCACTTCCAAGAAACACAAAGGTTTTTCCATCTGAGACGTTTATGGTATATCTTAAGTATATGCCATAACGAATTGAAGAAAATCCTACTTCCAGGACACCCACCTATTGTGAGAATGGGAGGAATTGTAGATGATGGATGTCATGGTAACGGCCTGGCATTTTATAAGACCTACAATGGAGAGCACTGCATGCACATATGATGCCTCTAACTAATATACTCAAATGTATCAAGAGACATTATTATTTTAATATATAGGGGACCCAGACATGGATACGCAGTGCACCATTAAGAATAGTCCATTCCCGTTGCCCTGCTATGTGCCATTCCTCTTCAACCTGACATGGAAACTACATGTGAGCAGCCACACATAAATATTTCTGTGTCCTGATGATTGGGGCCGCACAGAATGGTATTGTGGGCCATATGTGGCTCCCGGTTCTATGTTGTACATTCCTAGTATATGTACTACGGTATGTTGTCGTGAAAACTCAGATAGAACTGGCAAGCCTTCTATGTTTTAGATTGATGGATATGACGCAATGGTATCCAAGTAATCCATAAAAAATCAGATTGCCACTGCAAATTCTGAAATACATATACAACATGCTTAGTATCTCTCAGGAACCCAGGTAACTCAAGGACCAATGGTTGTAAATAAAAATCTACCCATTCTCCTGACCTCTTTTCCAAAGACGCAGTTCCTGAATTATCGCTCGTTACAGGGGCATTCTTATTTGCAGTTAATTAATCCCGCGCAAGTGCTAAGATGTATAGCACTGTACGGACGGTTTACTGGGAGTTGTCCATTAGTGAAACTCTTTTATATATCTACAAATTCATATTAGTGAGAGTATGCATTTGCTTTTATGTCCCCTTTACAACATTCTAATTAAGATTTGATTGGCAGACTTTTTTATATATATGTAAATTGCCATGTTGGGAGAAACGGTTTGGCGTACACTCATGCGGTCCTTTTCATCGCTTGTGTGATTTTGTTTTGAGAAATTGCGTATGAGAAGGTAGTGTTTAGTTGCGATGGTTTGGCATATAAACATGATGTTTTCTGAACTTCATCTTGAGGAATTTGGTGATTGTATTCCCGTGGCTGTGGACTTAAAATGCCTTGATGATGAATGATGTGGATGGCAGCATATTGGATGTGCATACTTTGGTGAAGGCTGATCAAAGATAATGTAAGTGTGATGTACTTGTTTTTGGGAGGGGCCTATATGACTAATTATTTCCTGGTGGCTATATATATGAGACACTTTTATGTATTTTGTATGCTTGACAAAGACCTTTTGCTTGAAACATTGCAACTATGTTTTTGGAAGAACAAAAATTTTTCATATTTGCACCTGGAATGTTGTCATGTCTCTCTCACCTAGATTGGATCCATGGATTCTTTCTCTTCGTGACTATGCATATGTTGCCTCACTATTAAAGTGTTCTGGATTGTGCTGCTGGCACCATGCTTGTTTTTATATCAAATGCTTTCATCACTTCTTTTGCTTGGTAATTACCTGCAAATAGAAAAATATAAATATAAATGTTATTTAAAGGGGTTATTTGGGAACATAGTTCTGTTCAAAAACTTCGTCAGCCTGAAGTAGTAAAATAACAGAGTTTTTACTCACCCACATTCTCCCGTCACTGCTATCTCACCTGCTCTGTGGTCCATGTTGTTCTTCACTTCTTGGTGCAGAAAGCTGGCTATGACATCCCTGACAAAAGGGCCATGTGACCAATGCAGCCAATCACCAGGTCCCTTTAGCCGGTGAATAACTGTGGTGCTCATGTGACCCAGTGCTGGGTTGTCATCATTCACCTACAGGAAGTGGAGACCAGTGGGGAACAGAGAGCCAGCAAGATGGCAGTGGCAGGAAAACATGGAAAGGTGAGTATAAATTCTGTTATTTTACTACTTCAGGCTGAAGAAGTTTTTGAACAAAACTTTGTCCCTGGATAACCCCTTTAAATACTTATATAAGACAGACACACAGACTGCTGACAACTCCAACATAGGTTGCCAACCTGATTTTTTTTCTCTTATGTATAGCCAACACTTTAGAGACAAATTAAAAGACAAAGATGATAAGCAATATATCTCTCTAGGTCAGTATACCAATTGGTAGAAACTATAACAAGAAGGCGGACTTTCTTTTTACTAAAATACCAATTGGTACTCAGTAGAGATGAGCGAGTATACTCGCTAAGGCACTACTCGCTCGAGTAATGTGCCTTAGCCGAGTATCTCCCTGCTCGTCCCTGAAGATTCGGGAGCCGCCGCGGCTGACAGGTGAGTCGCAGCGGGGAGCAGGGGAGAGCGGGCGGGAGAGAGGGAGAGAGAGATCTCCCCTCTGTTCCCCCCGCTCTCCCCCGCAGCTCCCCGCCCCGCGCCAGCCCCCGAATCTTCAGGGACGAGCAGGGAGATACTCGACTACAGCACATTACTCGAGCGAGTAGTGCTTTAGCAAGTATACTCGCTCATCCCTAGTACTCAGTAACAGAATTTACTATGAATTGTAAGATTATAATCATGATAACCTGCACAATACACTACAGCTTCACCAAAAGAAAAAATCACATATGCATTTTTTGTAATGGACACTGTCAAAAAGTATATTTTTAGAGACCCTTCGGTACCAGGACAAATCAAGATGGTTTCACAACTTCCCCGACTACCTCATGCACACTGTGCATTGGTAGTGCATTGCTGGTCTAAGATGCTGCATGCTGCTTTGATTGTCCAGTGCTGCTTACAAGAGCAGCACTGGCCAATCAGAACAGCGTGTAATGAGTAGAGATGAGCGAGCACACTCGTCCGAGCTTGATGCTCGTTCGAGTATTAGGGTACTCGAGATGCTCGTTACTCGAGACGAACACCACGCAGTACTCGAGTCAATTGCATTTCCTTCTCCGCATGTTTAGCGCCATTTTCTAGCCAATAGACATGCGGGGAAGGCATTATCACTTCCTGCTGTGACGTGCCAGTTCTCTCCCCCCCCACAGTAGTGAGTGGCTGGGCCGATCAGTTGACCGCCGAGTACTTAAACTGGTCCCGCCCGCGGCTCGCCTCAGACGCATGCTGGCAGAGGTTAGGGATAATGCTGCTGCTGATATAGGGACAGGGTTAGAGTAGGATCCTGTCGTCAAGAACCCCAACGGTCCTTCCTAGGGCTACTCTTCACAGTGAGCATTACTGTTGTGGCTGGCTGGGAGCAGTAGTGCACGAATTTCTTTTTTTTTAAGCATCTCAGTCTGTGCAGGCCATTTCAACTATAGCGTTCTCAGTCTGCAGTGCATAACGCAGAGTTTAGGGACACAGCCACTTTTAAAGGGAAAGTTATACAGTCCTGATCCTCCGTGGAAGAGCCCCAATGGTTCTTAGGGCTACATCTGACTGTATGCTTTACAGTTGTGGCTGGCTGGGAGCAGTAGTGCGTCAATTTTTGTATTATGCATCTAGGCCTGTTCCCAGCCTTTCAGTAATAGCGTTCTCAGCCTGCAGTGTCGTACATACAGCTCTCACCGTGAAACTGCACTCTAACATTTCCTAGCCTACTGCAAACTACTTTAGTTATACCGTTCTGTGTGTGCAGTGCATAACGCAGAGTTTAGGGACACAGCCACTTCTATAGGGAAAGTTATACAGTCCTTATCCTCCGTGCAAGAACCCCAACGGTCCTTCTTAGGGCTACATCTGACCATGTGCTTTACAGTTTTGGCTGGCTGGGAGCAGTAGTGCATCAATTTTTGTATTGTGTATCTAGGCCTGTTCCCAGCCTTTCAGTAATAGCGTTCTCAGCTTGCAGTGCCGTACAACCAGCTCTCACCATGAAACTGCACTCTAACATTTCCTAGCCTACTGCAAACTAGTTCAGTTATACCGTTCTGTGTCTGCAGTACATTAGACAGAAGTCTCACCACTAAACAGTACTGTAATATATCCTGGGCCACTGCAAACTATTTCAGTTATATTGTTCTATGTCTGCAGTGCATTAGACAGAGGTCTCACCGCTAAACAGTACTGTAATATTTCCTGGGCCACTGCAAAGTATTTAAGCTCTGCCACTGTGCAGAACATCTCACAATACCCTTTCCTTGGTGGGGTTGAGATAGCCGCAGTTACCAGCTCTATCCACTGGCTTTAGAGTCTTCTCCCACTCCATACAGCCTCTCTTATCTACAAGTATCTGCAAGCAGTAAATTACCCCTAGGTATCAGCGCAAGACAGCGGGTTAATTTTTTCAAGTCACAGCATAGAGCCTCCGCTATATACAAGTCTCTGTGTGTGGTGAATTAAGCCACAGTTGTCAGTGCTGTACAGTCGGGTAATTTATTTGGGCCCTGCTCTATTCTTTATCCGCCATTATGAGGAGTAGGGGTAAGGGTCGAGGACGCAGGCATCCAAATGAGGGTGTGGCCACAGGCCGAGTTCCTGGGCGTGGTGAATCACCGCCAGCTGCTGCGGGATTAGGAGAGAGGCAAGTTTCTGGGCTCCCCAGCTTCATATCACAATTTACGGGTCCGCGTGGTTGACCATTATTACAAACAGAGCAGTGTGAGCAAGTCCTGTCGCGGATGGCAAAAAAAGTGTTCAGCAATGTATCGACCACCCAGTCTTCTACGCAGTCCACTACTCCCGGCCTAGGGACTGCAACTCTGAATCCTCTGGCTGCTCCTGCTTCCTCCCAGCCTCCTCACTCCATGAAAATGACATATTCTGAGCAGGCAGACTCCCAGGAACTGTTCTCGGGTACATGCCATGAGTGGGAAAAAATGGTTCTTCTCTCACCTGAGGAGTTTGTCGTGACCGATGCCCAACCTTTGGAAAATTCCCGGAGTCCGGGTGATGAGGCTGGGGGCTTCCGGCAACTGTCTCAAGAGCTTTTTGTAGATGAGGATGATGAGACACAGTTGTCTGTCAGTGATGTAGTAGTAAGGGCAATAAGTCCGAGGGAGGAGTGCTCAGAGGATTCGGGGAAAGAGCAGCTGGACGATGAGGTGACTGACCCCACTTGGTTTGCTAAGCCTACTGAGGACAGGGCTGCAGAGGGGGAGGCAAGTGCAGCAGCAGGACAGGTTGGAAGAGGCAGTGGAGTGGCCAGGGGTAGAGGCAGGGCCAGAGCGAAGAATCCCCCAACTGTTTCCCAAAGCACCCACTCGCGGCAAGCATCTGTGCAGAGGGCTAGGTGTTCAAAGGTGTGGATGTTTTTTAGTGAGAGCGCGGACGACTGACTAACAGTAGTGTGCAACCTGTGTTGCACCAAGATCAGCCGGGGAGTCACCACTACCAGCCTCCCCACCACCAGCATGCGCAGGTATATGATGGCCAAGCACCCTACACGGTGGAACGAAGGCCATTCACCGCCTCCGGGTCACACCACTGCCTCTTCCCCTGTGCCCCAACCTGACACACAGATCCAATCCACCTCCCAGGACACAGGCACGAGCGCCTCCTGGCCCACACCCACACCCTCACCTCCACGGTCCTCCACTCCATCAAGCAATGTCTCTCAGCGCAGCGTTCAGCTATCGCTTATACAAGCGACGCATGCACCTGCACGCTCAAGCTTTAAACGTGCACATTACCAAATTGATCAGCCTGGAGATGCTGCCATACAGGCTTGTGGAAAACGGAGGCTTTCAAAAACATGATGGCGGAGGCGGTCCCACACTACTCGGTCCCCAATCGCCACTATTTTTCCCGGTGTGCCGTCCCAGCCCTACACCAGCACGTCTCCTGCAACATAAATCATGCCCTCACCAACGTGGTTACTGGGAAGGTTCACTTA
Source organism: Eleutherodactylus coqui (assembly GCF_035609145.1). Lineage (NCBI taxonomy): Eukaryota > Metazoa > Chordata > Amphibia > Anura > Eleutherodactylidae > Eleutherodactylus > Eleutherodactylus coqui. Next base: position 255,468,184 of record NC_089837.1, on the reverse strand, counting down.
ACCACGGACATGTGGACAAGTACTGGTGGGCAGGGCCACTATATCTCCCTGACGGCACATTGGGTGAATTTGGTGGAGGCTGGGACCGAGTCAGAGCCTGGGATCGCTCACATCCTACCCACACCTAGAATAGCGGGTCCTACCTCGGTGCTAGTATCTGCAGCATTTTATGCCACCTCCTCCAAACCCTCCCCCACCTCCTCCTCCGCCACCTCTACAGTAGGTAACACGTGGCGCGGCAGTACAGCGGTGGGCAAGAGTCAGCAAGCCGTGCTGAAACTAATCAGCTTAGGTGACAAGCGGCATACGGCCCCTGAGCTGTTGCAGGGTCTGACAGAGCAGACCGACCTCTGGCTTTCGCCGCTGAGCTTCCAACCGGGCATGGTTGTGTGTGACAACAGCCGTAACCTGGTGGTCGCTCTGCAGCTCGGCAGCCTCCCACACGTGCCATGCCTGGCCCACATCTTCAGTTTGGTGGTTCAGCAGTTTCTGAAAAACTACCCCCACTTGTTTGACCTGCTCGGCAAGGTGCGCCGTGTCTGCGCACATTTCCGCAAGTCCACCACAGACGCTGCCACCCTTTGGACCCTGCAACGTTGGTTTTAGCTGCCAGAGTACCGACTGCTGTGCGACGTGCCCACACACTGTAATTCTACGCTGCACATGTTGGCCAGGCTGTACAAGCAGCGTAGAGCAATAGTGGAATAGCAGCTGCAACATGGGCGGCAGAGTGGACATGGATGGCAGACATCTGCCAGGTCCTCGGAAACTTTGAGGAGTCTACCCAGATGGTAAGCAGCGATGCGGCAATCATTAGCGTTAGCATCCCGCTGCTTTGCCTGCTGAGAAGTTCGCTGCTAAGCATAAAGGCCAACGCTTTGCAGTTGGAACAGGAGATGGGGGATGGCAGCATGTCGCTTGACCACCCTCATGTCTATATCTCAGTGCATTTGGAAGAGGAGGACGAGGAGGTGGAGGGGGAGGAGGAGGGGGAAGAGACAGCTGGCCACACTGCAGAGGGTATCTATGCTGCTTGCCTCTCATCTGTTCAGCATATATGGGCTGAAGAGGGGGAGGAGGAGGAAGAGGATCCTGAAGGTCATCTTCCTAGTGAGGACAGCGATGTGTTGCATACTGGGACCCTGGCAAACATGGCTGACTTCATGTTAGGCTGCCTTTCCCATGACCCTCATGTTAGACCCATTCTGGCCAACACGGATTACTGGGTGTACACCCTTCTCGACCCACGGTATAAAGAGAACCTTTCCACTCTCATTCCCGAAGAGGAAAGGGGTTCCCCCACAGGGCCCTGGAGGAAAAAGGGATGCTAAAGTTCCCATTTGACAGCGCCAGTGGCAGAAGATGCAGTTCAGAGGGCCAAGTATAAGGGAAGGAGCGGGGATCAGGCAGCATGTCCAGCGTAGGCAGGGGAACACTCTCCAAGGCCTTTGCCAGCTTTATGGCTCCCCAGCAGGGCTGTGTCACCACTCCCCAGTCAAGGCTGAGTCAGAGGGAGCACTGTAAAAAGATAGTGAGGAAGTACGTAGCCGATCGTACCACTGTCCTCCGTGATGCCTCTGCTCCATACAACTATTGGGTGTCAAAGCTATACACGTGGCATGAACGTGCGCTGTACGCGCTTGAGGTGCTGGCCTGCCCTGCCGCTAGCGTCTTGTCAGAGAGGGTGTTTAGTGCAGCTGGGGGAATCATCACGGATAAGCATACCCGCCTGTCAACTGACAGTGCTGACATGCTTACCCTCATAAAGATAAACAAAGGCTGGATTTTCCCAGACTTCTCTTCTCCACTGGTGGAAAGCAGCGGATCCTAAAGAATCTTTTCGCTGCAACAGGAGAAAAATGCATACTCTATCACCCCAAAAAAGGGAGAATTAGCTTTGTGCATCCCTCTTGGATATTATTACTCCTCCTCCTAAAACAGCATGTCATCACGCTGAACTGCCAATTTCTATACGGCCCAAAATGCTCTGTTTAAAACTTTTAAAAGTTTTATCAGTTTTTAAAGTCTTAAAAGTTAAACTTAAACGAATTTTTGCGGAGGGCTGCCTCCAGGTTTTGTTACAAATTAACCAATAATGAGCTGTATCTTCAAAAAGTGTTTGTGGGTTTCACCTGCCCTCGTGGTTGAGCAATTTTTCAGGGGTACACTTGTACTCTTGGTACACCAATTTTTCAGGCCTTTGCTAATACTGTTAGCAAACTAATTTTTACAGGTGTTCGCCTATACTCCTGGTACACCAATGTTACTGGGGTCCACCTATACTATTGCTACAAAAATGATGCAGGGGTTCACCTATACTTTTGCTACAGAAATGTTACAGGGGTCTGCCTATACTTTTGCTACAGAAATGTTACTGAGGTCTGCCTATACTCTTGCTACCGAAATGTTACAGGGGTTCGCCTATACTTTTGCTACAGAAATGTTACTGGGGTCTGCCTATACTTTTGCTACAGAAATGTTACTGGGATCTGCCTATACCCTTTCTACTGAATGGTTTAAGGGGTTCGCCTATACTCTTGCTGCAGAAATGTTACAGGGGTCTGCCTATACTTTTGCTACAGAAATGTTACTGGCATCCGCCTATACTTTTGCTACAGAAATTTTACAGGGGTTCGCCTATACTTTTGCTACAGAAATGTTACTGGGCTCCGCCTATACGTTTGCTACAGAAATATTACTGGGGTCTGCCTATACTTTTGCTACAGAAATGTTACAAGGGTCCGTCTATACTTTGGCTGCAGAAATGTTACTGGGGTCTGCCTATACCTTTTCTACTGAATGGTTTGAGGGGTTCGCCCATACTCTTGCTACAGAAATGTTACAGGGGTCTGCCTATACTTTTGCTACAGAAATGTTACTGAGGTCCGCCTATACTCTTGCTACAGAAATGTTACAGGAGTTCGCCTATACTTTTGCTACAGAAATGTTACTGGGGTCTGCCTATACTTTTGCTACAAAAATGTTACTGTGGTCTGCCTATACTTTGGCTACAGAAATGTTACTGGGGTCTGCCTATACTTTTTCAACTGAATGATTTGAGGGGTTCACCTATACTCTTGCTACAGAAATGTTACAGGGGTCTGCCTATACTTTTGCTACAGAAATGTTACAGGGGTTCGCCTATACTTTTGCTACAGAAATGTTACTGAGGTCTGCCTGTACTTTTGCTACAGAAATGTTGCTGGGATCTGCCTATACTTTTTCTACTGAATGGTTTGAGTGGTTCGCCTATACTTTTGCTGCAGAAATGTTACAGGGGTCTGCCTATACTTTTGCTACAGAAATGGTACTGAGGTCTGTCTATACTTTTGCTAAAGAAATGTTAATGGGGTCCGCATATACTTTTGCTACAGAAATGTTACAGGGGTCTGCCTATACTTTTGCTACAGAAATCTTACTGGGGTCGCCTATACTCTTGTTACAGAAATGTTACAGGGGTTCGTCTATACTTTTGCTACAGAAATGTTACTGAGGTCTGCCTATACTTTTGCTACAGAAATGTTACTGGGGTCGCCTATACCTTTTCTACTGAATGGTTTGAGGGGTTCACCTATACTTTTGCTACAGAAATGTTACTGAGGTCTGCCTATACTCTTGCTACAGAAATGTTATAGGGGTTTGTCTATACTTTTGCTACAGAAATGTTACTGGGGTCTGCCTATACTTTTGCTACAGAAATGTTAATGGGGTCTGCCTATATTTTGGCTACAAAAATGTTACAGGGGTCTGCCTATACTTTTGCTACAAAAATGTTACTGGGGTCCGCCTATACTTTTGCTACAGAAATGTTACAGGGCTTCGCCTATACTTTTGCTACAGAAATGTTACTGAGGTCTGCCTATACTTTTGCTACAGAAATGTTACTGGGGTCTGCCTTTACCTTTTCTACTGAATGGTTTGAGGGGTTTGCCTATACTTTTGCTACAGAAATGTTACTGGGGTCTGCCCATACTTTTGCTACAAAAATGTTACTGTGGTCCGCCTATACTTTGGCTACAGAAATGTTACTGGGGTCTGCCTATAGCTTTTCTACTGAATGGTTTGAGTGGTTCGCTTATACTTTTGCTACAGAAATGTTACAGGGGTCTGCCTATACTTTTGCTACAGAAATGTTACAGGGGTTCGCCTATACTTTTGCTACAGAAATGTTACTGAGGTCTGCCTATACTTTTGCTACAGAAATGTTGCTGGGGTCTGCCTATACTTTTTCTACTTAATGGTTTGAGGGGTTCGCCTATACTTTTGCTACAAAAATGTTACAGGGGTCTGCCTAGACTTTTGCTACAGAAATGTTACTGGAGTCTGCCTCTACTTTTGCTACAGAAATGTTAATGGGGTCCGCCTATACTCTTGCTACAGAAATGTTACAGGGGTTCATCTATACTTTTGCTACAGAAATGTTACTGAGGTCTGCCTATACTTTTGCTACAGAAATGTTACTGGGGTCCGCCTATACTCTTGCTACAGAAATGTTACAGGGGTTCATCTATACTTTTGCTACAGAAATGTTACTGGGGTCCGCCTATACCTTTTCTACTGAATGGTTTGAGGGGTTCGCCTATACTCTTGCTACAGAAATGTTACAGGGGTTCGCCTATACTTTTGCTACAGAAATGTTACTGGGGTCTGCCTATACTTTTGCTACAGAAATGTTACTGAGGTCTGCCTATACTCTTGCTACAGAAATGTTATAGGGGTTTGTCTATACTTTTGCTACAGAAATGTTACTGGGGTCTGCCTATACTTTTGCTACAGAAATGGTAATGGGGTCTGCCTATACTTTGGCTACAAAAATGTTACAGGGGTCTGCCTATACTTTTGCTACAAAAATGTTACTGGGGTCCGCCTATACTTTTCCTACAGAAATGTTACAGGGGTTCGCCTATACTTTTGCTACAGAAATGTTACTGAGGTCTGCCTATACTTTTGCTACAGAAATGTTACTGGGGTCTGCCTATACCTTGTCTACTGAATGGTTTGAGGGGTTTGCCTATACTTTTGCTACAGAAATGTTACTGGGGTCTGCCCATACTTTTGCTACAAAAATGTTACTGTGGTCCGCCTATACTTTGGCTACAGAAATGTTACTGGGGTCTGCCTATAGCTTTTCTACTGAATGGTTTGAGTGGTTCGCTTATACTTTTGCTACAGAAATGTTACAGGGGTCTGCCTATACTTTTGCTACAGAAATGTTACAGGGGTTCGCCTATACTTTTGCTACAGAAATGTTACTGAGGTCTGCCTATACTTTTGCTACAGAAATGTTGCTGGGGTCTGCCTATACTTTTTCTACTTAATGGTTTGAGGGGTTCGCCTATACTTTTGCTACAAAAATGTTACAGGGGTCTGCCTAGACTTTTGCTACAGAAATGTTACTGGAGTCTGCCTATACTTTTGCTACAGAAATGTTACTGGGGTCCGCCTATACTCTTGCTACAGAAATGTTACAGGGGTTCATCTATACTTTTGCTAAAGAAATGTTACTGAGGTCTGCCTATACTTTTGCTACAGAAATGTTACTGGGGTCCGCCTATACTCTTGCTACAGAAATGTTACAGGGGTTCATGTATACTTTTGCTACAGAAATGTTACTGGGGTCCGCCTATACCTTTTCTACTGAATGGTTTGAGGGGTTCGCCTATACTCTTGTTGCAGAAATGTTACAGGGGTTCGCCTATACTTTTGCTACAGAAATGTTACTGGGGTCTGCCTATACTTTTGCTACAGAAATGTTACTGGGGTCTGCCTATAGCTTTTCTACTGAATGGTTATAGGGGTTCGCCTATACTCTTGGTACAGAAATGTTACAGGGGTTCACCTATACTCTTGCTACAGAAATGTTACAGGGTCTGCCTATACTTTTGCTACAGGAATGTTACTGGGGTCTGCCTATACTTCTGCTACAGAAATGTTACTGGGGTCCTTCTATACTCTTGCTACAGAAATGTTACAGTGGTCTTCCTATGCTGTGGGTGCACAAAGACTTCCCATCGTGGTGTTTTACCTGTCTGGCACAAATACACTGACTGACTTGGGCAGAAAAGTGGGCTGAGGCTGAGGTCCTTGGCGGGGTGAAACTCTGCCATGTTTGGGCACTGTGATTTCTTCCTGTGTAGTACCATCTTTGTGCACCGACAGCGTAGGCGAGCCCAAGGAACTCAAAGACTTCCCATTGCGGTGTTGAGCTATCTGACACCCACACAGAATGAATTGTGTGGGGACACATGGATTTCCCATTGCTATGTAACTCGCGGCATCTTAGGTCACACAAGGTGGAGGCTGGGACTGAGCCTGACCCAGGGCCCACTCACGTACTTCCCACACAGAGTATTGCGGATCCTACCTCGATCATGGTTTCTCGGCCTTATTATGCCACCTCCTCCTGCTGCTTGGGGTCTGGGGAACAGCCCTGGGCAGCATGTATTTCCTCTCATATTACCACAGTTATCTGAGACACTGGTTTGGGCCAAACAAAAGGAGCATTACTGCATTAATGAGATGTTCACAGCTGCACTAGCATCCGAGTCTGCTTTATGCCCACGATTACTGAGGGTGTGAGCCGAGGTTGAGGTCCTTGGCAGGGTGAAACTGCCTTATTTTGGTGCTCTGATTTCTTTATGTGTAATACTTTCCTTGCATTCCAGGGGCTCGCCTATGCTGTGGGTGCACAAAGACTTCCCATCGCAGTGTTTTACCTGTCTGGCACAAATACATTGACTGACTAGGGCATAAATGTGGGCCGAGGCCCTTAGCAGGGTGAAACTCTGCCTTGTTTGAGCACTCTGATTTCCTCATGTGTAATACCATGTTTGAGTTCCAGGGGCTCACCTATGCTGTGGGTGCACAAAGACTTCCCATTGCGTTGTTTTACCTGTCTGGCACAAATACACTGACTGACGAGGGCAGAAATGTGGGCCGAGGCCGAAGCCTTTGGCATGGTGAAACTCTGCCATGTTCGGGCACTGTGATTTCCTCATGTGTAACACCATGTTTGAGTTCCTTGGGCTCGCCTATGCTGTGGGTGCACAAAGACTTCGCATTGCGGTGTTGAGCTATCTGACACCTACACAGAATCAATTGTGTGGGGACACATGGATTTCCCATTGCTATGTAACTCGCGGCACCTTAGGTCACACAAGGTGTAGGCTGGGACCGAGCCTGACCCTGGGCCTGCTCACGTGCTTCCTACACAGAGTATTGCTGCATTGTGGAGATGTGTAGAAGTACTGGCCCCTTTATGCCCACGTTTGCGGCTCCTGACAATTTTGTGATGGAGCTGTCACGGGATTGGAATGATGATCGTACGTCAATTTATCATCAATTCTCAGCAGCATTGTGGGCTATCGCCCACACTTTCAAAGAGGGTCGCTGCCTGGCCCTGCCAACCCTCTGCAGTGTGTGCCTCCGGTCCCTCCTCATCCAGTACGCATTTATAAATAGACATGAAGGTGGTGTCACTATGAAGTGAGCGTGTGGCATGAGGGCAGCTGAACGCTGCGCAGGGAAAATTTTGTGTGCGCTGTAGACGCAGGGTCGTGCGGGGGAGGGGGGGGGGGGTTGGACAGCAATGCCAGCATGTATCCCAGGAGAATAGGCAGCGGTGTCACCCACAGGCAGTGATTGTCAATGGTTGCAGGTAGTGTGGTACTTAGCTAAGATGTGCCAGCGCGTGTGCCTTGCTAATGAGGGTTTGTCCGAAGTAAATTGTTAGGGGGGTGACGCCAGACTCTTGCCCCCATTTTGGCTTAATAGTGGGATGTGGGAGCCCTAGATGCAGCCATGCATGCTGCCCATGCCCTTCCCTATCCGTTTCTGTGGTGTTTCCATGACATTCTGACGTTTTCTGGTGTTTGACAAGTCATCACCTATGCGGAGAATCGGTCCCATACAAAAATGCTCGAGTCGCCCATTGACTTAAATCGGGTTCGTTACTCGAAACGAGCTCTCAAGCATTACGAAAAGTTCAACTCGAGCAACAAGCACCCGAGCATTTTGGTGCTCGCTCATTTCGCTCAATCTGTTCTTTTCCTGGCAGTTTTGCACATTTTCTTGCATATCGTGCATGCGTGCCTCGCGTAAACTTCTATGATGCCCTATGGTGCACAAGTACACTGGAAAATAGAGCAAGTCCTATTTTGTTTCACGTGTGATAAATGCGCTTAATAAAGAAAATGAGAATTAACCCATTGATATCAGAGAGTTCTATTCTTATTGTTTTGTGCAGTCAAAAATCTTTGTGAATACATTTATCTGAAGTCACCCTAAAATCCATGTTGGAAACTGTGTCCAAATAACATCAATTGTAGCCTATGGGAATTCACAGCATTTTAAATGTTCAAATCCATGTTGTAGAGAAAAAGAATGGACGTGTCAACTCTTGGCGCAGAAAGCACATCGGGAGGCTGCATATGTCTTTGCCCCTTTGTATAGGGCTAAATCCACATGTGGATCTGCATGCAATTCTGCAGCTGAACTCCAAGTCTCAGCCTTGGATGTCTGCTGTGCATTATTGTGGCAGATCAGCGTCAGAATTACAACACAGATCTGACACATAATACACCATGTGAACGAAGCCTAAGGCTATGGAAAGTTACAGTTTTCCTGTTGTAAATTATACAAGAGCATCTAAAATCAAACCAAGCCAAGCAAACTTGAGCACACAGAAAAAAAAACATGGAGTGTGAAACAAAGGTTTATATCTTAATCAAAAGTGAGTTGATGGAGAAGAACAAAGGGGTTGTATAATATTAGAAAACCATGGCTACTTTCTTCCACAAATAGCGCCATTCTTGTCTGTGGGCAGTATCTAGTACTGCATCTCAGTTACATTCTCTTCAATGGGTTTGAGCTCCAGTACCAGACGCATACTGCAGAGAACAGTAGTGCTATGTTTTTCTAATTTCATACAATACCTTGAATTCCTAAAGGCCTCCTTCTCTTACATTGTAGTCGCTGCAGGCGTTCTGCTACACAATAAACTAAAGCAAACACAAGGAAATCTGCAGTAGAAAAATCCATACGTAAATGATGCAGATTTTGCATTGGTTTTCTTCTGGATCTGCTGCAGAGCTTAACCCTTGTATTTCAAAGGCTGAAATATGTAGCATAAATACGCATGCTGCTGATTTAGAATCCACAACGTTTTTCAAAACTGATACATATTTGTTGCGGAAAAATATATAACACATACAGCAGAAATAATTTTTACAGGCCTTACTTTTGAGGTTCAGAACAGCGACTAGCAAGAGAAAGTGAATTAATTAATGGTGGCAAGGCGGCAGGAAGGGAGCAAAAAAATAAAATAAAGACCAGTAAATAACGATGAGCATGCATGCATGCGCACAAAAACGCACACACAAACTCGATGGAAGGATTAATATGTAACGTACAAATCACATTTATATAAATATTGAGGTTTACTTGTAATACATCTCTAAATAAGTGGAGCTTGTATCAAAACAAAAGCTCATGGTTTCATAAATAACAGCCAACAGAACTTTTCTAATGTGCTATTTATCATTTTTGCATAAATCTGTCTGGCTTTCCTTTGTTAGTCCTATGAGAAAAATATATTATTGGATTGTTTATTATGGAGAGATATGTCGCTTCCTATAAAAACCACTATATGTAAAATCCATGCATTAGACCCTGTTGATTTTGCCCTTGCATTATGTGAATAATCCCAGGTTCCTGTGAAAACTAAATCCATGCAGTACATAATGAGAAAATTATTTTCCCTGTGCTCATTTTGTTGGCACTTGCAGTTTGGTTGGATGTGAGATAGATGAAACATTTGCATCCTCTATCTGCATAATGAGCCCTATATGGAGTGATTGCAGCGCATGCAAACGACAGGGTGGCATGTTTTCAGTTTTAATGGGGACTCTCAGAAAACTTCCAATCTTTCTTGACATTTCTTATAGCAAAATAAATGTAGTCTTGGCCAGAGTGTCTATTATGAAAATAAGAGTGGAGCAAGTCAATTATATTTCAATGACTGAATAGCCAGGGGTCCTCATTAAAATGATCAGAAAAGGCTTCAGTGTTGCTTTCCTATATGTAGCCACTGATTAAGTTGTAGAAGAATGACATGGCCTTTTTGTTTTGGAGAAATACAGAGTAAGCCCTGGTGCATCGCCAGCCAGCCAGAAATTGTTGACACTTACTAAAGTGAGATATATACAGAATGAAAGAGAAGTTCCTACTTATGGGGTCATGGACTCTTAATAAATGCAGAAGGACTTACAGCTGTTCAGCTGGAGACAGTAACAGCAAGTTTTACAGTTGTACTAGACTCGGATGAAATGCCTGTGGTAGGGTGGTGATATGGTTCGCTGTGTTTTCTGCTTGATTCTCCTAAATCTAAATCTCCATGTACCAGGAATGTTAACTTGCTGCCTGCTCCCTAGTGAATTCAGTTCTTAATTTTTATGGTAATACTTTCCTATTTTTACTGTGCAGCATAAAAAATGTAAGCAATAATTTGCTTCGCTCTGCTATAGAATTCAAGTACTCCCCTTTTGACTATTACTCAATAATAAAAAGTAAAAAAATGTCCTGCCATTAGATACAAACCTTGCACAATTTTCCATTTTGTTTTTACATTTATTATATTATAATGTTACCTAAAATTCCAGAGTAACCTCTATATTCTGTAACGTTTGTATTCAAATATATTTCAGATTTATATTTAAGTATTGCATATAAAGTACATGCAAGGTAATATATTATATTTCATTGACAGTGCCTATCAAATATAACGTTTTCCTTCATTAACATAAAATCACATAATATGGAAAAATATAAAAAGTAAAATGAAAAGAGAATTTGTGTGGTTAGTTAGATATATTTTTTCATCAACTTTTAGATTTTTTTCATACGACATATTTTTATGTTAATGAAGGCAAAGATGTCCAGCTGTCAGTAATCCATATGCCTACTTAATGTCAATGGAAAAAAGTCTGCAAATTTCCAAATGTCAACAGTACAGTCAAATTACAATGTCTGTTCACAATGATTAACATATTACAGATTAATATAACATAATTGTAGAAATTTGCATGTAGGAAATCCAATCATTATAATAATTGATTCAGGAATATATGGTAAAAAATTGATACAGTAAGCATGACCTAATAGCTACATTGAGCTTATTTTTAACCAGCCCTTCAACCTGTGTCTTATCAGAATAATTGGCCTTTTAGTTGATTTGACTAACTGACATCAAGGCCACTAATAATTACCTATGGCAGCTTTTTATTTCTTAGTTTTATATTAGAACATGCAACTAATGAGTGTGTCTAGGGACAAATAAAAAGAATGGTGAAAGCTTAAAGTATCATTTAAATAATTTCCCTGGAATTGTGATCTCATATGTATGATCACAACATAGACATTTAATTAAATTAAAAGGGTTATAAAAGCGCAGTTGATCAAGAAGCTCATTACCGATACTTAATTTTGTTGATTTTTTCTTATATCATACTAATGCTATGACAAGCTTTCAGATTTATTTATGTATCAGTATATTAATTATTATTAGACACAACCACATCGAATGACTTGATATTCATATTTCCAGGTTTTAGATATCACGGCTTTGTGCCTACTGAGAGTGTATGTATTTCAATGTAAAATAATAGTTGGGACTATTCTGATGACTCAGTGACTGGGAGATACAACAAAAGGGAAGCTATAAATTTCAAGGCCAGATGCCACGCACAATGACATTTTTGGATGAAAGAACCACAGATTCCCATACTTGGGTGAGTTCTAATTGAAAGTATATGCAATGCTTATGTAGATTATACATATAGTCTGAGTATCAGTTGTGATTGTTCCACTGTAGATCTTCCTCTGTTGTTCTTAATAGTTGATGTACATTGAAATTGAAACAATTATATTGAAGGTTGATTTATTTAAATTTTAAATGTCCTTGGAAACCACGAAAATATGTAAAGCCAGAAAATTCCATAATTTCATAAAGAAAATTATTATTTGGAGAAGAATATATTTATTTATAGCACAATCAATAGCTTTAAATCCTATTTCAATTTACCTTTATTGGATTAATGCCAGTAAATGGTCCACGAATAAAGGGAAATATTCTATAATGAATATATAGTAAAGGCCTATTCGCCATAGTATAATACCAATAGTCTGTGAAGAATCTATAGTATTATTTTGATCATGATTATTAAAATAATCTGATTTGGAATTGCAAAAGATTAGCTAAAAAGTCTATTGTGTTTTGGTGTTTACCAGGAGCTTGGAGTCTACCTTCATTTATCTTGAAATTAGCAATTTCATTCAAAAGCCTTTCAATTTAAGAAAGTCTTCTGCATGTCTTCTTCTTCTGTTTCAAATTATACTTTGAAACTAAACTTTTGCTAAAATGATATAAAATTAACACACGTTTTTTTGTCCTTTTGCAACATAGCAAGACATTGTTATTTTAATTCAGTTCTAGAAAAACATGTAAAATACATAAGAAAAATAAACTCAATAAAATGCACTTACAGTAAGTGTGCAATATGCACATTCACTTTTTGTTTGCATTATTTATACATTTGTTAGTAGTAGGGTGAAAAAATTTTGCTGTGATATATAAAATATATGTTAAAACTGTTGTACAAATAGTAAGAATATGTAATAATAACACTTATAAATGTCAAAATAGTGTACTAAAAGAATATAGTAAAAGAAAGTTGAATTATTAAATGATATTACATTATTATTTTAATGCAAAATTATTGAAATTAAATACAATAAAAGAAAAATAAACATATGAAAAAATAATCCTGTTTTCATTTTAAAAAGTGTGCCTAATGCCTATCTGTTGGGATAAAATGTTTGGTTTGAAAAATACTATTAACTTACTAGTCTATTTTAATAAGAAATATTACAAATATTATAAGTCACAGGATGAGATATATAATGATCATCATACAGTGAAAATAAGCATTATGCCTTTACTACTCAAACGTATTCAATAGAACAAATTTGTAAATCAAATATTACAGAATGAGTTTTGCATAGCGAATAGGCTATAATACTAATATTATGCGATGTGAATGGAGAATCAAATATCTTGATTAATATTTCAATGCAATTATACTTGGGGAACTAGTTAACAGCTGTGTAATCATATTTTTTCTTCTAAAATGAGTATTCCCATCTCCTATATTGATGGCATATTTACAAGATATGCCATAAATGTTTGAAATATGTGGTTCCCAGAGAACAACTCTGGGACCAGCATCTATCACCAGAACAGGGGTTTCCTGACCTCATCCCAGTTCACCTCTACAGGAACGGGTAGCCAGGATTACAGAAGTGGATGAGCTAGCTATGTTACAGTGTTTTCATAACTCCCATAGACATGAATGGGAGCTACTGAAACAGCACAGTGAGCTACTCTGTTTCTACAGAATTTACAGAAACTCACAGTGTTATAATGTTTTCATAACTCCCATTCACTTTCATGGGAGTTATGGAAACAGAGTAGGATAGCTATTTTGGCTATTTCCGTAATCCCATGTGAAGTTTACAGGCAAGTATTGGCTGAGATGGCAAAACCCCAATTAAGGCCTCATGTCCACGGGGAAAATCAGGCCCGCTCCGGATTCTCCATGGAGAATCTGCAGCGGGTCCCTCTTGCCCCGCGGACATGAGCGCTGAAAATAAGAATAAATAAGAATAAACTTACCTCCCGCCCGCTCCGGATCCTTCCTTCGCTGCGGCGTCATCTTCTCTGCGTCGCGGCCGGATCTTCTTTCTTCGGCCCGGCGGATGCGCAGGATGACGTCGGTGACGTGCCCCGCGCATGCGCCCGCCCGAAGAAAAAAGATCCGGCCGCGACGGAGAGAAGATGGCGCCGCGGAGAAGAGAAGAAACGGAGCGGGTGAGTAAATTATAAATACCCGCGGATGGTCAATAAAAGTGATTTTTAAAAAAATGGAACATGAAAAAATCTGGACCATGCTCCATTTTCGTGCGGGTCTCCCGTGGGGATGGCTTCCATAGGCTTCAATAGAAGCCCGCGGGAGCCGTCCCCACGGGAGACCCGCACGAAAATGGAGCATGGTCCAGATTTTTTCATGTTCCATTTTTTTTTAAATCACTTTTATTGACCATCCGCGGGTATTTATCTACCTGCGGGTGGTCAATGCATCCCTATGGGGTGCGGATCCGCGGGCAGGAGAAGAGTTAAAATCTGCTGCGGATTTTAATTCTTCTTTTGCCCGTGGACATGAGGCCTAAGGATCTCATGAGTGATATGCTAGAAATGTTAACTAGGAAACCCTATTAAATTGCATCCTGAATAAATCCAAGAACATACAGATAAGGCTTACTGTAATGTTGACCCTATTGCTTGTTAGACAGTGAAATTATATTTTTAACCCACAACAGACATGAACAATTTTCAAAAAGTACATGCTTGATTGCTCTAAATAAAAAGAGCGTGATCTGCATTCCTTTCTTTTTATGCACTGGGTCTCCATTCACATGAGGAAGACCAGAAATGTACTTAATCACCAGCAAAATAAAAATCAAAAATTTCTAGGCCTCATATTTAAGGTAAACATTTAAGTGAAATGGGGGATATGGAGAATAAGGCTCTACTCACATCTGATTGCAGGCTCATTTGGAGTCTTTGGTGCTGATGCAGTTCAAAATTTCAGACAAAATAGCGCAGCCGAGTGACATGAAGAAAACCTGATGGACCCCATCATAGTCAGTAGGGTCCACCTGCTGCCTGTCCTATGCTGAATCTGGTACTTCCATAATTTTTGTTGTTCTGATCCTATGACAGAGGAAAACAACAATACGAATGAGCACAAGTGAGAACAGAGTTTTAGACATATAGCAGCAGTCTTGTATAGTTCCAGCAGGAACTTAATCTGGTCTATCAACAGAACAAAGTGGGTTTTCTGATATCCACTTTTATAGCTGAAATAAGACACATGGGTATTGCAGGAAGGGCCCCAGATATGGAGTTATTTTTATCTGGCCTTAAGTGGCAATTTCAAGATCCTTAAACTTGGTTAATCTCTTAAATACCAAGTGCTGTAAATTTACGGTGATTGGTCCTAGGCTTTAATCCTCGCCGATAGTAAAAATATGGTGCAGGATTAAAGGCCGTGCTTCTGCAATCAAGCAGTAGCAGGTTGGGTTGTCAGCTGTTTGTAACAGTTAAGAACCCAAAGGAGAAGGGAGAAGCATTTTTTAACCACTTTTGCCTTCTCCTTTCCCTGGTACATAGTGCTCAATGAGCGCTATGTACTAAAAAGTGAAATAGGAAGTGTCTCTTCAGCTACACAAGCCGGTGGTCACGTGACCGCTGGGTCCCCCTGTTACAGCAGAGCTGAAGGGTCCTAGCAGACCCAGATCAGCTCTTTTAGTAAAAATTGTTACTACAGGGGGATGCTTTCACCTGTAACTGGGGCTCCTATAGATGCCCCAGCTACAGTGGGAGGCCTTAGTCAGACGGGCATTTTTTCGCGCAATTTGCGCATGCGCATGCATCCGGTGATTTTATAAAACCATTGCTTTGCAATGGTATCGGACACATGAGCACTTTTTATGCGCTCGTCCGATAAATTATAGAACAGAAATCGCAGATTGCACCTATCTGCGATCTGCGATTCCTGTTCTCTTCTCTATATGCGCTCAATGGGGCCGGCGGCAGCAGCGCCGACCCCATTGAGAACATATACTAGACAAATCATTCTTCTCTGCCACAGCTGTAACAGCTGTGGCAGAGAAAAACGATGTTTGCCCATTGAATTCAATGGAGCCGGCAATACAGCCGGCTCCATTGAAAGCAATGGGCTGCAGGCGATCGTGGGATGAATTGTCGGGAAGGGCTTAAATATATAAGCCCTTCCCTGCAATTCATCCAGAAATGTGTAAAAAAAATAAATATATATATACTCACCTTGTCCCGGCAGATGGAGTTCAGCGCGGCCGGCTGGCAGTGGGTGTGAGTGGGTGTGAGTGAGAGCTGCCCCTGATTGGTCCCTGCACTGAGCCAATCAGAGGCAGCTCTCACTCACACCCATTCATGAATCCGTCATGCGATCCGCAAATCGCGGCAAAAAACGCCCGTGTGACTAAGGCCGATAAGTGTTAAATAAAAAATTCAAAAAAATCCATGTGAATATCTCCCAATGGTTTTATATGACGTCATGGGGGACATAGATAGTAAAAAATAATCACATAAATACATTAAAAAAATTACAGAGTAAACTAAAACTGATGCCATATGCACCATGTAATCCAAAACCATATATATTTTATATCAAAACGTTTGAAGCAAAAAAACGTTCCCGTGCTTTATTTTAGCATAAATATACTAAGTAAAAAAAATAGCTATAAAAGCTCTTTACCCCAATAAAACTAAAAAATGCAAAAAAAGTCAGTGAAAAAGATATTAAAAAATAGCTCTATATGTCACAGAAAAAAATTCAGCAAAAATTATTTTGGGAGCTGAAGGAAAAAAAATAGGGCAGTTAAACCTCCACATGGTAAAATCTCTAAAAAGTGTCTGGTCCTTAAGGAACAAAACAGCGTAGTCCTTAAGGGGGTTAAAGAAACAATTATGACATCAGAAACAACACTTAAAAGAGAAGATGAAGGGTCCAACAAATATGTATGATACCTGTTTGCTGTTCATAAAGTATCAAGATGAGGTAACAAGAGTTAGGAAGAACTTTGTGCCATTCAGGTCGAAAACAATGGCACATTTTGCAACTGCATTTTCAATAAAGGTCTAGTGCCCACGGCCGTGACAGGCTCCGCAAGCGGAATTCCGCAGCGGAGTCCATCACGGCGCAACCCCAGAGACCCCATACTCACCTCCGTATCAGGTGCCCGATTTCCCGCACCCCATGCCGGCGCACATGCTCAGTACAATGCATGACGCGTCGGCAGTGTCATGTGACGCGCCGGCAGCGTCATATGACACGCCCACAGCATCACATGACGCGACGGATGCGTCATATGACGCAGGCGTCGGTGGGCGGGGAAGCGTTTTCACACTATCTACCGCTGTGCTACAGCGGAAGATAGCGTGACCGACGGCTTCCATTGACTGCAATGGAATTCCGCACCGTGAGCATTGCGCTATTAGGTTCAATATAACCTAATAGCTGCGGGGCAACGCTGCAGATTTCCGCCGCGTGATATGCGGCAGAATTCCACCCGTGTCCTTATGAAAAGGTTTTGTTTTATTTTCCTTTTACTATTTTAGACAGGGTACCCATATATCCAGCAACTAGGCATTTTTTCTTTTTGCAGTGAAACGCCAGAAGGAAACGAATGCCAGAACTTATCCCATAGTTTTCTATAGGATAATCATGGAATCCGTCACATCAGGTTTGATGCAGGATGCCTCCCTGTTCTGGGCCAAAAAATGTTGCAAACAGTGTTTTTCTCTCTGGCTATAGATGTTGGATGGATGCACACTGTACACCAAGATATCATCAGCTGTGTTAAGCTCCGGCATAAAACCTCTGGCCAGACACAACTAATAAATGGGCACCCAGGGTTACTAACTGTCTCTAAAGAAGGAAAGTAAAAAAGGTGAAAGATCTTTTGTACTTATCCTTCAGGCTGGAAATTTTCACAACAGGGAGATCAACTCCTTTCATTCTATAACAGTAAATATAAAAGTTACAGTATCTAAGAGCATGGAAAACAGCATGGGAGTTTAGAGAAGGCATGTTGTTTAAATTAAGTGTATAGTAGCAGCTAGTGCTACATTAGCATTACTCTGGCACTGAAAGGGGTATTCTTACAGGGTACTGTGGTTGACAATAAAGCAGAGCCCCTGTCACTATTATAGGAGAACTGTGGCTAGAAGCATTCTGTAGATATGCACTGCACTACAGAGTTGGTACTGATATGTAAAGACTAGAGATGAGCAAGCACCAAAATGCTCGGGTGCTCGTTACTCGAGTTGAACTTCCCGCGATGCTCGAGGGTTCGTTTCGAGTAACGAACCCCATTGAAGTCAATGGGCGATCGAGCATTTTTGTATGGGACCTCTGCTCCGCTACAGTTTTCATTTGTGAAAATCTGGGAAATTCAAGAAAGTGATTGGAACGACACAGAAACGGATAGGGCAGGCGAGGGGCTACATGTTGGGCTGCATCTCAAGTTCCCAGGTCCCACTATTAAGCCACAATAGCGGCAAGAGTGGGCCCCCCCCCAACAATTTTTACTTCTGAAAAACCCTCATTAGCAGTGCATACCTTAGCTAAGCACCACACTACCTCCAACAAAGCACAATCACTGCCTGCATGACACTCCGCTGCCACTTCTCCTGGGTAACATGCTGCCCAACCGCTCATTTCAGTAATAGTAGCAGTCAAGACAGGCCCCAGTAACAATTCCAAAGCAGCAGTATAGGGGGAGCACAGTATTAGTTCCATTTCAGTTGTAGTTGCAGTCTAGACAGGCCCCAGTAACATATCACTAGCAGCAGTATAGGGGGAGCACAGTATTAGTTCCATTTGAGTAGTAGTAGCAGTCTGGACAGGCCTCAGTAACATATCACTAGCAGCAGTATAGGGGGAGCACAGTATTAGTTCCATTTTAGTAGTAGTTGCAGTCTAGACAGGCCCCAGTAACATATCACTAGCAGCAGTATAGGGGGAGCACAGTATTAGTTCCATTTCAGTAGTAGTAGCAGTCTAGACAGGCTCCAGTAACATATCACTAGCAGCAGTATAGGAGGAGCACAGTATTAGTTCCATTTCAGTAATAGTAGCAGTCAAGACAGGCCCCAGTAACAATTCCAAAGCAGCAGTATAGGGGGAGCACAGTATTAGTTCCATTTCAGTAGTGGTAGCAGTCTAGACAGGCCCCAGTAACATATCACTAGCAGCAGTATAGGGGGAGCACAGTCTTAGTTCCATTTCAGTAATAGTAGCAGTCAAGACAGGCCCCAGTAACAATTCCGAAGCAGCAGTATAGGGGGAGCACAGTATTAGTTCCATTTCAGTAGTAGTAGCTGTCAAGACAGGCCACAGTAACATTCCCGTTGCAGCAGTTTAGGGAGATAACAGTCTCTTTCACATTTCAGTAGTTGCAGTATAGACAAGGCCCCAGTTACATTTATGTAGCAAAAGTGTAGCCCAATCCCACACACCTTGCTGTACCATGAGTGCAAGCGAAGCCCAAAAAAATTAATAGGATTACACTGTAGGCGAGGGCCCAAAAAAATTGGTGTACCAACAGTACTAATGGACCTCAGAAAAATTGCCCATGCCCAACCAAGAGGGCAGGTGAAACCCATTAATCGCTTTGGTTACTGTGGCTTAATTTGTAACTAGGCCTGGAGGCAGCCGAGTTAAAATAAAAATTGGTTCAGGTGCAAGTTTCAACGCTTTAATGAGAATTGAAACGTATAAACATTGTTTACAAAAGTAATATGACTGAGCCTTGTGGGCCTAAGAAAAATTGCCCGTTCGGCGTGATTACGTGAGGTTTCAGGAGGAGGAGAATGAATATAATACACAGATTGATGAAGCTAAAAGGTCCCCGTTTTTTATGGTGATAGAGAACGATGCTTCCATCCGCGGGTGCAGGCTACGTATTGTTTAGGTACCGCTGCTGTCCGCTGGTGGAGAAGAGAAGTCTGGGGAAATCCAGGCTTTGTTCATCTTTATGAGTGTAAGCCTGTCGGCACTGTCAGTTGACAGGCAGGTACGCTTATCCGTGATGATTCCCCCAGCCGCACTAAACATCCTCTCTTACAAGACGCTAGCTGCAGGGCAAGCAAGCACCTCCAGGGCATACAGCGCGAGTTCAGGCCACGTGTCCAGCTTCGACACCCAGTAGTTGTACGGAGCAGAGGCGTCATGGAGGACGGTCGTGCGATTGGCTTCGTACTTTCTCACCATCCTTTTACAGTGCTCCCGCCGACTCAGCCTTGACTGGGGAGTGGTGACACAGTATTGCTGGGGAGCCATAAAGCTGGCAAAGGCCTTGGAGAGTGTTCCCCTGCCTGCGCTGTACATGCTGCCTGATCTCCGCGCCTCCCCTGCTACCTGGCCCTCGGAACTGCGCCTTCTGCCACTAGCGCTGTCGGATGGGAATTTTACCATCTGTTTGTCCGCCAGGGTCCTGTGGTATAGCATCACTCTCGAACCCCTTTCCTCTTCGGGTATGAGAGGGGAAAGGTTCTCCTTATACCGTGGGTCGAGCAGTGTGTACACCCAGTAATCCGTAGTGGCCAGAATGCGTCTAACGCGTGGGTCACGAGAAAGGCATCCTAACATGAAGTCAGCCATGTGTGCCAGGGTACCTGTATGCAACACATGGCTGTCCTCACTAGGAAGATCACTTTCAGGATCCTCCTCCTCCTCCTCCTCAGGCCATACACGCTGAAAGGATGACAGGCAAGCAGCATGGGTACCCTCAGCAGTGGGCCCGGCTGTCTCTTCCCCCTGCTCCTCCTCAGGCTCCTGCCCCTCCACCTCCTCTTCCTCCTCCTCAACGCGCTGAGATATAGACATGAGGGTGCTCTGACTATCCAGCGACATACTGTCTTCCCCCGCCTTCGTTTCCGAGCGCAAAGCGTCTGCCTTTATGCTTTGCAGGGAACTTCTCAAGAGGCATAGCAGAGGAATGGTGACGCTAATGATTGCAGCATCGCCGCTCACCATCTGGGTAGACTCCTCAAATTTTCCAAGGACCTGGCAGATGTCTGCCAACCAGGCCCACTCTTCTGTAAAGAATTGAGGAGGCTGACTCCCACTTCGCCGCCCATGTTGGAGTTGGTATTCCACTATAGCTCTACGCTTCTCATAGAGCCTGGCCAACATGTGGAGCGTAGAGTTCCACCGTGTGGGCACGTCGCACTGCAGTCGGTGCACTGGCAGATTAAACGGATGTTGCAGTGTACGACGGGTGGCAGCGTCCGTGTTGAACTTGCGGAAATGTGCGCTGACCCGGCGCACCTTTCCGAGCAGGTCTGACAAGCGTGGGTAGCTTTTCAGAAACCACTGAACCACCAAATTAAAGACGTGGGCCAGGCATGGCACGTGCATGAGGCTGCTGAGCTGCAGAGCCGCCACCAGGTTATGGCCGTTGTCACACACGACCATGCCCGGTTGGAGGCTCAGCGGCGAAAGCCAGCGGTCGGTCTGCTCTGTCAAACTCTGCAGCAGTTCGTGGGCCGTGTGCCTCTTCTCTCCAAGCTGAGTAGTTTCAGCACGGCCTGCTGACGCTTGGCCACCAGTGTGCTGCCACGCCGCGCGACACTGACTGCTGGCGACGTGCTGCTGCTGACACATCTTGATTGCGAGACAGAGGTTGCGTTGGAGGAGGAGGAGGAGGGTGGTTTAGTGGAGGAAGCATACACCGACGCAGATACCAGCACCAAGCTGGGGCCCGCAATTCTGGGGGTGGGTAGGACGTGAGCGGTCCCAGCCTCCACTAAATTCACCCAATGTGCCGTCAGGGAGATATAGTGGCCCTGCCGCCTGTGCTTGTCCACGTGTCCGTTGTTAAGTCGACCTTGCCAGTAACCGCATTGGTGAGGGCGCGTACAATGTTGCGGGAGACGTGGTCGTGCAGGGCTGGGACGGCACATCGGGAAAAGTAGTGGCGACTGGGAACCGAGTAGCGCGGGGCCGCCGCCGCCGTCATGTTTTTGAAAGCCTCTGTTTCAACAAGCCTATACGGCAGCATCTCCAGGCTGATCAATTTGGCTATGTGCACGTTTAATGCTTGAGCGTGCGGGTGCGTGGCGTCGTACTTGCGCTTTCGCTCAAACAATTGCGCTAGCGACGGCTGGACGCTGCGCTGAGAGACATTGCTGGATGGGGCCGAGGACAGCGGAGGTGAGGGTGTGGGTGCAGGCCGGGAGACGGTCGTGCCTGTGTCCTGAGAGCGGGGTTGGATCTCAGTGGCAGGTTGGGGCACAGGGGAGAGGCAGTGGTGCAAACCGGAGGCGGTGAATGGCCTTCGTCCCACCTTGTGGGGTGCTTGCCCATCATATGCCTGCGCATGCTGGTGGTGGTGAGGCTGGTGGTGGTGGCTCCCCGGCTGATCTTGGCGTGACAAATCTTGCACACCACAGTTCGTCGGTCGTCTGCACTCTCAGTGAAAAACTGCCACACCTTTGAGCACCTCGGCCTCTGCAGGGTGGCATGGCGTGAGGGGGCGCTTTGGGAAACAGTTGGTGGATTATTCGGTCTGGCCCTCTCTCTACCCCTGGCCACCGCACTGCCTCTTCCAACCTGCCCTGCTGCTGTACTTACCTCCCCCTCTGAAGACCTGTCCTTAGTAGGCTTAGCAAACCAGGTGGGGTCAGTCACCTCATCGTCCAGCTGCTCTTCCTCCGAATCCTCTGTGCGCTCTTCCCTCGGACTTACTACCCTTACTACTACCCCACTGATAGACAACTGTGTCTCATCGTCATCGTCCTCCTCACCCACTGAAAGCTCTTGAGACAGTTGCCGGAAGTCCCCAGTCTCCTCACCCGGATCCCGGGAACTTTCCAAAGGTTGGGCATTGGTCATGAGAAACTCCTCAGGTGATAGAGGATCCATTTTTTCGCACTCAAGGCCGGGACCCGAGAACAGTTCCTGGGAGCCTGCCTGCTCTTCTGAATGTGTCATTTGCTGGGAGTGCGGAGGCTGGGAGAAGGGAGGAGCAGCAGCGAGAGGATTCAGGGATGTAGCAGTGGACAGCGTAGAAGACTGGGTGGTGACGGTGGATAGTTTGCTGGATGCACTTTCTGCCATCCACGACAGGACCTGCTCACACTGCTCAGTTTCTAATAAAGGTCTACCGCGTGGACCCATTAATTGTGAGATGAATCTGGGGACCCCAGAAACTTGCCTCTCTCCTAATCCCGCAGCAGTCGGCTGCGATACACCTGGACCAGGAGCTCGGCCTGTGCCCACACCCTGACTTGGGTCTCGGCGTCCTCGCCCGCGTCCACGTCCTCTAGGCCTACCCCTACCCCTCAGCATGGTGTATTACGAGTAGAGCAGAAACAGAACGCTGTAATTAAATGTGCTGCTTATTGGCCTGTGGTTGGAGGCTGACTTCGCTTACGGAACGCACAGCAGAGCCAGGAAACAATTATGCACAAGCCTGTAGTCAGACCTAGGTGCGTATGACTGAGCTACTGGAATTCACAGGGCAGAACCAGTCAAATGGCCAAAGGCCAGTTGTAGGCCTTAAGTATTTTGCTTCAATTTTTTAAAATGGTGAGGTGAAAAACCAGACAGACACCGTATGCAGCGTATATATGTATACTCTTTCCCTCTGGCGGGATGACGGCAATCATGTAACGGACACAGCAGAGCCAGGAAACAATTATGAACAAGCCTGTAGTGAGACCTAGGTGCATATGACTGAGCTACTGGATTTCACAGCAAAGAACCAGTCAAGTGGCCAAAGGCCAGTGGTAGGCCTTAAGTATTTTGCTTCAATTTTTTAAAATGGTGAGGTGAAAAACCAGACAGACACCGTATGCAACGTGTATATGTATACTCTTTCCCTCTGGCGCGATGACGGCGATCATGTAACGGACACAGCTGAGCCAGGAAACAATTATGCGCAAGCCTGTAGTGAGACCTAGGTGTGTATGACTGAGCTACTGGAATTCACAGGGCAGAACCAGTCAAGTGGCCAAAGGCCAGTGGTAGGCCTTAAGTATTTTGCTTCAATTTTTTTAAATGGTGAGGTGAAAAACCAGACAGACACCGTATGCAGCGTATATATGTATACTCTTTCCCTCTGGCGGGATGACGGCGATCATGTAACGGACACAGCAGAGCCAGGAAACAATTATGCGCAAGCCTGTAGTCAGACCTAGGTGCGTATGACTGAGCTACTGGAATTCACAGGGCAGAACCAGTCAAGTGGCCAAAGGGGCCTTAAGTATTTTGCTTAAATTTTTTAAAATGGTGAGGTGAAAAACCAGACAGACACCGTATGCAGTGTATATATGTATACTCTTTCCCTCTGGCGGGATGACGGCGATCATGTAACGGACACAGCAGAGCCAGGAAACAATTATGCGCAAGCCTGCTGTAACCCTTAGCTGGGTATTAATGAGCGACTTCTACCCCCAGCAGACACGCAGTAAACTGTAGATGGTCACAGGCTTAGCTGGGTAATAATGAGCGACTACTACCCCCAGCACACACGCAGTAAACTGAAGACGATCACAGGCAGCCCAAATATAGTATTTTTTTCCAATTTTTGGGAAAAAGCCCACTGCCTATATAGCCTGTATATGGATTTCCCTGTTGGAGGATGACTGTGGTTATTGAAAGCACAGTGGAACCAGAAAAAATTATGCGCAAGGCTGGGTATTAATGAGCGACTACTACCCCCAGCAGACACGCAGTAAACTGTAGATGGTCACAGGCTTAGCTGGGTAATAATGAGCGACTACTACCCCCAGCACACACGCAGTAAACTGAAGACGGTCACAGGCAGCCCAAATATAGTATTTTTGTCCAATTTGTGGGAAAAAGCCCACTGCCTATATAGCCTGTATATGGATTTTCCTGTTGGAGGATGACTGTGGTTATTGAAAGCACAGTGGAACCAGAAAAAATTATGCGCAAGGCTGCAGTAACTCCTAGCTGGGTAATAGAGAGCGACTACTACCCCCAGCAGACACGCAGTAAACTGAACATGGTCACAGGCAGCCCAAGGATTTTTTTTTCCAATTTTTTTGAAAAAGCCCACTGCCTATATAGCCAGTATATCTCTTTCCCTGTACCACTGTCCCTGCCTCACCAGTACTGCCCCTATACTCAGTAAAATGACTGCAGACTGAGGACGCTATGGTCTGCATGCCTGATATACAAAAAAAAAAAAAAATGTGCAAAACTACTAAAAGCAGCCTCAACAGTACTGCACACAGTGAGATGTGGCCCTAAGAAGGACTGTTGGGGTTCTTGAAGACGAAGATAACAGCCTAACACTCTCCCTATAGCAGCTACAGCAGGACGGCACTTTCCCTAATGTCTCTCAGCGTGCATCTGTGGCGAGCCACGGCCGGCCCTAGTTTATATACTCGGGTGTCACCTGATCTCCCCAGCCAGTCACTGCAGGGGGGTGGGATAGGGCTGGAACTTCACAGGAGGAAGTTGTAATGCCTTCCCTGTGTTTCTATTGGCCAGAAAACGGCGCAACTTTTCTGGGAAGAAAATGGAAGTGACTCGAACACCGCGTGATGCTCGTCTCGAGTAACGAGCATCTCGAGTACCCTAATACTGGAACGAGCATCAAGCTCGGACGAGTACGCTCGCTCATCTCTAGTAAAGACCATGACAGGCATTATTACATGTATAGTGTTATTGTTACTCATCAAATGGACATTATGGTCACAAATATTGCATGGGCGCTATGGATGATTTAACTGTAGGGCCACTAATACACTCATTGACAGAAAAATAAAGCACCCAGTCAGAAATGTCAGATTGCTGCAAAACGGCATGCAGTTATATCTCAGGCAGATAGGCAAATAATTACAGTTGTGGTATAATTAGACACTGGTTCTTCTTGCCACCAGTGCTTCCCTGTTGTCCTATAAATAGGCTCTTAGAGGCTACTTTTGTGTAGTTTACCACTTGTTGAAATATCGTTGACTGCTAGACATGTCTCTATGATGCACTTGGTGCTTGAAGATTTGTAAACACTGCAGAATTTTCGATATTTCTGCTTATATATTTTCTAAGGCTTCATGTCCACAGCATAAATTGTTTTTCAAAATACACGCGAGTCTCCTGCACGTGCGATCTGTGCCCATAAGGAATCATTGGGCACCCACAGGTAATTAAATACATGTGGATGTCATTTTTCCCCGACATGTGGATCGCACGCATGAGATGACAACCGCAGCATGCTTCATTTTTATGCGATTTTCCCGCACGGACGGCTCCCGCAGCTTCCATTGAAGCCAATGGAAGCTGTCCAGATGCGCAGCACGTCTGCAGCTGTCACTGCATCTTTGCCATGGACCACAGGAAAGCAGGAGTTTAAAATAAAAAGAAGGCGGAGGAGAGCTCCGCAGTGTCCGGACAGGTGAGTATAATGTATTTTTTTGGCCTCATGTCTGTGGGCTGGATGGAATCAGTTGCGGGATTCTGTACTGGTGAAACCATGCGGGCCTGTGGACATGAGGCCTAAACCTACAACAGATTTTGACACAAGCCACAAAAGTATGTAAAGAGAACCAAATCAAACAATTGAATAAAAAAATATTAGACCTGGTCATTTATTTAGTGACAAAATCTAATATCACGTCTGCGAGTGGCAAAAGTATGTAAACCTTTTTTTTTTTCAGTATCTGGTGTGACCCCCTTGTGCAACAATAACTGCATTTAAACACTATTACGTAGTCCTTTAGTATAATTTTACCTCATTCCTCTGTATAAAATAGCTTCAACTCTGTTATGTTGATGGGTTTTCTATCATGAACTGTTTGCTACCACAACCTTTCTATAGGATTAAGGACAGGACTAGTACTAAGTGAAAAGAACCAGTTGAACCCTGTTTCGTGTCAAACTTTGTTAAAAGTTTGGTTTGCGGTGAACCAGAACCTCAGGGGGTTCATCTTAGCTGAATGTTGTTATGGTGCCTTAGTAGTTAGCACTGTTGCCAAAGTTAAAATCTGACAACATCTGCATGGAGTTTGTATGTTCTCCCTGTGTTTGTGTGCATTTTTCTTCATAATAATCACCTTTATTTATATAGTGCATACGTTTATTGAGAAGAAGAAGGAAGAAGCATGGTGGCTCAGTGATTTACACTGTTTCCTATCATCGGTGTTGTCCTAACTTTAAATCTGACCAAGGACAATATCTGAATGGAGTTAAATAACAGTGATTATTATAAAACACAGGGAGAACCTACTGTACAAACTCCATGCAGATGTTGTCAGATTTGAACCTTCGTGGCGATTTTAATGTTCGTGCAGTCGTTTACCTGACTGTCGTCCCGTCCAAATGGGACATAAGTAACAGGTATTTTGCACCTACAGCAGTATTTACAACAGTAGACATACTATAACTCAATTAGACTAATTAAATAATAATGATAATAATAAACATTAAAAATAATCGTGCCAACATTTTCTGCAACACTTTAAAAATTTACACTAAGGCCTCCATCACATGACCATATGCATTTATACGTTCGCTGTATGATCGCATGAATGAAGAATTGCCACGATCGAATCCCAATCTTTATTTGCATATTTTCAAACATTCACATGGTCCGCGGAAGTGATGAAAACCATTGATTGCTGTAAAATCCTCAGAATGACCAATAATTGTTAATTCAGGCTCAGTGCCATCTTAACAGCATTACGGGCCCCCAGGCAAAGCAGTGTACTGGGGACCCTATGACAGTTACTCACAGAAATAAAAATGTAAATTGTCAATAAAATTAAACATATATTTAGTTTATCGGCGCTTCCAACAAAATCGGTGTTCAAACATTAAAAACATGCTGCACAGAAACAACTAATCAACATTGCTTTTCATTTCTGCTGAAAGGGTTAGTCACCTGGAAATATATATCTTATATGGGAATGCGGCAGGCACGGAACAACCTTGAGAAAACTTGGGAGGATGAGCAAGTTGGTCACAGGCGATCTAGACTGGTGAACTGGAAGTCTAAGTCTCAAGAGTCCATTTTCCTCCTGCACTGTAGACGTCTTTTTGCTCATAGTGCCAGACTACTTTACACAAGAAAGTAACGAGACGATGTACTACGCTTCACAAGATGATCCACACATTCATTCCACAGGAAATCTCTCTTTATATTATAGAAAATATGGATAATTTACAAAAGAAATTATGGGTGATTTAAATTAAATTAAACAAAATTAAAGTTTTCACACATGACATAGAAAGACTGGAGCCAAGTTCATATCCCGTCAGACAACATTATCATATATGATACAAGGTGCATTGAAACGTTAACATACATAGATGAATATGGGGCCCCCTATGCATGTGCCCTCCTGGTCAAGTGGCCATTAGGCCAATGGGTGTGAGTGAATGGGTGTGAGTGAGAGCTGCCTCTGATTGGCTCAGTGCTGAGCCAATCAGGGGCAGCTCTCACTCACACCCACTCACACCCACTGCAGGCTGGCAGCACTGAACTCCGTCTGCCGGGACAAGGTGAGTATATATATATTTTTTATTTTTACACATTTCTGGATGAATTGCAGGGAAGGGCTTATATATTTAAGCCCTTCCCGACAATTCATCCCGCGATCGCCGGCAGCCCATTGCTTTCAATGGAGCCGGCTGTATTGCCGGCTCCATTGAATTCAATGGGCAAATATCGTTCTTCTCTGCCACAGCTGTTACAGCTGTGGCAGAGAAGAATGATTTGTCTTCTATATGTTCTCAATGGGGTCGGCGCTGCTGCCGCCGGCCCCATTGGGCGCATATAGAGAAGAGAACAGGAATCGCAGATCGCAGATAGGTGCGATCTGCGATTTCTGTTCTATAATTTATCGTACGAGCGCATAAAAAGCGCTCATGTGTCCGATACCATTGCAAAGCAATGGTTTTAAAAAATCGCCGGACGCATGCGCAAATTGCACGAAAACGCCCGTCTGACTAAGGTCTGAGACTGCATCAAAAACCTGGACAAAACCGACGCATGTGACAGCACCCTTACAACCAATCTGGCCCACACACAGCAACAGTAGGAGTGGAAACATCAGAGTCAGGGTGGACGCACACTTGCGATTTTTTCTCTCTTGTGCTGCGAGAGCACGAGAAAACTCTCGCCTCACAGCGCAAGAAAGACGCCGGTATAGAACCGGCATATCGCAAGTGGTTTCAATGGGGCCGGCGACAGCAGCGCTAGCCCCATTGAAAGCATAGGGAGAATGCCGCGGACTTCTGCCACAGCTGTGGCAGGAGTTTCCTTCATCCCCGCGGGGACCACGGGGATGAAGGAATCCTCTGCCACAGCTGTCACAGCTGTCACAGCTGTGGCAGAAGTCCCCGGCATTCTATTCCATTGCTTTCAATGGGATCAGCACTGCTGCCGATCCCATTGAAATCAATGCCTTCTGCCAAGCCCCGCTGAATGATTATCGGGGAAGGGCTCTCCTGCGCTAAGATATAGCTATTCATGAATAAATAGCTAAGGGCTATGTGTTGGAAAATAAAAAGATGTGAGATTAGCGCTCCAATAAGGGGTGGAGGAAATGGCAGAATGTGGAGGAAAAGAGAGGAGTAAGGTAGAACTCACCCCAGACGTAACCGGACCCTAAGAAGAGGTCACGGTTCGTCTAATGATCCTGGATAGCAGATAAGGTCAAATGTTGCTCCAAATTACTGGTCCGGAGGACATCCGAAGGACAAGGAGAGCATCACAAGGTGGCTCTGGGCAAAAAATTACCAGAGGCAGCAAACAGCAATATAACAAACAGAAAAAAACCTTGGTGCTCTAGTATATTTGGGCAGATAGATAATAGGTGGAAGGTACAAGCATAAAATGACAAGTACAATAAGCATAAGACCCATTCCACATGATTGAATCTGTAACCCGGAAGGGGTGGACCTTCACAACCCTGCTTGCTCTGACACAGATGCAGATCCCACACTTTAAGGTACTCTCTTCCTTATTGTCATATATATATAAATATGCTTATTGTACTTGTCATTTTATGCTTGATAAAGGCTATTGCATAGCCGAAACGTGTTGTATACATGTTCCAATAAATATTGCCTTCTGAGAACCCAAGAATTTACTCTCTACACGCCGACCAGGATTTTAGGGGTGTCAACATCACTGACACCCCTACGAAGTAAGTCAGCCTTCCACCTATTATCTATCTGCCCAAATATACTGGAGCACCAAGATTTTTTTCTGTTTGTTATAAGGGCTATGTGTGATTGGCTGAGCACTCAGCCAATAGCTAAACAGTAGCTGCTATGGCTGAGCCCTCAGCCAATCTGCACAGCCCTTTCAGGAGGCGGGGATTTTTAAATCCCCGACTGCTGAAAGAGCTTTATAACAGTGCTGGGGAGCCAGCCAGAGGACGCGGCTGAGCGCAGGAGAGGTGAGTATAATTTTTAACATTTTTTTACACACTTTTGGCAGATTATCGGGGAAGGGCTTATATTTCAAGCCCTTCCCCGATAATCTTACTGCGGGGCTTGGCTGAAACCATTGCTTACAATGGTATCGGCAGCAGTGCCTATCCCATTGAAAGCAATGGAATAGAATGCCAGGGACTTCTGCCACAGCTGTGACAGCTGCGGCAGAAGATTCCTTCATCCCGGCGGTCCCCGCGAGGATGAAGGAAACTCCTGCCGCAGCAGAAGTCCGCCGCATTCTCCATCTCTTTTCAATGGGGCTGGCCCCATTGAAAAGACTGGCAATATGCCGGCATGATGCCGATATCCTGGCGTCATGCAGATTTTTTTCTCACACTGCGATGCGAGACTTTAACTTTACTATCGCATTGCAGTGGAGAAAAAAACGCAGTGGGTGTCCACCCTCATTCAGTAATGCAGATAGGTATTGCATCTGTTTTGCTATGAATATTTCCAGAAAGATAAAATAAAACATTGTACAAAACCCCTTCTGCGTGATTAGAACTAATTGTCATGAAGATCAGAGGTTTGTTTAAAGGGGTTGTCCCGCGGCAGCAAGTGGGTCTATACACTTCTGTATGGCCATATTAATGCACTTTGTAATGTACATTGTGCATTAATTATGAGCCATACAGAAGTTATCAAAAGTTTTATACTTACCTGCTCCGTTGCTGGCGTCCTCGTCTCCATGGTGCCGACTACTTTTCGGCCTCCGATGGCCAAATTAGCCGCGCTTGCGCAGTCCGGGTCTTCTGCTGTCTTCAATGGGGCCGCTCATGCAGAATGCCGGCTCCGTGTAGCTCCGCCCCGTCACGTGCCGATTCCAGCCAATCAGGAGGCTGGAATCGGCAATGGACCGCACAGAAGAGCTGCGGTCCACGGAGGGAGCAGACCCCGGCGGCCATCTTCAGCAGGTGAGTATGAAGACGCCGGACCGCCGGGATTCAGGTAAGCACTCTCCGGTTTGTTTTTTTAACCCCTGCATCGGGGTTGTCTCGCGCCGAACGGGGGGGGGGGGGGTGTGTTAAAAAGAAAAAAACCCCGTTTCGGCGCGGGACAACCCCTTTAAGAATGTTCATATTAAGAATTCCTGGGTTAGGAGGATTTTACTCATTAATATACAATGTATGCACTATAAATGCATGCATGTTATTTAAAGTCATGTCACACAGTGTGAAAGTTATAAACTTGTGAACTATATCACTCTGTCACTTTGTTCTGTCAATTCACATGTTTTTATTGAAAGCATTAAACAGTGTAAACTCTGCAGACTATGTGAATTTCAGCATTCACTGCACAAATTAATTTTTAATCATTCACATTATCTGGGGAAAAAACATTGTGCCTGGTTGACTGTTTTATAATGTATAAAAAGATATACAGAAGTTGCCACAGGGTAAGACTCAAGGGACAGATTCAATATGAGTAGGGAGGAGGGGGACATGGAGCTGGCTCAGGAGCCAAGACCACTCCATACTGGCTGGTTAGGCTATGGTAGAGCTTAATAGGCTAACACTGAAAAGTCTAATATAGTTCAATACAGATGTATTGAAGTATATTATACTAACAAGCAAGTGATCACATATTCAAGTCCCCTTGTGAAATTAAAAAAATATAGAAAAAAGTTTAGTCAAAGCTTTTTTTAATATAAAAAATAAAAATATTAAAAGTTCAACCACCCCTTTCCTATTTTTAGCATGAAAATCTAAACCATAATAAAACATAGTATTGCAGTGTCCATGAAAGTTTGAACCATTAGAATCACCAACCAATAATCTCGACACACAGTTTAGTTTGCATTGCATTTACTAAATATAAAATATTTATATTTAAATATTGAGACCCCCTTGAGAAACGTGCGTTGGGGCTCAGGATACAGGTCTTGACTGGCGTGTGGTAACAACCTTGTATTTATACTTTGTGTGATCTGACAGTCTTAATTTATTGCCTTGCTTGTTTGGCTTGTATTATATATGACTTAGTAGATCCACTATTGTATATATTGCTATCCTATTTATATAATGAATGAATTTTTATTCCATTGTTTAAGTCCTGTTCCTGTTATGCAGATACTCTTTTTCTCCTACTCTATATATGTTTTTAGCTATTATTCTGTTTTGTAATAAAGTTTATCTATTTTAATTATTCCAAGCTCTATGTGTGGATCCCTTTTTGTGTTCACATAGCAAGACAGTTGAGTGTTTTTGCATTTGTTTAGCATTTGTGCCTATCTTTTAGTTAAATATAAAATATCTAGCAATATCCACTGTAACAAAATTGCACCAATAAAAACTAAAGCTTGTTCTGAAAAAACAAGCCCTCACATCTGAAAGATAAATGTTATAGCTCTCAGAATATAGCAACACAAAATAATGATGTGTTTCTGGAACCTGTAGTTCTATGGGCTTCCAGGAGCACATTGCTGCAAATGTGGTTGATTTAGCTGGCTGATAGTGTGGATTTTTCCAGCCATCTAATCACCAGTTTTTGCACATAAATACATCTCCTAACTAAGGGCTTAAACACATGAACGTGTTTTAGTCCCCTTACATGGCTATGATAATCACATCCACATACCAGGTACAAAATGGCACCACTGATTTCAATTGATTTCAGTGGTTGCGTTTTCACTATCGGGATTCTCGGCCATTAATAGTACAGGGGAAAAAATCTAGAGCGTGTTCTATCTTTCCTGCATGTAATATTAACTATGTGCAGTAAAGATAGGGCAGGACCTAAATTACCATGTTTTATTTTCAAACTCCTGTGCTATGGAAGAAAAAAGGGCTGTTCATGCGCAACTACACTCCATGCCAGCGAGTATAGTTGTGCATACGCTTATCTGACACCACCCTAAATCTGGGTGTTAAGATGCAAGCTGTGTAGATCTTTGATCTTTCATTTTGTGTCTTGTTCTGTCCGTCTGGTTTGTGGTCTGCATGCATGCGTTTGTTTATTTTTCCCGTGTCTGATCTACATCCTACTGTATATCTGATCCACCTGTCCATTGGTTGCTGGACACCTGGTCCACGTTTGCTTGTCCTACCCATTCGTTGATGGACAGACGCCCGAGCCTTGTCTTGATCATTCCTCTTTGTCCTTGATGGGTGTATACTAGGGCCTTTTCTTGTCTGTCTGTCCATCTATAGGTGTGCAGATGCCTTGTGTGAACGATGTGCTATGTTTGAATTCCCCTGCGTCTGTTGGTGTTCAGACACTTGTTGTGGTGGTCCTGCCTGTTACCATCTAGGGCAAGCAAGGACCCTAGGTTCCAGTGTGGGACCATCCTTATAGGGATGATCGCCCCGCTAGTAGACAGAATTCACTTTTTAGTGGTTTACTTGTCTTATTAGAGTAGGAACTCATAAGACAACGAGGACCTTTGACGTTGGCTTGTGAGCTTATCGGTTTTGGTCAAAATACAAACCAACACCTTGTACTTATTCATATTACCATCTGATTGTGTTTTAGTACATTTGGTAAGTATTTTGCCATTTGTTGTCTTAGTTGTTGTTGTTTGCACATTTGGTTTATGTTTTAGTAGTTTGCGTATGTTTAGTAAGTACAGTTTCCTGCCCAGCCTTCTAGAGGTAGCGTTCACGTAGGTCTGTTCACCCGGCCTGCACAAATGTACAAATTATTTTTTAAGTGATTGTATTGTGCAAAAGTAGTAAAACATAAAAAAAAAAACCTAAGCACATTTAGTATTGCCATAATTGTACTGACCTATAGAATAAAGTTATGATATTTATAGCACACAGTGAACATTATAAAAATAATACCCAGTTCTTTAACCCCACTCCCTCAAAAAGTTAATAACATTCTTGCAATGCACTTCACATACCTTAAC
Source organism: Eleutherodactylus coqui (assembly GCF_035609145.1). Taxonomy (NCBI): domain Eukaryota; kingdom Metazoa; phylum Chordata; class Amphibia; order Anura; family Eleutherodactylidae; genus Eleutherodactylus; species Eleutherodactylus coqui. Next base: position 255,434,200 of record NC_089837.1, on the reverse strand, counting down.
AATTTTCTGTTAAAAAATATAACGTACCTGCAAAAAGCAAGCCCTCATGGCTATGTCAACACAAAAAGTATAGATTTATGGCTCTTGGGATAAAGTAATGAAAAAATGGAAATACTTGTTAAAATAAGGAGATCTTTAAAGCAACCCTCTACTTTCAAGACAAAATTCTATCCTGGGAGTAGAAGGCTTTTTGGTATATTACCTGTACTTGTTCTTCACTGCTGTTCTAGCTGCTGATTCTGCTGCCAGTTTCTGTCTATCCAAGATGGTCATTGCAATTTTCTATTTAACACACTGTGAATGGTGGGGGCTGATCGCGTGAACAGCACTGGCCAATCAGAGAGCAGGCATAGTGCATTGATAGTCAAACATTACCAATGCATTTTGGGAATTAGTTAGTCTGAAGACTGTGTTGCCAATGTTGAATAGCCTAAAATAGTACCTGAAATCAGCAGATCAGATGGATGATAGAGAAGAACAAGTGCAGATAATATACCACCTGCTATCTCCGGTCCCAGGATAAAATATTGTCCAAAAATAAGAGGTTCACTTTAAGATGTTATTCAGCTACTTCCCACTACAGGAGAAATCTATTCCTGTGTGATAAGTGCTGGTCTCTGAAATACAGCAGGAGATATCATAAATTGAATAGATCATGAAACAGAGTAACAGCCAACAAATCTGTTTTTATGATCCAAGCAAGCAAAATTAGAATTTGGCTTATTTAACCCTTTCCAATCTAATTTCGGATTCAGGGTTTCCTAAAAGGCTTTCTCTTTTTGCTGTTATAGGCCTTAGTCAGACGGGCGTTTTTTGCCGCGATTTGCGCATGCGCATGCGTCCGGCGATTTTATAAAACCATTGCTTTGCAATGGTATCGGACACATGAGCGCTTTTTATGCGCTCGTCCGATAAATTATAGAACAGAAATCGCAGATCGCACCTATCTGCGATCTGCGATTCCTGTTCTCTTCTCTATATGCGCTCAATGGGGCCGGCGGCAGCAGCGCCGACCCCATTGAGAACATATAGAAGACAAATCATTCTTCTCTGCCACAGCTGTAACAGCTGTGACAGAGAAGAACGATGTTTGCCCATTGAATTCAATGGAGCCGGCAATACAGCCGCTCCATTGAAAGCAATGGGCTGCCCAATACAGCCGCTCCATTGAAAGCAATGGGCTGCCGGCGTGCGCGGGGTGAATTGTCGGGAAGGGCTTAAATATATAAGGCCTAGCCAGCAGCGGGAGCGGGCGCCATTTCAGAGACTCCTGGTTGCGCCGCGCTTCAGAGACCCTTCCCGCCATCTGGAGACCCCGCAAGGGGTTAAAAACAGCACCGCTGGCACCTCTATAAAGCGGGCTTTAAAAAGAGACCGGGCCGAGCCTCCTAGCGGCACATTCACCGCAGCGGCCTACAGCACCAGGCGGATCCCCGGGCTAAAGTGCCGGCCGCGGCCGACCGGAAGTAGCGGCGGCAGCCCGAGCGCGGCGGGACCAGACCCTCAGCACACTTACCAGCCTGCAGCTACCTCCAGTCGGGAGGTAGAGGTGATCGGAGCCCACCTGCAAGGGACTGAGGACTGGGAAAAAGGAAGCAGAAGCTCCAGAAGAGAGAGGTGAGAGCCATCAGTGGGGAGGGGGCCGGCACACACAGACTTGCAGAGCCTTACAGGAAGATCAAGAGTTTAAAGGGGAACCCCCATATCAGCCCAGGGGGCCTGCAAAAAACCAGCAGGTCCTGGGACTAGCAGAGCAACACAGAGGGGCTGAACCCCCCCCCCTCCTCACCAAGATACTAAATTATCTACTAGTGAATTTCAGAGAGCCCAGCTTTAATTACCCCGGCTCCAAATTAAAACCGCTGCCGGAGCCGGCGGAAAAGAACCCGGACGCGGTGCCTGACCGCAGAGCGTGATGGCCGCATGCTAGGGATGCTCCGTCACTGAGGCAGCAAAAGACACCCCACAGCAGCTAGAAGTAGCAGAAATGGGCAAACCGACGAGAGATAGAAGCGGAGAGCCGTCGGGAGCGTTTAAACCACCTCGGGGACAAGCGGACTTACAGAAGTTCCTGAGGGAAAGAGTCGCCCGCTCTCCCCGCGCCCCAGGCAAAATGGCGCCGGCAGCCGAGCTAACACCGCGATCTACAGGAGGGGGTGAGTCATCCTCGGAGGGAGAAGAGGAACAGGGGGTCTCTAGAAGCTTCATGCGAGACCTGATAGCCAGAGCCATGAGCCCTGTTCTAGCAGACCTCACAGTGATAAAAGAGGAAGTGCGACATATGGGCAGAAGGGTTGAGGACCTAGAGGGGGCTGCTGCAAACATTACCTCACATTCCCTCGAACTGGCACAGGTTCTCCAAGCACAGCACCAGCAGTTGAACAGGGCCCTATTACAACAGGAAGATCTAGAAAACCGTAGTCGCCGCAGCAATGTACGTATTAAAGGGGTCCCCGAATCCTGGGCGGCGGAAGCCCTCCATAAAGTGATCATGGAGATATTCTCCACGCTTCTTGGTGCAGACAGAGCGGCTAAGATCACGGTGGAAAGGGTACACAGAGCTCTGCGTCCACCCCCGGCAGCAGGAGAACCGCCAAGAGATTTAATTTGCAAGCTCCTAGCATACCCAGACGCTGCCGCTATCCTGGGTGCTGCCAGAAACCAGAGAGACTTACGCCACGAAGGAGCAGAAATCCAAATCTATCAAGATCTCTCTCCTACAACTCTGGCAAAGCGGAGAATTCTGAGACCCTTGCTGGACGCCCTGAAGGCGAAAAATATTAAGTACGCCTGGCTTTTCCCCTTTGGCCTGGGGGTAACCCACAGGAGGAAAAGAATCAACATCAGATCCCCCGAGGACTTACGCGACAGTTGGCAGCTCCTTGACCTCCAACCCATAGATATCCCTAACTGGCTCCCCCTGCCGGACTTCCCCTCTCTCCCGCATTTGCCGTACGCGGAGAACTGGAATGTAGCTACCCACCCAAAATCGCCTAAGAATAAAATGAAGAAAAAAGCGAGGGAGGAAGTCATGGAGACAGATACCTGAGGGAAAGACCCGAAGTGTTACCCTCATCCGTCCAGAAACTTGAGAGGTGCTCTGTTAAAAAAGAGAACTTTAATATGAACATTCGCATGAAGCGCCTCTGGATCGCCTTGGACGGTTTGGCGGAGAAAAGGGGTCTGTGGTCCCCTTTCTGCCTCTTCGCTTCACCGAGGAGCTCGGGAATTCCCGGAGGTCCACGTTGGTTTCTCCGATTTCCCCCTCGTTAGAAGGGGTGTCTGCCTGCCTCACCTGGATCATGCTCTTTATTTTCATTACCTGACAAGTTTTGTTTTTTGTGTTAGACAGCCTCCCAAGATCGGACGTATACAAGTTGCATTCAGAATACGTCCGTCTCTCTCTCGTGTAGGGAGAGAAAGGTCTTGGTAACAACTTTGTCTTGCTTTGTTGTTTTGTCTTACTCCACCCTCCTACCCCTCTTTTCCTTTTCCCACCCCCCTTCCCCATAGGTTCGACTTCTCGTGCAGGAACACCTAACCTCCATTCGAACCGTCTCACCTCACTACAGTACGCAGGTACGAATCTAACTTACTCTCTGTTGCTAGGACCTGCATGACTCCTCGGTAGCAGACAGGAAGTAACTGGAACAACAGTACCTATTGGAACAGAAACCTACTGTATCTTGAAAAAGCTACAGTTGTACCCGCAGAACCTTACTCTCTACATTCTCTTTTTCAGTTCGTCGGTTGCTCCTCTGCTGGAACTCGCGCATGGAAACGCTAAGGTGTACATCCTTCAATGTCCGGGGGCTCAACACGCCGCGGAAGAGGTATGACATATCCCAATTGCTGAAAAAATATAAATCAAACATTGTACTCCTTCAGGAGACCCATTTTAAGGGTAATAATCACTACTCCATCCCAGGTAAACAGTTCACACAAGCCTTCCACAACTCCCACCCTTCCTCAGCTTCCAAAGGAGTTTCAATTCTACTCCACAAAACGATAAACTTCTCCCTCACGGCGGAATACTCTGACCACGAAGGCAGAGCTCTTTTTTTAAAAGGATCCGTTAACGGAACCAAAATAACAATAGCAAACCTATATGCTCCCAATTCCCAGCAAACGGAATGGCTCCACAAACAAATCACTACCCTTAAAGAGTTCGCCGAGGGGGAGATCTTGCTGGGAGGGGATTGGAACATAACGCTGAACCCCCTCCTTGATTCCTCCAGGGGCAAATCCCAGGTCTCGCAGGGTCGCATCTGTAGGGTCATTAGAGCATTAGCGGAGGTGGGAGTGGTTGATGTATGGTGCACATTGTACCCCCTAAACAGGGATTACACACACTTCGCACAACAATATAAATCGTATCAAAGGCTAGATTATCTCTTCGCCTCCACAACCCTTCTGTCGCAAGCAACGCAGGCGAAAATAGAAGCAATCACCATATCGGATCACGCACCCATCCACATAGACATCAAAATAGCAAACGGAGGCCCGAGAGAATGGATTTGGCGTCTAAATAACTCCTTACTGGATATGGAAGAGGATAAACAAAAGCTCGCTGACTCTCTGGAGGAGTTCTTCTGGCTGAATGGCGATGCAGACCTCGGGGTACCGTTGATTTGGGAGGCCCATAAAGCCTACATGAGAGGCATTTTCATTGCTCTGGGCTCCAGACGTAAAAAACAGCAAAACAAAGAAATAGACACGCTACTCTCACAAATCGCTAAGCTTGAAAGAGTAGCTAAACTTTCATTAGTTAATAGCAACTTAGACGACCTAACAGAAAAACGTAGAGAGCTGAAGCGACTCTTACAATCCAGATTCAACAGGAACCATCTGTTCCTTAAGCAGACAGTGTACATGCAAGGGAACAAAGGAAGCAAATACATGACGTCACTCCTGAAAAAAGCCAAAACTAGAAACCAGATTAGCGCCATAAAGGACCATTCGGGTAAAGTAGTGAAATCATCCCAAGAGATTGCCACAGTGTTCCACGCCTTTTTCAATAAACTGTATAACCTGAAAGAGCAGCCCACCCCAGCAGAACAGGCTACGCAGATGGGTAAGATAAATGCCTTCTTGGGGACACTGGACCTCCCTAAACTAAGCGAGTCAGACGCCCAAGCTCTCCTGACACCGGCCACGGACAAAGAGGTAGAAGAAATCATAACATCCATCCCACCGGGCAAAAGTCCGGGCCCCGATGGCTTTTCAGACTTATACTTCAAGACCTTTAAGTCGACACTCATCCCACGACTAAAAGACCTTTTTGACTCACTCTTACGAGGAGAGACATTCCCCAGGCAGGCATTAGAAGCCCATATCTCGCTCATACAGAAAGGTGACAAAGACCCAGAAAACTGCGCAAACTACCGCCCAATTTCCCTCATTAACATAGACGTGAAATTATGGGCAAAATTTCTGGTTAAAAGAATAGAAGATCAGGTTCCCAAACTGATACATAAGGAACAGACAGGCTTTATTAAAGGGAGGGAGGGCAAGGATAACGCTCATAGGCTTTTACATGCTATTAGATTTGCCCAAACGCACAAAATCCCCACAGTCCTGATAAGTACAGACGCAGAAAAAGCGTTTGACCGCGTCGGCTGGACATACTTAGAGAGGGTACTCCTCAATTTCAATTTCCCAGCCCCGTGGGTTAAAGCGGTCTTTTCCCTTTATAGCAACCCTCACGCGAGATTAAAAATCAATAACTCCCTATCACAGGCGTTCGACATACGCAATGGGACGCGGCAGGGGTGCCCACTGTCCCCGACTTTATTTGTCCTTGCATTGGAGCCCTTATTACAGGACATAAGAAGGCGGCCTGACATTGAGGGGTTAACGCTGGACCGACATAGACTCACACTTGCGGCTTATGCTGATGACATCATGTTCATCATAACTAAGCCAAAAACAGGAATCCCCGCACTAATTTCTAGGATAGAATCTTTTGGCTGCTTGTCAAATTTTAAAATCAACTTTACAAAATCGGAGATCCTGAACATCTCGGTTCCCCGGAGGGATTGCAGCGCCTGGAGGGATTGCGGCGCCCTGAGGTCTGCGTCGCCGTTTGTATGGAGGGAGGACTCAATCACATACCTTGGCACAAAAATCACCAAGAGGATTGAAAACCTCTATACAATTAACATCTCACCTCTATTGCAACAAGTCAAAAGTCTGCTCAACACATATGACCTTCCATATCTAACATGGTTCGGGAGGAAGAACATCATTAAGTCATACGTGATTCCTATAATCACATACAAAATGCGCTTGCTCCCGATCCATATTCCAGGTTCGTTTTTCCGGGCTCTTAATACTTTAATCTCAAGGTTCGTGTGGAAGGGGAAAAAGCCGAGGATAGCATTTAGCCTTCTCTCTAAGAGAAGAGAGGAGGGAGGGATAGATCTACCAAACGTACGAAACATGTATAGAGCCATACAGCTCACTTACTGGTTGGACTTGGTTCATCCAACTAGGGACCCCATCTTACAAAAACTAGCGGCCAAATCGCATGGGGATGCCATGACAGAAGATTTATGGTCTCCCAACAGACATCGCTACATCGCTAAAAGCTTCAACCCCCTCCTGAGGGCCCCCTGTGAGACCTGGGATACATTGAGACCCGGACTTGCTCCCATCCCCTCTCCAATGGCGCCCCTGAGCACCATATGCAACATACTGGGCAAGGAAACGGATTCGAATATTAGGAATATCTGGTCGAGTCTCGCAGACGCTAAGATAGCAGATGCCCTGGCCCTAGCTGATCAGAGCCCGAGGGAAGTGGGGCAGTCTTTGACCGCAACCCTCTGTGGCTCGTTCTTACACAAAATGTACATTAGTAAAACCATTGAGGAATTCCTAGAAAAACACAAGTCCACCAGACCCCCTACTGCCTTCGAGAAATTCTTTGTAGAAGGCGCCCCAAAAGGAAACAAATAACGAAGGCACATAGAAATTTTGTCGACCCGCTGATAAGATATAAACCCGCATTTCTCACCTCGTGGGAATCGGAGCTAAATATCTCCCTCTCCTCAGAGGAAATAAAACTCATCCTGAAACTGGCGTTCGGTCTCTCTCCGTGCGTTACAATGCAAGAGTCTCATTACAAAACTTTAGCCCGTTGGTACAGAACTCCACAATGGCTGCATGACCATAAGCTCGCCTCCCACAGCAGATGTTGGCGCTGCGACGCTGCCGGCGGTTCATACCGCCATATCTGGTGGGACTGCCCAATTATTGTCCCGTTCTGGAGAGAGATCGAAGTCGCGATAAGAAGCATCAGGCCGGATTTTAAGCTCACACCAGAGATAATTTTCCTCTGGAGACCCTCGCCAAAATTCCATCCACTGAAGGATAGAATCATTGCCTTGATCATTGACGCAGCAAAGGCACTCATCCCGATATTATGGCTTCAAAAACTGCCCCCGACCGTGTCCCAGTGGAAAAACAAAGTCGATCTGATCTATAATCTGGAGGAGCTCACTAGCTGGAAGAGAAACAGCCATGACAAATTTACAAAGGAATGGGAGTGGTGGAAGCGCATCAGTTGAACTCCAATACGAGATCCACCTCCAGGAGGGGGGGGGGAGCTCTCACCTCTCCCCCCATTTTCCCTGGGAGGGGATGCACTCAGAATCCCTTCTTTAGTTCCCCCCCCCCTCCCCTCCTGAGATTATATATCCCAGCGGTGAGCCCACCACCGGACTACGTGGAGAGTACATACCCTGGACGTTGGAGGAGGTCAGCTGCGGGAGGATCCGGAGAGGAGCGGCTGATATAAACATTAGAACCCCCCCCTGAACCTAGAGACTGCGAGTGACAGTGAGTAAAGCCTGTAAAGACACTCCTGCGAGGAGCAAACTTAGAGGTCTTCTACGCTTTCCCCCCCCCCTCCCCCTACCCACCACCCCCACCCCTCTTTCCCCACTCCCCCACCCTACGTCTAGTGTTTTCTGTGTTGTATGTATTGATTGAAGTATACAACCGTGCGTTGGGCTACTTTATTCTGATCACCGGGGGATTCCCCTAGGTCAGAAGCATCGGACTAGCACAGCACCCACCTGGTGACTAAGACTCCTCCCACCTACCCTTATGGGGTGGAGACCAGGACCTGAATTCGCCCAGGGAAGGAACATAATAATCTAGAAGAGGTGCCCCAATTACCCCCTGATGGGAAAGAGCCACACGCACGGTTAATTTAACTTAATTTAACTCATTTTGCATAGATAAGACCTGTTACAGACCACAGACATAAAGCTGCGCAGTTCCGGTTCTGCACCCACGTCTGGGCTTATCTACCTATAAAAATGTGCTGTACTGGATCTGAAGTTGAACGTTAAGGTCTGACGATGTTGTAATGTTTTGAAAATGCTTTGAATAAAATTTACATTTAAAAAAAAAAAATAAAAAAAAAAATATAAGGCCTTCCCTGCAATTCATCCTAAAATGTGTTAAAATAAAAAAAAATTGTATACTCACCTTTCCGCTGCAGCCGGAGTCCAGCCGCGGCCGCTGTCAGTTCTCCTGAACTGCTTCTCGGCACTATTCAGCCGGCGGAGCTTTAAAATCCCCGCCTGCTGAATGATCTGCCTCTGATTGGTCACAGCCCTGACCAATCAGAGGCAGGTTTCACTCACACACCCATTCATGAATTCATGAATGGGTGAGTGACTGCTGCCTCTCAGCGCTGAGCCAATCAGGGGCAGGTCTGACTCACATCCATTCATAAATTCATGAATGGATGTGAGTGAGACATGCCTCTGATTGGCTCAGCGCTGAGCCAATCAGGGGGCAGGTCTGACTCACACCCCCTTCACACCCACTGCAGGACGGCCGCGCGGAGCTCCGGCTGCCGGGAGAAGGTGAGTATATATATATTTTTTATTTTTACACATTTTAGGATGAATTGCAGGGAAGGGCTTATATATTTAAGCCCTTCCCGACAATTCATCCCGGGCTCGCCCGCAGCGCATTGCTTTAAATGGAGCCGGCTCTATTGCCGTCTCCATTGAATGCAATGCGCTGGACAGCTCTGGCCCGTTTCTAATGAAACGCGGCTAGGAGCAGATTTTCGGGCGATTTGCGGGTGACTTGCGCGCACCGGTCACGCGATTTGCGGATGCGCATCCGTCATGCGATCCGCAAATCGCGTGAAAAAACGCCCGTGTGACTAAGGCCTTACAATGGTGCCATCTGCTAGCTAAAGCCAGTGTGTGTGCACCAGAGAGGCTCCGACAGCGGAGTGGCTGGCAATAGATGGTAAGCTGACATTTGAGCTGTACAAGCTTCAATCAGAATATAGGAAGACGTCAGACAGTGGATTGGAAAGGGTTAACTATATAGTTATGAAGAGGATAAACAGATAAATTAACTGGATTAAATGAACATTGAATATGTGCGGGCCTTCCGAAGATGTTGCATTTTCCCCCTGTACCTCCACCCCGTGGAGCCGAAGAGATGATTCTATAAGAAGTTTAGAGGATATTAATGAAAAGGTGAGTCTGCTTGTTTTTTAAACTCAGCCGGTTGTTCAAAGTTTCTAGGTATCTATCTAAGTTCTCTTCTTGGAGATATCTGGTCTTTTCAAAAATGCTTATGGTGTTCAGCTCGTTATACCATTCCCAGGTATTGGGGGGTTCGGTATCTTTCCACTGTCTAGTTATTAGTATTTTAGAAATGGGAGTAATTGTTCAGAGGAGTTAGGTTTAGAAGAAGTTTTGTTGTGATAGTGAGTCTGGCTCCAAGTATAAGATTAATAATATCTTGTAGGTCGCTTCAAAAGGGTCACTCCACCTGAATATGATCTTATAATTTAATTCATGGAAGCATGTGGATGTTAGATAATTGCCTGATCTTTTTGTTTTTTTAGGAGATAAGCCTCTGCCAAAAGTGTCTGGGAGTGACTTTCTATCCGCACTACATTCCAGGCATAAACATGACTGGCTGAATCAAGTGTCCATGGACAGCCATAAAAGGAAAAAAAATTGCAAGGCAGCAGTAAGTGAAGAGATACATGGATTTACTTTAGCTCGGTATTATGATTCATAAAACACAGACCGAATGTGGAGTAAAAATATGCTTATCTGAAAGTAGCCTAAAGCTTGTTGTATCCCATATAATAGCCTATGAGACTTCCTTCACACATATTTTGTATTGTTTATTTTCTAGCTTGAAAAAAAATGACATAAATTTCATGCATTTGGTGGCATTTTTTCTGCACATGGGTTTTTTTTTAAGCATTTACTTTTCCTACAGAAAAGTAACATAGTATGTTAGGCTGAAAAATACATATTTTTGTCTTATTCAGCCTATTACCCCCACCCTAATGTTGATCCAAAGGGAGACCAAAAAAACCCAAGCCAATTGTCCTCACTTACGGGAAAAACATTCCTTCCTGACTCCAATCTGGCAATTGGAATAATCCCTGGATCAACAACTCTTCTTAAGTAATTAGTGACTATAACATGTAAAGGCCCATTTATACTGGACAAGTGTCGGGCAAACGATGCCCGGCACTCGTCCCCGCATATACTCTCTCCCAGGAAAATCTAAAATCAAACAATCACAGAGAACGGCCAGATACTTACTGATACAAGAGGGCAGATAGCTGCATCCCCTCAACATGCAGGCTGCATGTTGAGGGGATGCAGCTATCTGCCGTCTTGTATCAGTAAGTATCTGGCCGTTCTCTGTGATTGCATGCTGTTACACAGGAGCGATTATCGCTGGCTCACTCACAGAGCAGCTTAAAATCTTGAACATTGATTATTCAGTCTAAACAGCAGCCATTTAGTACTGAACAGCTGCTGCTTACAGTGAATTGAGAGGGACGGGGAAGAGCGGGGAGAGAACTCTCCTCCAGCTGTCCCGCCTAACTGCTGGCCATTCTGCGAATGAGCCAGCGATATTTACTCCTGTATAACAGTATGGGAGCTAGTATATGCGGGGATGAGTGTCCAGCATCATTTGCCCGACATTCATCTAGTGAAAATGGGCCTTAATATTGTGACGCTTAAGAAAGGCAACCAAGACCCTCCTCAACTCTTTTATTGAATTTGCCATCGACACGTCCCTAGGCAGAGTGTTTCATAGTTTTACTGCTTTAACGGTAAAAAACCCCCTTCCATATTGTAGAAACCTTCTTTTTTCTAGATGTAGACGTGGAGGATGTCCCCTTCCTCATAAAACTGATCAAGTTGGTTTGACAGGAGCGACCACTATAGAGCTATTTTCATTTTGGTACTCCAGGATAACATATCTTAGAAACCCTTCAAATAATTTACCCACAAAAGAAATAAGACTTAATGGCCTATAGTTTCCAGTTTGACTTTTGACCCCTTTTTGAATATTGGCACCACATTGACTATGCACCAATCCACTGGAACAGAACCCATCACTATAGAGATTAAATATAAGAATCAATGGTCTGTCTATCACATTACCTAATTCTCTTAGAACCCGGGGGTGTATGCCTTCAGGACCCGGTGATTTGTCTATTTTTATTTTTTCAAGTAAGGTCTGCATTATTTCCTTAGTTAAACAGGTGACATTTAGTGGAGAGTTTATTTTATCACACATTTTATTTTTCTCTGTGAATACACAGATGAAAAAAGCTATTTAATCTATTTGCTTTCTACTCATCACCCTCTACAATTATTCCTATATTAATTATTAAAGGGCCAATACTTTCAGTATTAATCTTTTTACTATTTATATAATTGAATAACAGTTTAGGGTTAGTTTTAAGGCCCATTTAGACACAACGATTATCGCTCAAGATTCGCTCAAAGCCATCTTTTGAGCGATAATCGTTGTGTGTAAATGCGCGCCCATCGTGCATTTTTCGTTACCTATTTGTTCATCGTTATCTTTCAGTCCACTTTTCGTTTTGTTTAAATGACATTCCTTCAGCCGTTCAGCAATTTTATGGGAGTGTTTAATCATTTGGCAGGGCGTACATTCAGCCGGCTAAAGGTAGAGTCATTTGCTGTTGGGAGGACAAAGCTTTGATTTTAACATGCCAACATAGTGCTCAACCATTGGCCATGCTGTTGTGACGTACCCTGCAAGAAGAAACCAAGACCATTGAAAAATTAATTTGCCTTTTTAAACGCACATGCTATGGTCTCGGATTTACTGATTATTTTTATTTAGGCTCGCACAGATTTCGCTACTAGATTTTAGGTCACTAATCGGTCAATACACAAAACACATGTATTTTTGACACAGATGACCAAGAGATTATTTATATTCCAGTGACAAAAATACTATTGTTTGTACCACCTAGTTTTTTCATATAACTCTTTCACAATTCCTTAACATAGATCGCCTATAATAGACGTCTTTTTTTAAACTTTTATATTAAAAACATCTAGTTTCTTTCTGTCACTGCTAAACAGCTAGGTTTTTTTAAAGACAAGATAAGCGCACCCACGATTTTCACGAGCCGATACAAAGAAGCTCTTTTTTTCCCTTCACTAAATGCACACGCCTTTCAAACAAACTATTGCTCAATTTTGGTTCAATTATCATTTAATGCAAACACTACACAACGATAATCTAATAACTGAAATGCCCTGCAGCTACGTCCATTTTCCAATGATTTTCGTTAGGTTAAAACATCTGTCTTTAAAAGCAAAACCATCACTTCTGATCGTTACAACGAATTTTGAGCGATGATCGTTGTATCTAAATGGCCCTTTACTCTCTTTGGCAATTAAGTCTCTCTGTTTCCAGCTTTGCAGCTTTTATCTGGTTTTTACATAATTAATTTTTTTTTGATAGCTTATTAGTGCTTCTTCACTACCTTCTTGTTTTAGTAGTTTACACACGTTTCCAAAGCCAAAAAGAAAACCCCAGCGCTCGCGGATTCCCAGGATATTAACGGACCCAAATGCCCATGGAATATAAATTATATTTTTATTATAATAGACGTTAACTACGCGTTTCGGCGGACTGGACCGCCCTCTTCAAGCATAACATAAACACTTAACACACATACATTTATTCAATTTACACTCACATGAACCGGCGGACGCAGTTTGTCGGGGCCATCTTGCGGTCACGTGGTACAATACGTAGTAATCACATGTTCAATACGTCACCTCCAATATCCTCCCATTCTTACTATAGCGTTCATTCATAAAAACCGGCATTTGTTTGTTGTAAACCATTCCTTATAAGTTAATATATTCTTTTACCTATTCATTCTAAAAAGCATTTGCATGACATTAACTGATTATTATAATATTATACGTAGAAAAAGATATATATATATTCGTTTATCCCTCATTAGGTCTATTTATAAAAAACTAAATTCATTAACAGTCCAATATTAATATTCATAAAATTTTATCATAAACATTTGTCAAATAAGTAATAAACCATATTAAAAAATATACACTATAAAAATCTATCATATGAAATATGCATAAAATTATCAAATGTTATCATAAATAGATTACTCCTATCCTATAAGAGTAATCTATTTATGATAACATTTGATAATTTTATGCAATAATAGTATTAGAATATATGGTATAAATTATATGATAGGAAATAGATAGAAATATGTAGTGTAATGATAGATATGAGCAATTCATTTATTTATGATAATATATTTATGATAATTTTAAGTGAAAATAGTGTTAAATTATATGATATTAGAAATTAGATATCATTTCATATGATACATTTTTAGTGTATATTACTTCCAGTTCTTCAACCTTATTGGTCAGACTTCTAGTATTAGTCACCATACAGGGTATGGCTATTTTTGTATTTTAACTGTATCCCTATTAATTGTCATGCCAGATCTAACTGTACTAACCCCACCCAACGCTCCACCCCCATCCCCATTACTTAGTCCCAGGTCACTGTCTAAACTGTTTTCCCCCTATCTCTCTGGTTGCCTGTTAAGAAAATTGTAGATCAATGTATCAGTTAATTATTCTATATTGCATTGTAGAGCATGATACTGGTATGAGTAGTGAAAGAGTTAAATATATCCCTTCTTTAGGCCTCCATGTCTTCTCAGGAAAGATGATAGTCTACTAGACCCCCCATGTATGCATATCTATAGACAGGAAGCTACACACCACAGGGGGTAGGTCTGGAAAGTATTACATGCATTTCTTTCTCCTGAATTCATAGTGGTCTCATTGTATGTAATAGATACACCCTAGAAGGTGTAACTTATGTTAAGCATTTTTTATCTTAACCTATCATATATTCTATCCATTTTTGGAGGTATAATCTTTACTGTGATGTCATTTAGACTATATATGCTTTGTCCACCTCAGAATAAAGGAGAAAATCACTTGATACCATATAAAGTTGGTTTGAGTAGAATTTCTCCTGGGTCCAGACTTCTGCACGAGATCTGGGATCGTTTCTCTTTGATAACACATAAATTCTCCTTACATTTTTGGTCCTTCGAGCCGGAATCACTCACTGCAGAGGGACAGGACACTGACTGAACAGGTGGGTCTGAAGTACTCTCCGATCATTAAAAGACCTCCGTCTTGCTTAGACGTAATTAGAGGCCAGTCGGGCATCCTGTCTGAAACAGTGACGTTTTTCCGAACTAGCCGGAGAATTTGGAAGCCTCCCAGATAACGTGTAGTAAGTATAACAATGGTTAAACTTCTCTTCTCTCTTCTTCTTCTTCTGTATACTTTAGTGTTAGTAGAATTTACAATGTGTACTGTAAATGAGAGGCAATCATAGACGAAGGGACAATAGCAGTAGTCTATGTGAAATGTGTAAGGTAAATGAGAAGTATAGACGAATGGGTTGCCAAAGGGGCAATAGCAGTAGTCTATGTGAGACCATAGCCATTGTGAGAAGGCTACAGGAAAGAATTAACTCCGTGCGACACGTAAAAAGTGGTTAGATGACGTCATGGGACACAGGGGTGTCCAGGAACTTTACTTCTTATCTTTCTATTACTTTCTCTTTGATATTGTGTTATAGAGTAACTAAGAATATGAAGAGGGCGGCCGCCTACTAACATAATGTACTATTTGTATTGCTGTTTTATATTGCATGAAGCGAATGTGTGAGTGATTGAGATGAGTGGAATAAATAAATAAATTAAAAGTCCTAGTTGTAAAGAATTATGTGATAAAATACGGACAAAATCAGCTAAAAGATCAGCAGAAATACGGATTATCCGCTGCTGAAGTCTGGTTAAAAGAAGCCCCAAACTGTCACGCCCATATAAAAAGAGACGCCCGACAGTTTGATGAACAATTCAAAGGGTTAATGAGGAGTTCCAATTGAATGAAAAATAGAGAGAGCAGATAGAATAATTCTATGGCCAGATTGGAGTTCTGTAGAAGGAAATTAGAATGGGAGGGGAGGAGATGGTAGACCCCTTCCATAGTATAATCAGGGGGCATGAGAGATGATCCTAATGCTGCATATAATCAGCCATTAAGGAACACGTTAGTAAGTGCAGTAAAGAAGGAAATAGGAGGTTATATAATGAGATACATAGTTACCCTGAGGATGGGATCGTTGCAGGATGTTTTGCAATATGCAAAACATGCAGAAAAGTGTTACAAAGAAAAGGGTCAGAAAGTGAGGTTTTTTTTTATACAGGGAGAGGAATGTGATATGATGGTTCAAGTAAGTCAGAGAGGTCATTGGACAGCGAGAGGATGTGAAAGTAGAGACAGAGGAAGAAGCAGAGGAAGGATGCAGCTCGGGGATTTAAATGTGTGTTTGAATAATGGAAGTCTAGTGATTTTGCCTGAGAGTGCCCTGAGAAATAATGTTCTCAGCGACCTTGGGGAAAAATGACTAGGAGGGGTCGATGTACAACACTTGGAGGCTCTCATGGCAATCTCCACTGCCTGAGATAGATCTCCAGGTGAATGGGCGGATGATTACTCTCCTGGTGGACTCAGGAGCCACCAGGGCATTAATACATCCCAATATGTAGCCAATGTAAAATGTATTAATAGTCATATCCTGGTAAGAGGGGTTAATGGCCGGACCCACAGGGAATCCCTCTGTGAACCAGTTATAACAGACCTAGAGACAAATAAGCCTGTGAATGTCAGATTATATAGTCTTGAATATGTCCAGTAAATGTGTTGTAATGAGATATTATGATAAAATTAGGTATACCTTCACCAGAGTACCTCAGGGCTGCTGTGAATCTCCAACAATTGTCTCCCAGGCTATGTCAGTACACTTAGCCCAGTTCCAGCCTCTTAGAGGTAGTCAGCGACTACTGCATGTTGGTAGTCAGCAGCAGACAGTGGAGAGAATTGTGGGGGGGACACAGTCGCACTCTTGAGGTTTATTTATGAGCAAGGCCATAAAAGTAAACAGGTAGAAACTCCAATACGGTCAGCAAACGGTTAAATATTTGGGGTATAACCTGTCAGATGAAGGTAGGCAAGCAATTCTGGAGGTCCCAAAACTATGAGCAAATGATCTCCTTTTTGGGAATGAGAATGTTACGTGTGCTGCTGGGATTTGTTGTTCTATTGTGTTTCCAGCAGCACAGCACTCACAGGGTTAATGATTGAGCTGGCTGGGTGTGGTGCCGTCTGCTAGCCAATCCCCTGGTCAGTCTATATGGCCCCTCAGGTGGGCCGTCATGAATGCTTGTCTGGTGAGGTTTGCAGTGTGACTTGGTTCATGTCCATTTGTACGTTTATATTCTGTCAGTTTTGTGTTAGCTTGCTGTGTGTCCTGCTATCTGTGTCCTGTCCTGTTGCAGCGTTCTGTGTGAATGCTGTCTGGTTCTGCTGGACTCCTGGTTAGTGTAGGGACTAGCAGTATAACCAGGAGCCGTGAAGTGGCCTGCTAGCTTTCAACATCTTGTACAACATGTCAACTAATACCTGGTATTTATATTCAGCTTCCAATCTGTTACTAGTGATTGCATGTTGTATGCAGTGTATTCTGGGTCTGTCATGTGGCATGTGAATGCATCCTGTTCTGGTGTGTGGCTCCTAGGATCAGCTAGGGCCCAGATCCGAAGACCGCTGGGCTGCCCTTATTAGGGCAATGTCCCCGCTTAGGTAGGGCCACTATCATCCTCCCTTGTAGCACAGGGTCAGTTGCCTGAAACCGGTGTGAGTCCCGTGTGACCCTGGTGATACCCGTGTGCGTCCCCTCTGGTCATGATCATGTGGGTTCCGTGCTTTGCCTGCCCACACGATCGTAACAGACAAACTTCTATAGCTCCTGGATCTCAAATTCTGCATCTCTGACAGCACTTCTTACCAGAATCATCTATGATGACCCTCTGGCTGCAGCGGGCAGGATCCAGTGAGATGGGCTGTACATCTCCGTTAAAAAAAAAAAAAAAAAAAGGCTATCTTACCTAAATCGTTCTTCAGATGTGCAGCAGTTTTGAGCCATGGCCTGTGTCATGTCTCAACAGGGGGGATGGTGGCACTCATATGGGAAGTATTCACAGCCTAGGGGTTTACAAACTACTCTAAAAAAAATTTTTTTGTCTTGTATTATTTGTGCTAAACAATGCAGAAGGGAGTATAAGACAGGAGGGGGCGCCGTCCGACACATGGGGGATGCTGGGAGAGCTCTGAGTGTAACTTCTATAGAAGGAGTGACGAGCGCCATACTGGTAGATCTGCTCCCTGACCTACTGACTGCAATCCCTGCTAGCCATCATAAACCGCTCCTGCAGTCACACCGTTTCTGCCGTCACACGGCTAAATGTCTGACCATTGTCTATGTGTATAGCATCCCTCACTCTTCACTTTGCCATACCGTGCACATCTTCACCCCGCCATACTGTGCACATCTCCAGCCCTTTACCTTCTTTATCACCCCATTACCTGTAGTATGTAAGCTGGTTGGAGCAGGACCCGCACCCCTATTGTTTCCACCAACTGATTACTATGTAACCGTGGTTCTGTAATGTTTGTCCTTTTGTCTTTCTGTATCCCCCGTCTATGCAAGCGCTGCGGGATATGTTGGCGCTATACACAAAGATTATTATAGATGTGTGTCAGATGAGGGACTTGTTGGCATTGCACACAAAGGGGTAAGGCGTGGCTAGATGCTTGCCTGGCTTGATAGTACTCCTAGTCAGGCCACGTCCCTGGTGGCCATCTTAGTGCTAGTCATGGCCTGCGGCCATTTTAGTACCTGCTGTAAGACCTTCAGCCGCCGCCCAGGTGCCATCTTGGCTCCTTACATCCCATAGCTGTACCTTCTACCTGGCATCCCAATGCTTGCACTTGTAGTACACTACACCAGTGATTAGTGCCTTCTCTGAACTGCATAGGAATAGTCAGCAGCCTCCATCACTGTCCTCTGTGTGTTGATGATATGTTGTCTACCTTATTAAGTGTGTGCTATAAGGTGGGGTCAGCTCACAAATGGTTAAATCATCTGTTACATGGGAATGCTTGTTTCACCCCCACCTTTCAGCTTTAGAGTTCAGTGAGAAAAAGGGAGGGGGGAGTGTGACTGACTCTAGCCATGCTCTGCTTGCTTGATATGAATAGACCTGTAATGAAGATGATCAGGAATGAAGTTTAGTATAAACCTGTGTGAACAGGGAACGTCCATTCTTGCTGTTATTTGTGTACATGTCCGTTCTGTGATTGGTTTGCAGTGATTTTGATTGTTAAATGGTGTTTTCAATGTGATAATGTCAAGTAAGATATAATAATAATGAAGTTGTTGATAATGTGAGAGCTGAGTGTCCCTATTACGGGGAGGATAGCACAAGGATGCTGCAGTTATCTGTAGTAGTCCAGACACAGCTAAAGCTCTGTTTATCTTACTCCATCACCTCTCCCTGATAAGAGAAATTCCTGAGGGGGGTTGTTAACGTTGGAGGACCAAGCGACTGCAGATGATTGGAGTAGTAGTTGTGTGAATCTTAATGTTATGCAGTAAATATTGTGTATAGAGAATGTTAATAATAATTATAGGAGATAGAAAGACTTGACCCCACGATAGATAAAAGTTAATGACAAGTCCTCACGCTGTGATGAACGTAAAATGTGTGATTAAGCTTCTTCACTGTACCTACCCCCCACAGATAAGTGATCCATGTATACATTGAGTTTGCTGCTTCCACCTGTGAGCTGGGACCAAATACCTGCTGTTGCCTCTGATCCTGGGGTCATGCTTGCTTCGCGCTACCTGGTAATGGGACTGAGGCAGACTACGGGAGACTGCCTGAGGGATGCTGTGCGGAGAGGAGAACCGTAAGGGCACGCTGTCTCTGGGATATGGCCTGAGCTGCAGAGAGCACGCACAGACGTGTGATGGTTGTGTGGTGACCGGGCCTAGAACAGGTGCCAGGTACAGCCCCTAACGGGATTGTGCTTGGTACAACTGATAATGCCTATATACCTCATGACCTCCGAGGGCAACAGCAAGGGCCGTGTCCGGAGAACTAGGGACACCTCTCCCAAAGGTTCCTCTGACCCATCGGGGTCCCAAGGGGGGTACCGGACGAGTATGGGACGAGAAATCGGATGGCTGCAGGGGGTTTGAGTCTCTTCTTGCATGGTGGGTAACAGTGAATAAAAATGTAGACTGGATTATATATATATTATAACCAACAGAGATTTGTTAATTATACAAGAGATGCAATCAAGGGCCTAGAGGAACAACTAGGACACACCTTACACTTATTGCATGGCAACATAGAAATGGCTCTTGATATGTTACTAGCAGAAAAAGGAGGAGTTTGTAAAATGATTGGAGGATATTGTTGTACTTTCATTCCTAATAACACAGCACCTGATGGTAGTGTTACTCGAGCACTGGAAGGGTTAAATGCATAATAAAATGAACCAGCTGATAACTCTGGCATAGACAATCCATTCACAGACTGGTTGGAAGCTTGTTCGGATACTGGTCACAAGTCATATACTCCACATTAGTCTCTATGTCAGTATTTGCCTCCATTCTAGTACTTTGCGTTGCTGCTGTATCCGAGGACTGTTACAAAACCTTATTATTATTAATACTTCCATCACCAAAACTATGTTTCAAAATATACAAGATGACGAAGAACAGGATGATTTACTGGGTCAGGTGACCACCTTTTATGACAAGTGATGGTTAAAAGTTCTATGAAGAAAGCGCCATTTTTCTTTGATGATTTTGAAGTGTGACATTTTGATTCCAGTGTGTCCTGATTGTACCGGAGGATCGCTCTAATAACTGATGGACACTTCAATAAGTAAGATTTTATATCATGATGGACAATCATTTATATATGAAGAAAGGAGCATCAATCTCATAATAAATCAAGGCCAAGCTTCTCTTGGAGGCGGGCCTAATTGTGGGTACAATTGGTGGAATGACTTTATAGATATATATATATATATATATCAATGTAATGCTTTTATATGAAATAATTATATACTTAGTCTTGAAGTGTGAACCCAGGCGTCCTGGTAATAAAGCTTCGGGCCGTAGCCAGGGGGTCTGTGGTAGTCATTTTATATGTGTATTTACTATTATACAGTGTTGATGTATTGATCTAAAGTGGGGAATGTTAAGAAAATTGTAGATCAATGTATCAGTTAATTATTCTATATTGCATTGTAGAGCATGATACTGGTATGAGTAGTGAAAGAGTTAAATATATCCCTTCTTTAGGCCTCCATGTCTTCTCAGGAAAGATGATAGTCTACTAGACCCCCCATGTATGCATATCTATAGACAGGAAGCTACACACCACAGGGGGTAGGTCTGGAAAGTATTACATGCATTTCTTTCTCCTGAATTCATAGTGGTCTCATTGTATGTAATAGATACACCCTAGAAGGTGTAACTTATGTTAAGCATTTTTTATCTTAACCTATCATATATTCTATCCATTTTTGGAGGTATAATCTTTACTGTGATGTCATTTAGACTATATATGCTTTGTCCACCTCAGAATAAAGGAGAAAATCACTTGATACCATATAAAGTTGGTTTGAGTAGAATTTCTCCTGGGTCCAGACTTCTGCACGAGATCTGGGATCGTTTCTCTTTGATAACACATAAATTCTCCTTACATTGCCCTCCCCCAGTCCCTAGTTTAAACACTCCTCCAACCTTCTATCCATCTTCTCCCCCGGCACATCTGCACCCTCCCATTGAGATGCAGCCCATATCTACACTAGAACCTGTAGCCAACAGCAATGTCGGCCCAGCTCTCAAAGAACCCAAACCCTACTTCCTGCACCAACTCTGGAGTGTGGTGACAATCCAAGTCTTTTTAGCAGATTTGTTTCCCTAATAATTGAGTCTCCTACTAGCAGGATCTGTCTAGTATGCCCTACGTTGATATTCCCCTTGTCGCATCTTACCGATGCTGGATTGGAGATGCAGGTGTAGTAGCTGAGTTGATCACTGGAGAGTAGACTAAGTAACATAGTAACATAGTAACATAGTATGTAAGGCTGAATGAAGACAATGTCCATCTAGTCCAGCCTGTCTATCCTCCTGTGTTGATCCAGAGGAAGGCAAAAAAAACCCATGGCCAGAAGCCAATTAGCCCTTTTGGGGAAAAAATTCCTTCCCGACTCCCTAATGGCAATCAGACTGTTCCCTGGATCAACCCCTAATAGTTCCTACCTGCCTGTAAACCCGGATTGACACGTAACCTAATATTTATATCCTGTAATATCCTTCTTCTCCAGAAAGACATCAAGTCCCCTTTTAAACTCCTCTATGGATTTTGCCATCACCACTTCCTCCGGTAGAGAGTTCCACAGTCTAACTGCTCTTACAGTAAAGAATCCCTAGCTACTAGAGATAAAGCAAAAGTTTGTTTTATCTGTCAGTAGACCACAGGCTGTTATCTCCACGGGGAGCCGACAGTTTACATTGTATTCTGCCGGCATCCACAAGGAGAGCAATGCAGCTGTGCTCACAGCTGGGTGTGTGATTAATCACATACTGGGCTCTACAAACAGCTTATGGAGGCCCATTTACATGCAAATGAAGATGATAAAGTGTTAATGGCCATAAGTGGATGAATTCTGCCGTGAAAACCCACAGCAAATAAGTGACGGGCTGCATATTTAAATTCTACACTGCATGACAATTCTGCTGCTGCTTCTACACAGTTTTTTTCTACACCATGGGGTTGAGATTTGTTAATTTCTCATCCTTGTGGCTTGTACTGTAAATGCTAAGGATTTCCTATAGGCAATTCCACTGTGGAAAGTGTGTGAATTTCCCTAATATTTCTTATTCCTTTTGAAGCAACTTTTGTCTTTGGTTATGGGCTCAATCAGATGGGTGTTTTTTGCTGTGCATGTTATTTGCGTTTGCGATTCACATCTATTAGAATGAATGCTTTTCAATGGCAGCGGTCACATGTCTGTTTTTTACCTGCACACAAAAATGCGCACCGGTAAATATAGGGCAGCAGATTTCAAAACGCAAGTAAGTGCGGCATTCAGGATTTTTTGGATGTGCAACCCCTGGTTGCTGTCACATCCAGGTGTTTCATCTTGTGGCCAATGGGGCCAGCGGCAGCAGCGGCTGCCCCATTGACATACAGAGAGGATCGCGATCCCCTGCCACAGCTGTGACAGGTGTGGTCGAGAATTTCTTCATCTCCGCGGGGAGTCCCCTTATCACTGAACACTATGACATTGAATTTAATGGAGCCAGCACTACAGCCGGCTCCATTGAAAGCAGTGAGATGCTGGCAGCCCCCGCAGTGATTTTCAAGGAAAGGCTTCAAATATAAGCCCTTCCCTGAAAATCATCCCTATAATGTATACTCACCTTTCCACAGCTGCCTGGGCTCAGGCATGTCCAGCCGCACCTTCTCCATGAAATGCTCTGAATCTCTTTCAGCAGGCAGGGATTTAAAATCCTCGCCTGCTGAAAGGATTGTATCTGATTGGCTGAGCGCTAAGCCATTTACAGTCAGCGCTCGGCCATTCATTGAATTCAATGAATGGACGAGCGCTGCCTGTGATGGCTGAGCACTGTGACCAATCACAGGCAGCGCTCAGCTGTCATTCATTGAATAGCTGAGCACTACCTGCGATTGGCTGAGCGCTCAGCCAATCAGATACAACCCTTTCAGAAGGTGGAGATTTTAAACCCCCGCTTGCTAAAAGAGATTCAGAGCAGTTCAGGGAGAAGACGCGGCTAAACTTTATGAAGGCCAAGTTCGATCAGCTTAGTGATGCTCTTAAAGGGGTTGTCCCGCGAAAGCAAGTGGGTCTATACACTTCTGTATGGCCATATTAATGCACTTTGTAATGTACATTGTGCATTAATTATGAGCCATACAGAAGTTATAAGAAATTTTTCACTTACCTGTTCCATTGCTAGCGTCCTCGTTTCCATGGAGCCGTCTAATTTTCAGCTGCCCCTGATTGGTCCCGCTGAGCCAATGAGAGGCAGCAGTCACTCACCCATTCATGAATTCATGAATGGGTGTGTGAGTGAAACCTGCCTCTGATTGGTCAGGCTGTGACCAATCAGAGGCAACTCATTCAGCAGGCGGGGATTTTAAAGCCCCACCAGCTGAATAGTGCCGAGAAGCAGTTCAGGAGAACTGACAGCGGCCGCGGCAGAACTCCGGCTGCAGCGGAAAGGTGAGTATACAATTTTTTTTTATTTTAACACATTTTAGGATGAATTGCAGGGAAGGGCTTATATATTTAAGCCCTTCCCGACAATTCATCCCGGGCTCGCCCGCAGCGCATTGCTTTCAATGGAGCCGGCTGTATTGCCGACTCCATTGAATGCAATGCGCTGGACAGCTCCGGCCCGTTTTTAATGAAACGCGGCTAGGAGCAGATTTTCGGGCGTTTTTTCGGCCGATTTTTCGGCGCCGGTCACGCGATTTGCGCATGCGCATCCGTCATGCGATGCGCAAATCGCGCGAAAAAACGCCCGTGTGACTAAGGCCTGATAATGTAAACTCTCCACTAAATGTCACCAATCTAACCCAGGAAGAAGTGCAGAGCTGTCTTAAAAAGATTAAAAAAGAGAGGTCGTCAGGTCCCGGAAGTGTAGCTAAAGGCTCACGGGCCCGGGCGCAAAAGTTTATCTTGGGGCCCCCCGACTTCTCTTAACCCATTAACGCAGAGGCGTAACGTGAAGCTCCTGGGCCCCAATGCAAAATCTGTAACAGGGCCCCCAACTGTAATGTTTTATTCTAAGTACTGTGCTCCTTAAATGGAGAAGATAGGCCTTATGGCCCCCCTAAGGCTCTTGGGCCCACGTGCAACTGCATCCCCTGTATCCGCTATAGTTACACCAGTACCATGTCCCAATGGCAGATACCCCCCAGGTTCTAAGGGAATTAAGAATTGTGATAGACAGACCCTTGTTTCTTATATTTCAGGACTCTATAGTGTCCGAGTCTATTCCACTGGATTGACACATTGCCAATATGGTGCCGATATTCATAAATCGGTCAAAAAGTTAACCTGGAAATTACAGTCCACTAAGCCTTATCCCAATCCATTCAGCAATGCCAATAAAGCTTATGAGAATATTCATTTTTTATGTAAGTTTGAATTAGCCCTGCCCATTCTGTGACATGCTTTGCTGTGAAAAATGACACATTTAGGATCTATGCCCACTGGCTCAGATATGATTAGATATGCAGATCCATTTTTTATATCTTTGAAAAAGTCCCCTCATCTGCTATGCACTAGGTGTCCCCAACAAAGCAGCATCATGCTTTTGTTCTCCCCCAGTGAGAACCCTGGGAATGGTAGATCCTGCTCATCCTCAGATATCTGTTACCAGAGCTCTGTCCAGGGCATATATCGCAGAGCTGCTGGGCATAAACATCATAGCTCCTGTCACGGGTTCAAGGACTTCTGAGAGAATTGGATGATTACAGCAGTAAAGGACTTCAAGGTGGCATTCCTCATCTATATCGAATGTAAGTTCATGCAGATCATCCAGTTCTGGTAGGATGTTTTGAAGCTGCAAGCAATGGGAGCCTAGCTGTTCAACCAGTTTAAAGGGATGCATTGGACTACTGTGGTTCCTGATGCATCATCAGCAGTTCCTCCAGTGGATCCTTCTCTTCGTCCTTGAGTGGTGAGTTTATTTTTATTGGGGCCTAGGGAAATGGGAAGAGGTATAGTCCGAGGCTCTAAAAGAGGACCTATCATCTGTCCTGTTTTAGTGAACACTTGTATTCCACATAAGACAACAATTCTGAAGCATGTTTTTTTTATAACTCTGCATTGCGTCATTCCTCTGTTATTCCTTTTAGAAATTTATAAACAAATTGATAACTGGGTATTACTATTCCCCTTGACCAAGAGTATGATACTGTCAGAGCTGAATGGACATTGCGAGAGTCCATTAAGACCCAATGTCCACAGGCAAATTAGTATTTTCAAATCCGCACGGGTGACCCGCATGCATGATCTGTGCCCATAGGGATACATTGGACACCTGCAGGTAATTAAATACCTGCGGATGTCATTTTTTCCTGACGTGCAGATCGCATGTGTGGGAAAACACCCACAGCATGCTCCATCTTCGTGTGGGTCTCCCGCACGGACGGCCCCCGCGTCTTCCATTGAAGCCTATGGAAGCTGTCCGGTCCCACGGCACACCCGCAGCTGTCACTGCGTCCATGTTGCGGGACCGCAGGAAAGCAGGGATTTAAAAGAAAAAACTGCACGGTGCATGCGCGCGGCGCACTGCCGGTGTGCTGAGCACATCCGTAGGGCTGAAAGATAGAAGAATCGGCTGCGACGGACGGGAACCTGCAGCGTCCGAACAGGTATAATCAATTTTATGGCCTCATGTCTGTGGGAAAGGAGGGACCCGCTGCGGAGGAATAACAAAGCAATGGTAAATGCAGAGCTCTAAGAAAAAATGGTCCAGAACTGTTATGTTTTATGGAATATAATTATTCACTAAAACAGACATTTCAGGGGATGTGGCAGTTCCTCTACTTGTAATTACAATGGTATCTCATGGCTCCACCCCTACTGGGCCATATATAACTTACATCTACCAGTGTGGGTCTTCATATGGCTTTATTTTGCCTGATTAGTCTTTTGGGCTCACACTTAGATAAAAAAACCAGAAGAAAGATATGAGGCAATCAATACATAGATACTTTTTCTTGATGTCTGTAGCTCAGCACATGATTGTTAAAGAACACTTTATTATATTCTATTAGGCTACTTACCAAATCCCAGTATACCAAGCCCAGTTTTACCACCATACAGTGACCATATATTGGTAGATATTAGCTCTTCACAGGTGCTCTGCAAACCATATAAGTGATTAAAGTACAGTTATATCCATTGACTTACAAGTGATGTGCTCTCTGATTACTTTCACATTTCTTCTTCATCACGTCCAAACTGCCATGCAACTTTCTTACAGCCAAAAATCCTCTCTGAAGAATTTAACACTAAGGGCTAATGCCCACGTCCGGAAATCCGTGGTATTACACTTACAGCTATTAGGTTCTATTGAACCTAATAGTGCAATGTTTCCGCAGCGTGAAATAACCCGCGGCATGTTCTATTTGCTGCGGGAATACACACGGCTAGCTTCCATTGTAGTCAATGGAAGCCGGTTGTCACGCTATACTTCTGCTGTAGCACCGCGGAAGTATAGTGTGAATACGCTTCCCCGCCTACTGCCGGCTACGTCATATGACACGGTCGGCGCATCATGCGCTGTACTGCGCATGCGTGCCAGTGCATCATGTGGGACTCGCACAGCGCATCCGAAGTATGGGGTCTTTGGGCGGCGCTGAGGTATTCCGCTGGCAGAGTCCATCACGGCCATGGGCATGCGGCCTTAGACTTCTTTGGCTTCTTACTTTTCAAGCACCGGCATACCTTTTTCCCACCTACACAAACAATCCATCTATAGTGGACTCCTTCAGTTCCCTACACTGTAATAGTATTCCCCTTTTGTGCCCTACATAGTAGTTAACATAGCTGTACAAATGCGCTTTTAATGGCACCACTTTGGAGTACATTTGAATTTTTGATTACTATTTTTTTCAATATTTTTAAGAAACACGTTGCCCAAAAAAAGCTATTCTGACATTGTGCATTTTTGCTATTATGTTGTTTACTGTATGAGACAAATAAAGCGATAATTTTAAATAGCTTGGACTTTTACAAATACAGATATCAATTATGTATTTTGATTTTTTTGATTTTTATGGGAACAATTGGAAAAGGGTGTTGTTTTGAACATCTAATTATATTAAATATTTTAACAAATTTCATTAAACCTTTTTAACTTTTTTTGTATTAATTGCACTATGGGACTTGAACTTATGATTATTTTATCACTTGTACTATATACTGTGTTGTATTCTGTATTGAAGTAAATATTAATTTAAATTGATGACTATTAAAGTGACTATACGGTTTCAGAACAAAATTCTGTCCCGGTATGTGAGGGGGGTATATTACCTGCATTTTTCCTTCTCTGCCGTCCTTTCGATTTTCTGCAGTCATGTTTGACAACTGAAAACAGGTAATCCGCAACAGAAGCATGCCATGACAAGTATCTTGTGACTTTGAGGATATAACTAGAGATGAGCGAACGTACTCGTCCGAGCTTGATACTCGTTCGAGTATTAGCGTGTTCGAGATGCTCGTTACTCGTAACGAGTACCACGCGATGTTCGAGTTACTTTCACTTCCATCTCTGAGACGTTAGCGCGCTTTTCTGGCCAATAGAAAGACAGGGAAGGCATTGCAACTTCCCCCTGCGTCGTTCAAGCCCTATACCACCCCCCTGCTGTGAGTGGCTGGGGAGATCAGGTGTCACCCGAGTATAAAAATCGGCCCCTCCCACGGCTCGCCTCAGATGCGTTGTGAGATAGCTGAGGGACAGTGCTATAGTGTTGGAGCTGCTGTAGGGAGAGCGTTAGGAGTTAGTGTAGGCTTCAAGAACCCCAACGGTCCTTCTTAGGGCCACATCTAACAGTGTGCAGTAGTGTGGAGGCTGCTTTTAGCAGTGTTGCACATTTTTTTTTTTTTGCTATATTGGCCGTGCAGAGCATTGCGCCCTGCAGTAATACTCCAGGGACAGAAGTGGTGGTTAGGCAGGGAGAGTGTTAGGAGTTAGTGTAGGCTTCAAGAACCCCAACGGTCCTTCTTAGGGCCACATCTAACCGTGTGCAGTAGTGTGGAGGCTGCTTTTAGCAGTGTTGCACATTTTTTTTTTTTTTGCTATATCGGCCGTGCAGAGCATTGTGCCCTGCAGTAATACTACAGGGATAGAATTGTGTAGGCAGGGCCAGAAGACATATATAGATTGAATATACGCAGTGGTCCTTTTGAAAAAAATATTTAAAAAAAAACTATTTGGCCTGCCTGTCACTCTGCTCAGTGTTCTGGGTCTGTGTCTGCTGCGGGTTGTAGTTCTCCAAATAAATACGCAGCCAGCTAAGTGTTACAGCAGGCTTGCGCAAAATTATTTCCTGGCTCTGAAATCACCGCTCTCTTGCACTTAATAACAGACAGTGCAACACTGCAGTTCCGTGACACACACATCAGGGACAGAATTGTGTAGGCAGGGCCAGAAGACATATATAGATTGAATATACGCAGTGGTCCTTTTGAAAAAAATATTTAAAAAAAAACTATTTGGCCTGCCTGTCACTCTGCTCAGTGTTCTGGGTCTGTGTCTGCTGCGGGTTGTAGTTCTCCAAATAAATACGCAGCCAGCTAAGTGTTACAGCAGGCTTGCGCAAAATTATTTCCTGGCGTTCCGTAAGCGAACTGAGCCTACAACCACAGGCCAATAAGCGGCACATTAAATTACAGTGTTGTGTTTCTGCATTCCTGGTAATACAGCATGCTGAGGGGTAGGGGTAGGCCTAGAGGACGTGGGCGCGGCCGAGGACGCGGAGGCCCTAGTCCGGGTGTGGACACAGGCCGAGCTCCTGATCCAGGTGTATCGCAGCCGACTGCTGCGGGATTAGGAGAGAGGCACGTTTCTGGCGTCCCCACATTCATAGCACATTTAATGGGTCCACGCGGTAGACCCTTATTAGAAAATGAGCAGTGTGAGCAGGTCCTGTCGTGGATGGCAGAAAGTGCTTCGAGCAACCTATCGTCCACCCAGAGTTCTGCGCCATCCACTGCTGCAACTCAGAATCCTCTGGCTGCTGCTTCTCCTTCCTCCCAGCCTCCTCACTCCATGAAAATGAGACATTCTGAGGAGCGGGCAGACTCCCAGGAACTGTTCTCGGGCCCCTGCTCAGATTGGGCAGCAGTGGTTCCTCTCCCACCAGAGGAGTTTATCGTGACTGATGCCCAACCATTGCAAAGTTCCCGGGGTCTGGGGAATGAGGCTGGGGACTTCCGGCAACTGTCTCAAGACCTTTCAGTGGGTGAGGAGGCCGATGACGATGAGACACAGTTGTCTATCAGTGAGGTAGTAGTAAGGGCATTAAGTCCGAGGGAGGAGCGCACCGAGGATTCTGAGGAAGAGCAGCTGGACGATGAGGTGACTGACCCCACCTGGTTTGCTACGCCTACTGAGGACAGGTCTTCAGAGGGGGAGGCAAGGGCAGCAGCAGGGCAGGTTGCAAGAGGCAGTGCAGTGGCCAGGGGTAGAGGCAGGGCCAGACCGAATAATCCCCCAACTGTTTCCCAAAGCGCCCCCTCGCGCCATGCCACCCTGCAGAGGCCGAGGTGCTCAAAGGTCTGGCAGTTTTTCACTGAGAGTGCAGACGACGGACGAACAGTGGTGTGCAACCTTTGTCGCACCAAGATCAGCCGGGGAGCCACCACCAGCAGCCTCACCACCACCAGCATGCGCAGACACATGATGGCCAAGCACCCCACAAGGTGGGACGAAGGCCGTTCACCGCCTCCGGTTTGCACCGCTGCCTCTCCCCCTGTGCCCCAACCTGCCACTGAGATCCAACCCCGCTCTGAGGACACAGGCACTACCGTCTCCTGGCCTGCACCCACACCCTCACCTCCGCTGTCCTCGGCCCCATCCACCAATGTCTCTCAGCGCACCGTCCAGCCGTCGCTAGCGCAAGTGTTTGAGCGCAAGCGCAAGTACGCCGCCATGCACCCGCATGCTCAAGCGTTAAACGTGCACATAGCAAAATTTATCAGCCTGGAGATGCTGCCGTATAGGGTTGTGGAAACGGAGTCCTTCAAAAGTATGATGGCGGCGGCCCCACGCTACTCAGTTCCCAGTAACCACTACTTTTCCCGATGTGCCGTCCCAGCCCTGCACGACCACGTCTCCCGCAACATTGTACGCGCCCTCACCAACGCGGTTATTGCCAAGGTCCACTTAACAACGGACACGTGGACAAGCACAGGCGGGCAGGGCCACTATATCTCCCTGACGGCACATTGGGTGAATTTAGTGGAGGCTGGGACAGAGTCAGAGCCTGGGACCGCTCACGTCCTACCCACCCCCAGAATTGCGGGCCCCAGCTCGGTGCTGGTATCTGCGGCGGTGTATGCTTCCTCCACTAAACCACCCTCCTCCTCCTCCTCCTCCGCAACCTCTGTCTCGCAATCAAGATGTGTCAGCAGCAGCACGTCGCCAGCAGTCGGTGTCGCGCGGCGTGGCAGCACAGCGGTGGGCAAGCGTTAGCAGGCCGTGCTGAAACTACTCAGCTTAGTAGATAAGAGGCACACGGCCCACGAACTGCTGCAGGGTCTGACAGAGCAGACCGACCGCTGGCTTGCGCCGCTGAGCCTCCAACCGGGCATGGTCATGTGTGACAATGGCCGTAACCTGGTGGCGGCTCTGCAGCTCGGCAGCCTCACGCACGTGCCATGCCTGGCCCACGTCTTTAATTTGGTGGTTCAGCGCTTTCTGAAAAGCTACCCTCGCTTGTCAGACCTGCTCGGAAAGGTGCGTCGGCTCTGCGCACATTTCCGCAAGTCCCACACGGACGCTGCCACCCTGCGCACCCTGCAACATCGGTTTAATCTGCCAGTGCACCGACTGCTGTGCGACGTGCCCACACGGTGGAACTCTACGCTCCACATGTTGGCCAGGCTCTATGAGCAGCGTAGAGCTATAGTGGAATACCAACTCCAACATGGGCGGCGAAGTGGGAGTCAGCCTCCTCAATTATTTTTAGAAGAGTGGGCTTGGTTGGCAGACATCTGCCAGGTCCTTGGAAACTTTGAGGAGTCTACCCAGGTGGTGAGTGGCGATGCTGCAATCATTAGCGTCACCATTCCTCTGCTATGCCTCTTGAGAAGTTCCCTGCAAAGCATAAAGGCAGACGCTTTGCACTCGGAAACAGAGCCGGGGGAAGACAGTATGTCGCTGGATAGTCAGAGCACCCTCCTGTCTATATCTCAGCGCGGTGAGGAGGAGGAGGAGGAGGAAGATGAGGAGGAGGGGGAAGACACAGCTTGGCCCGCTGGTGAGGGTAGACATGCTGCTGGCCTGTCATCCTTTCAGCGTGTATGGCCTGAGGAGGAGGAGGAGGAGAAGGAGGAGGATCCTGAAAGTGATCTTCCTAGTGAGGACAGCCATGTGTTGCGTACAGGTACCCTGGCACACATGGCTGACTTCATGTTAGGATGCCTTTCTCGTGACCCTCGCGTTACAAGCATTCTGGCCACTACGGATTACTGGGTGTACACACTGCTCGACCCACGGTATAAGGAGAACCTTTCCACTCTCATACCCGAAGAGGAAAGGGGTTCGAGAGTGTTGCTATACCACATGACCCTAGCGGACAAACTGATGGTAAAATTACCATACGACAGCGGTAGTGGCCGAAGGCGCAGTTCCGAGGGCCAGGTAGCAGGGGAGGCGCGGAGATCAGGCAGGATGTACAGCACAGGCAGGCCAACACTCTTTAAGGCCCTTGACAGCTTTATGGCTCCCCAGCAAGACTGTGTCACCGCTCCCCATTCACGGCTGAGTCGGCGGGAGCACTGTAAAAGGATGGTGAGGGAGTACGTAGCCGATCGCACGACCGTCCTCCGTGACGCCTCTGCCCCCTACAACTACTGGGTGTCGAAGCTGGACACGTGGCCTGAACTCGCGCTGTATGCCCTGGAGGTGCTTGCTTGTCCTGCGGCTAGCGTCTTGTCAGAGAGGGTGTTTAGTGCGGCTGGGGGAATCATCACAGATAAGCGTACCCGCCTGTCAACCAACAGTGCCGAAAGGCTAACACTCATCAAGATGAACAAAGCCTGGATTTCCCCAGACTTCTCTTCTCCACCAGCGGACAGCAGCGATACCTAAGCAATACGTAGGCTGCACCCGCGGATGGAAGCATCGTTCTGTATCCCCATCAAAAACGGGGACCTTTTCGCTTCATCAATCTGTGTATAATATTCCTCCTCCTCCTCCTGCTCCTCCTCCTAAAACCTCACATAATCACGCCGAACGGGCAATTTTTCTTAGGCCCACAAGGCTCAGTCATATAATTTTTCTAAACAATTTTTATACGTTTCAATGCTCATTAAAGCGTTGAAACTTTCACCTCCACCAATTTTTATTTTAACTGGGCTGCCTCCTGGCCTAGTTACCAATTAAGCCACATTAACCAAAGTGATTAATGGGTTTCACCTGCCCTCTTGGTTGGCCATGGCCAATTTTTCTGATGTACATTAGTACTGTTGATACAGCAATTTTTGTGGGCCCTCGCCTACAGTGTAATCAAATGAATTTTTAGCCCACCTGCATTACAGCTGACATTACATCCGCTGTGTTGGGCAATGCAATGGGATATTTTTATGTACCGCCGGTGGCTTCCTGGCACCCACCCATGCTGTGGGTCCACAAGGAGTTGTAAATGCATCTGTTTCCACTTCTAAAGAACCCCAGTCTGACTAGGGCATGCAGTGTGGGCCGAAGCCCACCTGCATTAAGCATGACATTACTACTTCAGTTGTGTTGGGCAATGCAATGGGATATTTTTATGTACCGCCGGTGGGTTCCAGGGAGCCACCCATGCTGTGGGTCCACACGGAGTTGTAACTGCATGTGTCCACTTCTAAAGAACCCCAGTCTGACTGGGGCATGCAGTGTGGGCCGAAGCCCACCTGCATTAAACATGACATTATTACCTCAGCTGTGATGGGCAATGCAATGGGATATTTTTATGTACCGCCGGTGGGTTCCAGGGAGCCACCCATGCTGTGGGTCCACAGGGAGTTGTAAATGCATCTGTGTCCACTTCTAAAGAACCCCAGTCTGACTGGGGCATGCAGTGTGGGCCGAAGCCCACCTGCATTAAACATGACATTATTACCTCAGCTGTGATGGGCAATGCAATGGGATATTTTTATGTACTGCCGGTGGGTTCCAGGGAGCCACCCATGCTGTGGGTCCACAGGGAGTTGTAAATGCATCTGTGTCCACTTCTAAAGAACCCCAGTCTGACTGGGGCATGCAGTGTGGGCCGAAGCCCACCTGCATTAAACATGACATTATTACCTCAGCTGTGATGGGCAATGCAATGGGATATATTTATGTACCGCCGGTGGCTTGGGACATCTTGTTATGCAGTCATGCTGCAGCATTCATTTGGTTGTTTCACATTCTGCAAAGCGAATAGAAAATAGTAGTGTGCCTGCGCTCCAGAGATGGAGATGTACAACAATTAGAAATTATATAAATATATGAATCTAAATAGAAGTGGCACAAAACAATAGTGGACTCACCTGGTATGGAGCCTCTCATGTGACAGAGCTCCATACCTATGATCCACGTTAGCCTTCAAAGATACTCCCAGGTTTATCATCTCATTAGATGTACAAGAAAATGGAGAGCAGCAAAGGCAGATATCCGGAGTAATCCACCTCGATAGTAAATTATATAGAGTAGTCACTAAGTGATAAAAAGAGTTCCCCTTGCGCTACTAACCTGTGGAGTATGGGGAAATAATAGGCTTACTTCACTGAGAGATGGGGGATTAGCCAATTCCCACAATGCAGGTCAGCCAGTACAAACTATTTTAAGAAGGTGTCCAAGTACACTGAAACGCGTTGTCAACTCTTATCAGTATGCTTGTGCATCGATATTTTTCTTTTTGTTTGTAATGTATGTGGCTTATTAGTCTTTATTACCTGTGGATATCTATACCATCGCTGGGAGCACCATTGCTTTTCCCCGCTAACCAGGATTAGGGAGGCCCTTGTTAAAGACCACCTTGTGAAGTAAGTTATTACTTGAATATTTTTTATCTGCCTCCTGGAGTGCTGGGGTTCTTTTATATACTCTGGTTTTCTTTGTTTTTTGCCAACCAACTTTGGATTTTGAGCCCTCATTGAGGCTCTCCTATTCAATGGATGTCTGTGTGACCGGGGAGGATCCGTATTTCTAATAATTTCATCACTGGGACTCCAGGCTTGGTGGACTTTCCATACCCAGGACGGTCCACTCACGACAGGTAAGTCTGCCTCTATTTGAAATAACTACCATCTGTCCCCAATCCCAGAAGCGCTGCCTTTATTAAATTTTTATTTCACCTATTTGCAAACTGAGAATACTTTTAAGTGAATCTTCATTTCTAATTCTGCAAAAACTTAGGTAGTAGTAATGTGTCTAGCATGTGTAGATTTATATATTATATAAAATCTTATAGTTCAGTGAATATTGCTATCTTGTTCTATAACTGAAGTTCTCTAAGGTGGAATCACTCAAATTAGATCACAAAGTGATAAAAACTGTTTCATGAGTGTTCCCAATAACAGAGGACCATAGTGTTCATTCCAAAACATGCTGAAAGTATTGAACCGTGTTTCCATGAGCCCAATGGAGGAAATGAAAATGATAGTCTACCCTTTATCCATATAGAACATGGTTATTAATGCAGGGCATATCAGTAACAAGACTCATGCGAAATAGATTATACAGGTTAACGCCAAATTTAGCTCTAAATAATGTTATTTTCATCTGGACCTTTGGGCTCACAAGCGGGCCTAAGGGCTTCCTGCTGAAGAAAAATAAATAATTGTCTTCTTCACACGATCAAGAAAAATTATAGCACAAAAAGTTTGTGAAGCATTTCTTTTATAGAATTATTTCATATATGAATTTAAATACAAGCATAAACTATAATATCTAAAGAGCTAGGACAATATTGTAAACCTTTCCTGAATGAGACAGCGGAACATTTCAATAACTGTAACTTGCGTTTTCTTATACCATCAATTAAGACTTATTATTTTTCCAAAGGGATAAAAGAGAACTAATTATAACATGAAGTAGGGTGGTGTTTTAAAACGCATGAATAATAATGGGGAAAAAAATCAGTACTTATTTCAAGTAGTGGGTGTTTTCTTCTATCCTCATCTTATTATCATGGTAGCAGGGAACATCATCCTAGTAACAATACATATCCAGCAATAGATGACATTTTATGATCCTATTCATTATTTATTCTGTTACAGAAGTCCTGCAGATTTGGTCTATTTTTCAATTAGACTATCCACTTACTTGCAGGTATTGTGTGAATCTGTGGGCGCATACAGCAGGCCCTCTGCACTATTGTAGTGGTCAACAAAAGACAATGATTACATTCTACAAAGCGTTAGAGGAGATGTCAGGACAATGGGCACAAGCAATGAGTGGCATAATCACTTTCTGTTAGATATCTGCTAGAATAACATGAACTGGAGCATACTGCTAGCTTTGAAGTTCATTTTTATTTTAACATCAAATGCTCTGTATGGTTTATACTTCACAGGTTTGAAGTGTAAATTTACACCAAACCCAGGTCAATAGATAATTCGTCAGATCAGTGAGGGAAAATATGTTTATGGTTTACCTTTTCTTAAAGTGCCACATTAGATCTACTAACATAATTTCTTAAAAATTAAACTACATAGTAACATAATCTGACATATAAATATTTTGAGAATTGTGATGACATGCAGAATTTCTTGAGAAAAAAAAATCCCAAAAATTACAGAATTCAATTTCAGTAAATTCTAATGTCTCTGTTATATACAGTGACATGTCAAGAATTTTCTGTACTGTATATTTCCTCATTTCGAGGCTACATTTACTGTCAGAACTTATTAGTTGTAAAGAAAGTGATGCCAAGACTTGTACTATACATCGCACTGCAATAACAATTAAAAGCAGATTCATTTTATTGATAATCCCTAATATACTGAATTTAATCTGAACTAACCAGGAAGGGCCATTCTTCACATTTGTCAGTATACTAGTTATCTGATAAAGAGACAGTTTGATCTATGCACATTAACTGCAAATGAGCATGTAGATTTCAAGGATACTCAACTATACAATACAACAAAGGTTAGGCGGAGAAAGAAGAGATGAGGGGAAGAGAATGGGATGCTGGGATTTGTATTCTTTCAGCACATGCAAGTCCCACCTGAAACCAGGAATTCAACTCAGCTGTTATATAAAGGGTCAGTGTGGAATGAAAAAAATCTACTTTTTGGTGAGAATCACACATACTGTAGAGGGATGAAGAAGAAAGAGTTTACCTGTTTTTCTTATATATCTTTTAAATTTCCTGTCATCATATGACCACTTCAATAGTATTCTTCCAAGTACTAAACAGACACATATTAAGAACACAGGAACTAAGTTCATGATCCTGCCGAATAGCTGATCAGAAGTTCTTGGTGGCCGATCTCCATTGATTAGATATTGATGACTTATCCTGTGGATAGGTCTTCAATATTTTAGAATTTAAAAGCCCCTTTAAACTATTTATTGTACTAACAATTGAATTGTATTAGCCTGAGTAAAAAACTAGAATATTTACATATAAATACAGAATGCAGTAGATTACTTTGTTAATCATATTACTTTGCCATAATGAATTTGTGCATGGCTTGTTGATTCTTCTAGTTTGCTATCAACTGTTTTATAGTTGTGACTATTTTTCCATTAATGTGAATTAGTATCTAACAGGCTCACTAGTCACTTGTTGTTTTTGCCTCATTCTGTCTTTGCTCTCTGTTCTTGAATGTCTCTATTTGTCTGCTGTCAATCTTACCTAATGTCTGACCTTGACTGCAGATAGATGCAGTTTTTTTCTTTAGTCTTTGCTCTTTATCATAATCTGTCTATTGTTTGTTGTTCTATATTCCATATCAGCAACCATGTCTGACTCATGAACAAGACCTCAAAGCAACTGAGAACCAATGCAATGAATGAAAACCACATAAGCCTATACAAAGCAGGCTCACAATATTACGAAAGGTGTTTTATTTAGCAATTTAATCTAAAATATCACTTTTATGCCACACCTGGTTATTTATTTCTTGGAATTAATTTAGCCTCAACTTCATCTATCTTAGACATGCCCTTGAGAAGAAGCTGAGAGAGTGATACATAGGTCAAGTGTTTTTTGTTAGTGTTAGGCTGCCTGCAGACGGCCGGGTTGGATCTCGCTGCGGGATCTACCCTGCACCCCTGCAAGGACCAGTGCGGTTCACCTTCTTCCGCGTCTGCTCTGTGATGTGCCGGCTGCCGCCCAGCCGACGCATGCGCAGAGTGGACCCGGCGCATCAGGAGTGACATTTCTGTGCAGGCCTCTGCGAGACCCGCATAGAAATAGAACATGCCGCGATTTGTTTTCCGCGTGTGTTTTCACACGGACAAATCACGGCCGTCTGCATAGGATTGCGTTTTGTAATGCAATCCTATGCAGGCAGGCACGGGTGGAAATTCTGCGGGAAATCCCGCTGCGGAATTTCCGCTTATGTGCAGGGGGCCTTACTTGAATATATATTTATGGTTCAAAAGTATTTTATTTGCTGTTCGGACAATACAATAAAATATCATTGCAAAATTAGTTATGCAGCAGTTAGAACCTAGCCACCCTTCTTTTTCCTCGCTAGGTCCCCTGCCACCCAGAGTCCTCAGCTGTTTTTATCTATAATGAGTGAAACATAAGAAACAGAATAGCCCAGAATCCCCTGTTTTAAATTGCTACAAATCCCTTTTCTGGGGGAGTTAAAGGGGGGGCTATAAGAATACCATTGTTGTGGACCAGAGTAAAGAGAACCATGGTAGAGAAAAAGAGGGAAAAGCATTATGGGAGTTAGAGAGTTAAGGAGAGGGGAAAGGATAGTAGAGGAGTGGGAAAAGAAAAAGGGAGGGAGGTGGGGGGGGGGGAGAGAGGGGAAGGAGTCTGTCAAGTCTAAGAACGCGTGTGGTTGGACTCGTCTGTGCAATAGGATTCGTCGTCTACATTGGTGGGTGTTCTGTGGGTTTTTTAAAGAGCAGCGGAACCGCCGCTGAGCCATGCGTCTAGCCTAGATGAGCTCCGGAACTGTAGCCAAACTGCCCATGTGTTGTAGAATTTAGCGTATCTCATTTCATCTTTGGCACAGAGTTCCTCCATCTGTTTTAAATTATCCATCGCTTCCAGCCACATCAATCGTGATGGGGGAGTTACTGATTTCCCTCTTCTGGGGATGATCTGTCTCATAGCCATTAGGAAGAAGCGCAGCAATGAGTTCTTTGCTTGCGACACTGACCCCGGGATCATGGACAAAAGTGCCACCTCCGGCGTGAGATTAAGCGGATTTTTGCAAATGGCTGTGTACAGAGCCTCCACCTCACACCATAGGGGATGAATTAATGTGCAAGACCACCATATATGAATGAAGGTCCCCTGTTCTCTAAGACACCTCCAGCAGAGATCCGGGTACTGGGGGAAGATTCTGGCTAATCCCGCCAGGGTCTTATACCATCGACTCAGGATCTTATAATTAAGCTCCTGTAATCTACTGGAGACGCTCAACTTGTGGGTCATGGTGTAGGCCTTTCCCCATGATTCTGCCTGGAAATCTACTCCCAGTTCTCGCTCCCAGGTCAATTCTAGGGTCCTGTTTCCGCCGGATGTGTCCTTCTCTAGTAGTGACCCGTACAGTGAGGAAATAGTCTGTGGTGTGTCTGGCGTAGACATACAGATCTTCTCAAATGGCGTGTTTGGTCTCCTCAGTTGTTGTGGGCATCCCAGTAACCTTATGTAGTGGCCTAGCTGTAGGTATTGGTACCATGCTCCGGTCGGGGGCCCCCTTCCATCTAATACTTCTTGTAGGCTCTTCAGCCCCGTGTCTGTTAAAATGTCTTGTATCCTGTGGACTGGGTCTGCTATCCCCGCGGTCAGGGGTGTACCCCTAAGGAAGGTTGGGATGTTCGGATTACCCACCAGTGGGGTGAGGGGGCCCGGGGATGTAATCAACCCGGACTTGATGGCTGGGCCGATCCAGGCGCCGAGTAGGTTTTCTATGAAGGGCGAGAGCCCCAAGTTTCTGTGTCTATCTTTTCCTGGGATCCAGATGCATCCCAGTCCCTCAAACAGGGCCGAATCCCGTTCTGCCTCTACCCATATTTTATGTTCCTTACCATGGAATAGGTCTAACACGCATTTGGTCAGGGATGCTCTGTGGTAGAGTGAGAAGTTGGGGACTCCCATTCCTCCGTTTGCTTTCGGGCCAGAGAGGGCCTTCCAGCCCCGCCTGGGTCTGTGATTACCCCATATAAATCTCATTACTAACCGCCTAATTTGTGACAAAAATATGCCTGTCAATTTTGTGGGGACTGTTTGAAAGATATACAGAAATTTAGGAAGGGAGTTCATTTTGACCACATTTATTCTTCCGAACCAGGATAGCGGCAGAGACCTCCATCTTTCCAAGTCTTTCTCAAAGGTTGTAATCAGCGGGATGTAGTTTTTTTCAAATAGCCTATCGGGGTCTGCTGTGATGACCATACCCAGGTATTTGATCCCATCTTCTCTCCAGGCAAAAGGAAATGCTAGTTGTAGGGATTCTCTCTCTCCCCTGGGCAGGGTTACATTTAATATTTCAGATTTATTGAGGTTAACTTTAAAGTTAGATATTCCACCGAACACCCTAAATTCCTTTAAGATACAAGGGAGCGCTATTCTAGGGTTGGCGACGTAAACCAGCAGGTCATCTGCGTAAGGCCTTAGTCACACGGGCGTAAATACGCGCGTAAAAACCCACGGACGTAAATACGCGCGTATATACGCGCGTAAAAACGCACCTACTAAAGATAGAACATATTGGTGGCAATGGACATGGTCACACGTTTTTTTTACGCGCGTATATACGTGAGTATATACGCGCGTATATACGCCCGTGTGACTAAGGCCTAAAGGGCGACCTTATGCTCTGCCTGTCCCACTCCAACCCCCTGTATACTGTGATTGGCTCTTAGGGCGTTTGCTAGTGTCTCCATCACCAGAATGTAGAGGAAGGGAGACAGGGGACACCCTTGCCTAGTACCATTGTTGACACTTATTGGCTGGGATAATTGTCCATTAACCCGCACCCTAGCAGTAGGGCCATGATAAAGAGCCATGACCCTACTCAGAAAACGCGGACCCATGCCCACCATCCGTAGAGTTGCCTCTAGAAACCTCCAATCCACTCTATCGAATGCTTTCTCGGCATCCACGGATAGTAGGCATAGCGGGTCTCCCGATCGCTGTGCTTTTGATACAATGGCCAAAGTTCTGATTGTGTTGTCCCCTGCCTCCCTCCCAGGGACAAAACCCACTTGATCCCTATCTATTAGTAAGGGGATAAGTGGTCTCAGGTGAGCCGCCAGCATCCCCGAATAGATTTTAGTGTCTATGTTTAATAGCCATATGGGCCTGCAGTTGCCACAGATGGAGGGGTCCTTTCCGGGTTTGGGGATGACCGTGATTATGGCCTGTAGGGCCTGCTGAGGGAAGAGGCATTCATGTGAGATGGCGTTAAAGGCGTCTAACATTATAGGAGCTAGCGCTTCCCCACACATCTTGAAGAAGCGCGGGGTGAAGCCGTCAGGTCCGGGACTTTTTCCCACTTTGAGGGTCTGGATGCCCTCAGTTAGCTCCCCGAGAGAGAAGTCCTCCTCTAATGGTCGACGGTCAGCTTCGGGGATGTTTTTAGGGCAGTTTTGTCGCAAATAGGCATCCTGATTCCTTTCTGTCACCTCAAGATTTCCTGACTGCCTTTCCTGCAGGTTATATAAATTATGGTAAAAGGAGTGAAAGCTATCCAGGATTTCTGAGTTAGTGTGTACCTGTTCCCCTTTTTGCGATTGGATAGAAAATATATATGTTTGCGGGGACCTTGGGTTAAGGGCCCTGGCCAACCCTTTACTACATTTATTCCCGTATTCATAAAAACTACCCTTCGCCTTATCCCTCTGGCATAGCAAAGCCTGGTCCAGCAAAAGCAGGATCTGGCCGCGGACATCTGATATCTCTGCCGCCCCCTGGTCCGAAGGTGTTGCTTTGTTGGATGACTCTAGAAGACCCAGCCTGGTAGCTAATCTCTCAAGTGTGCTGTTTCTTTCTTTCTTCAGGCGTGCCCCGTGTAATATAAAAATACCCCGTAGCACGCATTTAAGCGCTTCCCATTTTATTGGGGCAGGGGTGTTGTCTAGCTGATGGTTGGCTTTAAACTGCTCTATCGCCTGGTGAATCTCCTGCAGGCAGACCCTGTCATTTAGTAAATTGTCGTTTAGCCTCCAACTACTATGAATGTTGTCCTTTCGACCCCAGTCCAGGGACCCCCAGACCGGAGCATGGTCCGACCACAGAAATGACCCCATCGAGCACCTCGGGCCCCTATCTAATAGTCTATGTGAAATGAATACATAGTCTAAGCGGTGATAACTAGAGATGAGCGAGCACCAAAATGCTCGGGTGCTCGTTACTCGAGTCGAACTTTCAGTGATGCTCGAGAGTTCGTTTCGAGTAACGAACCCCATTGAAGTCAATGGGTGACTCGAGCATTTTTGTATATCGCCGATGCTCGCTAAGGTTTTCATTTGTGAAAATCTGCAAAACACAAGAAAGTGATGGAAACGACATAGAAACGAATAGGGCAGGCGAGGAGCTACATTTTGGGCTGTATCTCAAGTTCCCAGGTCCCACTATTAAGCCACAATAGCGGCAAGAGTGAGACCCCCCCCCCCACTGTCAGCGTAAAGATCGTTCTCCTCTGCCACAGCTGTAACAGCTGTGGCAGAGAAGAACGATGTTAGCCCATTGAATTCAATGGAGCCGGCAATACAGCCGGCTCTATTGAAAGCAATGGGCTGCCGGCGTACGCGGGATGAATTGTCGGGAAGGGCTTAAATATATAAGCCCTTTCCTACAATTCATCCAGAAATGTGTAAAAATAAAAAATATATATATACTTACCTGGTCCCGGCAGAACGATGTTAGCCCATTGAATTCAATGGAGCCGGCAATACAGCCGACTCCATTGAAAGCAATGGGCTGCCGGCGATCGTGGGATGAATTGTCGGGAAGGGGTTAAATATATAAGCCCTTCCCTGCAATTCATCCAGAAATGTGTAAAAATAAAAAAATATATATACTTACCTGGTCCCGGCAGACGGAGTTCAGTGCAGCAGGCTGCAGTTCTCCTGAACTGCTCTGAACAGCTGTGAGTAGTATTCAGCAGCCGGGGATTTAAAATCCCCGCCTGCTGAATGAGATGCCTCTGATTGGTCACAGCCTGACCAATCAGAGGCATCCCTCACTCACACCCATTCATGAATTCATGAATGGGTGAGTGAGGGCTGCCTCTGATTGGCTTAGCGCAGGGACAGCTGAGAGCTGTATTGCCGGCTGTATTGCCGTCTCCATTGAATTCAATGGTCAGTGCTCGTTTAATCGAGACGAGTACCGCGTGGTGCTCGTCTCGAGTAGCGAGCATCTCGAGCACCCTAATACTCGAACGAGCATCAAGCTCGGACGAGTATGCTCACTCATCTCTAGTGATAACTATTGTGTGCTGAGGAGTGGTAGCTGTAGTCCCTTACCTTGGGGTGTAGTACGCGCCATAAGTCTATTAACCGAAGGTTTGTCAGTTCTCTTACTAGTCTACGTGTTGCTGAATGTGATATGCCGGACTTACCCTCCGATGAGTCGAGACCAGGATTCAGGCCCAGGTTGAAGTTGCCTCCTAGAATTATAGAGGATCCATCTGCAAAGGACGCCAGGGCCCCCCAGTACCCGGATCCCAAAGTGAACCTGCGCCTGATTAGGAAAGTAAACATTTGCAATTGTGAATATCTCCGTACCCAATTGTATTTTCATGAACAGGTAACGTCCCTCTGGGTCAGACTCTGATGAGAGAACTTTGTGCGAGAGATTTTTGTGGATGGGGATGGATGTGCCTCCTACTTTTTTTTGTGGGTGGGGCTGTGGAGCCATGTCGTGTAATGGTGGTGTTTGCATCCGGGTATGCTTCCCGCCTGGAAATGTGTTTCTTGAAGTAATGCAATCATTATATGGTGCTTATGTAGGTAATCTAGAATCTGCCCCCTTTTGGCTGGTTTATTTAGGCTCCTCACGTTAAAGGAGCCGAACGTAAGATTAGCCATCATGTAGTTGTCATGTGATGTCTTTCAAAGACTGGACAGACGTAGGATAGTGAGGGGAGAGGTAGGAGAGTAGAGGAGGAAGGGAGAAGATCAGATGTGAGAGAGGGGAAAGAAAAAGTAAACGGCGTAGAATGGCCGTTATTTGGTGAATCTGCATTACCAGCGATTCGCCGGAGGTCGCGCTCATTTGCACTGCTGTTCACCCAGAAGAGAGAGTGATAGTGCA
Source organism: Eleutherodactylus coqui (assembly GCF_035609145.1). Lineage (NCBI taxonomy): Eukaryota > Metazoa > Chordata > Amphibia > Anura > Eleutherodactylidae > Eleutherodactylus > Eleutherodactylus coqui. The sequence continues at coordinate 255,390,663 of NC_089837.1, read as the reverse complement.
CTAAGGGCCAAGAGACACCCCCCGGCCGCGGCCACCCTTTATAAAGTTAAGGAAATCAAACATGACCTCAATGAGGTCTCGACTAGTAAACCCCAAACACCTACGACCCAGTAAGATTAAATAATCTCAGAACATTGGGCCCCCACGGAACTGGGCCGCCTGAACAGGAAAATATGAACAGACCCTGTGCCTCTCGACAAGGTGTGTCCTCGCCCCTCCCCCCGCCCCGGGCGAATGGCCGAGGAAGGAGAGCTGGCCAAGGACAGACCCCGCCACTTCCTCACAAAGACATCAGGCAGGCATTCGACTCTTAGTGGTCCCGTTTAAAGTGTGGGGCACACGTGGTAATAAACTATTAAGACTCAAGAGTCTCTATTCATGTAGCTTGGCTTCCTCCTCTGCGGCCCTCTCGTTGCCTCCTGGGGCGCACCGTCTGCCCCTGCTCCCGCGTGGTCTGCGTAAGCAGGCTGGGAGGCTGGGGCCACTCAGAGAGTGCAATCATTGGCAGTTCAAATGTTCCCATAAATTTGGGCAGGTCGCCCAGTGAGCGGAAAACTGCAGATCTGCTTTCTTTTTTTCGCTGAGAGTGAGAATGGAAATCCCCAGCGGTACTGGATTCCATGATCTTTGAGTGCCATTAGGAGGGGTCGCAGGGCCTTTCTCAATTGCAGTGTGTGGCGGGCCAAGTCCTGTAATATGATGATGGGTTTGTCCTCGCATGTTAGGAGGTCTGGTTGATCTCTTGCTTTGCGCAGTATAGTGTCCTTGTCCCGGAAAAAATGGACTCTGCATATAACATCTCTAGGGCGGTTTACATCATTCGCTCTAGGGCCCAGTGCTCTGTGGATTCTGTCAAGCTCAACAGGACGCTCAGGTGGTCTGTCCAGTAAACGCATAAAGAGAGCTTGTACCCACGGTTCTAGCTGGTTTCCCTCTACTTTCTCAGGGAGGCCTCTTATGCGCAGATTATTTCTCCTATTTCTGTTCTCTAAGTCATCTAGATGCATGGTAAGATTAGCGATCTGATCTGCCTGCGCCTGAACTGCTTGTTTATGTGACTCCAAGATGGCCGTTTATGTGACTCCTCCTGCACCTCCTCCACCTGGTGCAGCCTATGGCCGATCTGGTGTACCTCTGCATGAATAGACTCCAGGGCCTGTCTATTGGAAGATTCAAATTTTGCGAAAAGGGCGCTCAACTCACCCCTTGTAGGCATTGCCATAATGTGGGTTTTCAATCTATCCTCCTCTGTGTCATGTGGGGACGCGACCGGCAGCACTCTCCTCGCCTATTTTTGGGTCGCTGTGTGGTATGCTGTGGGAGATTGGGACTCACTCCCTGATGGACTACTACTCCTCTCAGGCATCTGTCCCTTTTGCTCAGGAGGAGGGGGGGGGGTGAGGGGAGCTGGTGTACAGTGTAGCTGCAGCTTGCTGTACTCACTGTTGCCCCGCCATGGGCGCTGATAGGTGTCCTGGAGCTGTTTCTGTCCTCATCGTGGGCTGGGGGGACTCTGTGAGGGAGATCCCCGCTCTGCTGCCGTATTGCTGGCCGCTTCAGAGGTGCTCCCCGCTCCTGACTGAGCCGCCGGAGCCTCCTGCACGTGGCGCTCCGGCGCCATCTTGGGTCTGCCGGAGGTTGAGCGCGGTGTGCTGAGGAAGCGCTCTATGCCCCCGCTGCTGCTCTCCTCCGCTGCCGCCTTTGTCCTGTCGGTCCTGCGCCTCCCCATGTGTTCTGCTGGGCTTCTTTAGGTGGGTCTTGCTGGCGTCTGGGGTGTTTTGTCGGGTGGCCGCCGCGGGAGCTCTCAGGTCCGTGTCTTAGCCCTCCATGCGCTAGCCACGCCCCCTTGAATATATATTTAACCCCTTAGTGACCAAGCCTGTTTGTGCCTTAATGACCAGGCCAAATTTGCAAATTTGACGTGTACTTTAACATAGACTAGCTCCATAAAGGTTTTGCATATCCAAGTGATTTTGACATTGTTTTTTCGCCACATGTTGTACTTCATTTAGGTGGTGAAAATAGTCTGATATAATTTGTGTATATTTATTAAAAGTGCCAATATTGGGAAAATTTAAAAAAATATATAGTTTTTTCACATTTTCAATTGTAATATATCAAATATGTGCAAACATACCGTACAAACTTTTGCTAAGATATATATTTCCATCTATTTACTTTATTCTGAATGCACATTTGAAAAACTTTGATGTTTTTTTAACCATTTCGGAGATGTAAAAATTTAACATTACTTTTCAGCATTTTGAGGAACACTTTATTTTCCTGCACCGAGCCAAGATAGCAAAGGCTCATAGGTGTCCGAATAATAGATACCCCCACAAATGACCCTATTTTAAAAACTACACCCCTTAATGTATTCACTGAGGGGTGTCATGAGTATTTTGACCCCACAGTTTTTTTTTCAGGAATTAATTCAATTTAGAGGAAAAAAATTAAAATTTCATATTTTTGCAAATATGTCATTTTAAAGACATTTTTTTTCTATAGTTTACATGAAAATGAGGATTTACACCCCAAAAGGGATCCCCCTGTTTGTCCTGTGTTCAAAAAATACCCAATATGGCCCTAATCTTATATTTGAGTGTACAACGGGGCCCAAAATGAAAGAAGCAGTCAGTGTCTTTCAGAACAGAAATTTTGCTTGAAGGCGTTTTAGGCCCCATAGCACACATGTAGAGTTCTTGAGCGCCCAAAACCATAGAAAACCCCAACAAATGACCCTATTTTGAAAACTAGACGCATTAAAAAATGTATTTAGGGGTGTGCTGCCCATTTTGACCCCACGGTTTTTCAATGAATTCAATCAAAGCAAAAGGAAAAAAGTGTGATTTTCATTTTTTTGGGCAATTCTGTCATTTTAAAAACAGCTTTTTTTGTACAGCACACATATAAATGAAGACTTGCACCCCAAAATGGGTACCCCTGTTTGTCCTGTGCTCAGAAACATACCCATTGTGGCTCTAATCTTCTGTGTGGATGCACAACGGGGCCCTAAATGAAAGGAGTAATCGGTGGGTTTCAGAACATAGATTTTGCTTGAAGTCCTTTTAGGCCCCATAGCACACATGTAGAGTTCTTGAGCGCCCAAAACCATAGAAAAACCCAACAAATGACCCCATTTTGAAAACTAGACCCCTTAACGAATTTAGTTAGGGGTGTACTACCTATTTTGATGCCACAGTTTTTGAATGAATTCAAGCAAAGCAAAAGGAAAAAATTGTGATTTTCATTTTCTTGGCAATTCTGTCATTTTAAAAACAGCTTTTTTTGTACAGCACACATATAAATGAAGACTTGCACCCCAAAATATATACCCCTGTTTGTGCTGTTTTCAGAAATATACCCATTGTGGCCCTAATCTTATGTCCGCATGCACAACGGGGCCCAAAATGAAAGGAGTAATCGGTGGTTTTCAGAACATAGATTTTGCTTGAAGACCTTTCAGGCCCCATACCACACTTGTAGAGTTCTTGAGTGCCCAAAACAATAGAGAATCCCCACAAATGACCCCATTTTGAAAATTAGACCCCTTAACGAATTTATCTAGGGGTGTACTACCTATTTTGATGCCACAGTTTTTGAATGAATTCAAGCAAAGCAAAAGGAAAAAATTGTGATTTTCATTTTTTTGGCAATTCTGTCACTTTAAAAACAGCTTTTTTTGTACAGCACACATGTGAATAAAGACTTGCACCCCAAAATGGATACCTCTGTTTGTGCTGTTTTCAGAAATATACCCATTATGGCCCTAATCTTATGTCTGGATGCACAACAGGGCCTAAAATGAAAGGAGCAGCCGGTGGCTTTTAGAACATTAATTTTGCTTGAAGGCCTTTTATGCCCCATAGCACACTTGTAGAGTTCTTGAGCACCCAAAACAATAGAGAACCCCCACAAATGACCTCATTTTGAAAACTAGACCCCTTAACACGTTCATCTAGGGGTGTACTGTGTATTTTAACTGTACAATTTTTGAATAGATCTAAGCAAAGCAGTAAGAAAAAATGACGATTTTCATTTTTTGGGCAATTGCGTCAAATTAAAAACAGCTTTTTTTGTACAGCACACATATAAATGAAGACGTTCACCTCAAAATGGATACCCCTGTTTGTCCCGTGTTCAGAAACATAACCATTGTGGCCCTAATCTACTTACAGGACACATGGCTAGGCCTATAATGAAAGGAACACCCGTTGGATTTCAAGGTACAACTGAATAAATTCCAGGTCCCATCGCCCACTTATAGAGCCACTGAGCGGCTAAAACGATAAGGAACCCCCTCAAATGACCCCATTTTGAAAACTATACCCCTTAACAAAATTCATCTAGGGTTATGCTGTGTATTTTGACCCCACAGTATTTGACTGAATCTTATCAAAGTAGAAAGAAAAAATTACGATTTTCAATTTCTTTGAGATTTTTTTCAATTTAAAAACAGTTTTTATGTACAGTGTACATAGAAATGAAGATGTTCACCCCAAAATGGATACCCCCGTTTGTCCCGAGTTCAGAAACATATCCATTGTGGCCCTAATCTACTTACAGGACACATGGCTAGGCCTATAATGAAAGGAACACCCGTTGGATTTCAGTGTACAACTGAATAAATTCCTGGCCCCATCGCCCACTTATAGAGCCATTGGGCGGCCAAAACTATAAGAAACCCCCTCAAATGACCCCATTTTGAAAACTAGACCCCTTAATGAATTCATTTAGGGGTGTACTGTGTATTTTGACCCCACAGTATTTGAATGAATCTAAGCAAAGTAGAAGGAAAAAATAACGATTTTCAATTTTGTGGCAATTTTTTCAATTTTAAAACAGTTTTTTTGTACAGCGTACATAGGAATGAAGACATTCACCCCAAAATGGATACCCCCATTTGTCCCGAGTTCAGAAACATACCTATTGTGGCCCTAATCTACTTACAGGGCCCATGGCAAGGCCTATAATGGAGGGAACACCCGTTGGATTGCAGGGCACAACTGAATAAATTCCAGGCCCCATTGCTCACTTGTACGAAATAAAAATTGACTCCCTAAAAATATCCCCCCCCCCTCCGCGCCCTCTTTGGCGGTCCTCAAATCTTAGATAAAAGTAATAATGTGAACTGTGTGGTGTTTCCGAAGACAGGGGTAATTACAGAGGCTGGTTGGGATGGGTACATGGGGCAATAAAACCGGTATCCCCCCTCCTCTCATGCTTTTGGGGGGTCATTTCTTGACCTCAGTGGCGGGTATGGGGTGTAAAAAGTGGCGCTCCATGAGTCTTCGTAAGCTTGCGGAGGTGTGTCGGTCTCACACAAAAGGCGCTCAACAAGCTGCTCCTGGAACTGCAGGAAGGCGAGCGTTCCCGGGGCTTCTTGTAAATTGTGTATTACAGGTAGCGATCTAAATAACGCCGGGCTCACACGGCCGTATGTGGAATCCGCTTGTGGGGGCCCGCAGCGGATCCCAGCTGTGAGCCTGGCTGTGACCCTGCGTACAGCTGTGTAATGTACTGCACATAACTACCTACTCACACAGGCGGTCATTCACAGTACCAATTTATTTTTTTTTGTTTGTATTTCCCGCACCGTTGCTTAGCGATGACGCGGGTACCCGCAGCCCATATACAACGTAGTTGCGTATGGGCAGCGGGTATATCCACGACCATGGAGCACAATAGGATCTATGCTGCGGGTAGCCGCGGTAAAATAGAACCTGCTGTGTCTCTTTTCTGCGAGTGGATTACACAATTCTAACCCGCTAATGTGAGCGGAATTGTGTAATCCAATGCGATTGATCTGTGTAATACCGTGGATCAGACGCATGCGGAATCCATAATTCCTATCCGGTCATGTGAGACCGACCTATGTTAGATCGCTACTTTTTTATTACGTGACCAGGGACCGCTCAACGATGCTACCTGTCACTGCTTCAGGCTCACGGTGACCATTGGTCGCCGAGAGCAAGGAGGTTTTCAGTTTCCTGGGCTCCCCGACTCCTGCGCATGTGTCCGGCATTTTGCCGGCGGTTGCATGTGCAGAATCCGGGTAAGTTCACGGAGGAGGATCGCGTCGGGGAGCAAATACGGAGGCCTCTGGGAAAAAGTTTCATCTCCTCTCACCGATCGCATCGGTGAGGGGAGATGAAACTTCAATTTTTTTACGTGATCGCCATTATCCATTGTATAACGGCGAACACGTGACCAGGAACCGCTCACCGCGGCCCCCCTCCAGGTTCTTTGCTCAGTTTTGTAGCCAGGAGCAGGGAGAATTTCAATTATCCTGGCAATCCACAGCTTTTGCGTATGCGTCCGCCATTTTGACGACGGGTGTGTGCACAGAAGCTGGGGTAAGGTCCGTGGATAAATCTGGGGGCCTTATGTACGTAATTTCATCCTCCCTCACGAATATGATCTGTGAGGGGAGATGAAACGTACGCTTTTTAAAACTTTTTTACACTTTTTTTTAACTTTACATGATCACTGTTATCCATTGGATAACAGTGATCATGTCCCCGGTATAATCTCTCTGCTCCTGGCTACACATGGCAGCCAGGAGCAGAGGGATTTTGAATTTCCCGGGGCTCGATGTAAATCATCGGGCGCGCATGCGCAGAGGGGGAATTCGGGTCCCGGAACACCGGGGACATCGGCGGTCCTGAGGTGAAATTGGCACTTTTTAAATACTTTTTAAAACTTTTTCGTGATTGCCGCTATCCATTGGATAGCAGCGATCACGGGGCTCACCGCGGTCCCTGGTAACATCTCCTGGTTCCCGGCTACCTTCAGGAGCTGGGAGCCAGGAGATTTTGAATGTGCTGGGGGCTCCCGGGCTTCTGCGCATGCGCAGAAGAGCGGCGGCGGGTTTGGGAGGACCAGATCTTCAGTGGGCAGCGCGGAAAAGGCGGGTGAGTATTTTCAGCTGCCCTGATGGATCCGATCCTTCAGGGCAGCTGAATCTTTAACTTTTAAAGCACTTTTATTTACTTTATTGCGATCGCAATGCCCGGGGGGGGGGGAAGGTCACCGCAGCCCGGGATGACAGCTCCATGCTGTGGCTACCTGTGGGCACCGACAGCATGGAGCTGTCATGTTCATAGCCCACGGGGCTTTATTCTCTGTAGGACGCATGTTTTTACATCCTCAGAGAATAAAGCCCATTTGGGCAGGACGTAAAAAGGCAATTGGCTGGTCATTAAGGGGTTAATAAAAGTAACATAGAAACATAGTATGTTAAGCTGAAAAAAGACATATGTCCATCTAGTTCAGCCTATTAACCGCCGCCAATCTTGATCCAGAGGAAGGCAAAATAACCCTAATGAGGAAAAAAAATTCCAACTAAGGGCGCCCACCCACTGGCGTTTGCGATTTCCGTGCGTGAAAAACGCAGCATTTTCCGCGCGTTTTTGGTGCGTTTTCCACACGTTTTTCACGGCATTTTCGCGCCTTTTCCGTTAATTTCCATTGACATTCATGGGTGCATTAAGAGAAAAATAAGGACACATATGCAACTGACAGTTCCTATATTAAAAATTGCAACGGACTGAAGAAAAAAACGCAAGTGGACAGGAACACATTCAATTCTAATTGTTCTTGAGAAAAAACGCAAAACGCAAAGGAAAAAAAATCGCCAGTGGGTGGGAGCCCTAACTCCAAGTCTGGCACTTGGAATAATTCCCTGATCAACAACCTTTCTGAAGTAATTAGTGACTATAACATGTAATATTCTAACGCTCAAGAAAGTCTCCAAGCCCCTCTTAGGCCTCAGTCACACTGGCGCATTGGCACCCGTACACCGGCGCCGATGCGCCCGTGTGACTGGCACTTGGAATAATTCCTTGATCAAAAACCTTTCTGAAGTAATTAGTGACTATAACATGTAATATTGTAACACTCAAGCAAGTCTCCAAGCCCCTCTTAGGCCTCAGTCACACGGGCACATCGGCGCCCGTGTGACTGCAGGAAGGAGACGGACGTACCTACAGACGGCCATCTCTCTGCAGCGCCAGAGGAAAGAACACATGACCGGCAATGAAACCGGTCACATGTTCTTTCCTCCAGCGCTGCAGAGAGACAGCCATCTGCAGGTACGTCCGTCTGCTGGTGTCAGTCACACGGGTGCATCGGCGCCGGTGTACGGGTGCCGATGCGCCCGTGTGACTGAGGCCTTAAACTGTTTTATTAAATTCACCATCCCCATGTCCTCAGGCAGAGAGTTCCATAGTCTCACTGCTTGTACAGTAAAGATCTCCCTTCTATGTTGGTTTAGAAACTTTCTTTCCTCTAATTATAGAGGATGCCCCCTTTTTACAGTTGCAGTCCTGGGTATGAATAGATTGTGGGAGAGATCTCGTGCATTACGCACAAACTATATGACCGATTGACATGAAATTTGCACATAGTATAATCTCAACCCAGAGAAGTTTATAAGCTAAAAAAATTCAGAAATTTTGTTGTCTTGGCAACCTTATTTGCATTTTTCGGCCTTTTCTTGAATTTTAATGCAGCAACCCCCAAATTTGCTTTCACAAATTTGATTCTACAAACTCTATTTGTCACTAGAAGAGCATTGAAAGTTTTTGTTTCAGTATTGCTTTTTAGCCCCAGTCTAACTCTGGTGGAGCCACCAATCATTTGCCCATTTTGTCTTTCCTAATTCCGCCTTGGATGTCCGTGTAAATAACAGTTTGCAAAAATGATATGTCCCCAGACAGGAATACATAAAGCAAATTTATGAACACTGGCCCTCATTTATCAAAACTGTCTAACAGTAAATCAGCAAACAGTAAAAAACTGCTTTTAGTTCCCACAGCAACCAATCACAGAGTAGCGTTTATTTGACCTCAGCAATAAGAGGATTAAGTACTGTTGCCCATAGCAACCAATCACAGAGTAGCTTTCATTTTATCTCAGCATTGAGGATTGAAAACTGTTACCCATAGCAACTAATCACAGCACAAGTTTAATTTTACCTCAGCACTAAGGGGATTAAAAGCTGTTGCCTATAGCAAGCAATCACAGCACAACTTTTATTTTACCTCAGCAGTATAACTAATGAATGCTGAGCTATGATTGGTTGCTATTGGCAACAAAAAATGCCAAATGTTACTCAAATCAGACCAGAACTGGGGATTTGTATACGAGATAAACAGGCAGGTTTTGTGTTTTAGATATAAGATGCCAAGCAAGCGAAGGACCTGTTTGGGCAGAAGGACAACAGCCGCACTTAAAGTAGCTGCCGCTTTGAGTAGCTGCAGCGTCGGAGCAAACTAACTCCTTACTTGAGAATCAACGCACTCAACAAGCCGCTGCTTGACTAGCTGAGACGCTGGAGCAAACTAATGACTGACTTGAGAATCATCGCAAGTGGGTGCTCGAATTGTAGAAACTTACGAAGTGAAGCATGCCCAACATTCTTCAGACAGAGAGACACTCAATTTTGAGAAGAACGGCTTGGAAATTCTTGGATGAGCAAAGCTTTTAGATACAATGCAAGCAATAACTACTAGTGTCATCCCCAGCTTTCTATTGGCCGAATGAATAAACCATGTCCATATTGCAGTGCTTTCGGGTACCCAGGCTAGTATATTTATACATAGTTATTAGGTCTTCCCTCAGTTACCTTTTTTCTAAACTAAATAACCCCGATTTTGATAACCTCTCTGGGTATTGTAGTCCACCCATTCCATTTATTAATTTAGTTGTCCGTCTTTGAACCCGCCCAAGCACTGATATGCCTTTCTTGAGTACTTGTAAAGAGGAAGAACAATGTTCTCATCACATGCACCTATACCTCTTTTAATGCACTCCATGATCCTATTTTACTTAGTAGCACCTGTCTGACCCTGGTTGCTCCAGTTAAAAATACATTTAACTATAGTCCCCAAGTCCTTTTCCATGTTAGTTTTGCCCAGTGGTTTCCCATTTAGTCTGTAATGGTGACATGTATTTCCTCTGCCCATGTGCATAACATTATATTTATCAGTGGTAAACCACATTGCCACTTTTCTGCCCAAGCCCCCAACGTATGCAGGTCCATTTGCAATCATACTTTGTCCTGTCTTTTGTTAATTACTTTACATAGTTTTTTTATTATCTGCAAATATTGATATTTTACTGTGCAATCCTTCTACAATGACGCCTATGGTACCCACTAGCAATAATGACCCAATCAGAGTACATACCATTAACCACCCTCTGTTTTCTATCACTCAACCAGTTACTCACTTTCAAATTCTCACTCCGACTTGCACCTTTGTTATTCTATCATGTCTATTGATTAATATTAAGTACAAAATGGCCATTCTTACCGTTGGGTCCTGTACAAGTTGGGTAAGGTAATAATCTTTAGTTATTGACAGAAACTTGTTCCCTTATGAGATCCACTGTTTTAAGTTTCCCAGTTTATATCCAGTTAGTTAACCCCTTAGTGACGGAGCTTTTTTGCTTTTTTCCATTTTTGTTTTTTCCTACTCCCTTTTAAAAAAATCGTAGCTCCTTAATTTATCCATCGACGTTGCTGTATGTGGGCTTGTTTTTTGCGGGATGAGTTGTATTTTTCAATGGCACTATTTATTGTACCATATAATTTACTGAAAAACTTTTAAAAAATTCTTAGCGGAGAGAAATGGAAAAAAAACGACATTCCACCATCTTTCGGTGCGTCCTGTTTCTACAGCACACAAATTGCAACAAAAATGACCTGATATTTTTATTCTATGGGTCACTACGATTGCTACGATACCAAACTTGTATAGTATTTTTTTGCTGTAGTACTTTTATTTTTTTTTTTTAAGATATTTAATTTTTTTCAATTATTTTCTGTGGTCATTTTGTGCGCGCAATACCTTTTTTATTTTTCCGTCGACGTAGTTGAGCAAAAGCTCATTTTTGCGGGATGTCCTGAAGTTTCTGATAGTATCAATTTGGAATACATACGACTTTTTGATCGCTTTTTATTGCGTTTTTTCTGAAAGACAGGGTAAGTAAAAAAGTGTATTTCTGGCTTTCTTTATTTTTTTTTCAGACGACGTTCAACGTGCGGGAAAAATAATGCAATACTTTGATAGATCGGACTTTTACGGATGCGGCAATACCAAATACATATTTTTATTTTATGATTTAGATTTTTTAATAATGGATATGGCAAAAGGGGGGTGATTTAAACTTTTATAACTTTTTTTTTTTTTAACAATTAAAAAAACTTTATTGATTATTTTTTTTACATTACTTTGAAGTCCCCCTGGAGGACTTTAACATGCGATGCTTTGATCGCTCCTGCAGTATGACGTAATGCTATAGCATTACGTCATACTGCTTTTTTACAGGCAGTCTTTCAAGCCACCCTGTGTGGATGGCTTGATAGGCAGTCTGCTAAGGCAGCCCTGGGGCCATTCATTAGGCCCCCGGCTGCCATGACACCTGCACGGCTCCCCCGATCTCACCGCGGGAGACAGCGGCATTTAAAGGGTTAATAGCCGCGATCGGCCGAATGGCCGAGCGCAGCTATTGCCCGCGGGTGTCAGCTGTAATAAACAGCTGATGCCCGCGCTGTATGGAGGGAGATAGCGCCGCTACCTCCCTCCATACACGTCCTGCAACAGCAGGACGTAGTTTTACGATAGGGCTGTCACTAAGGGGTTAAAGTCCCCTATAATAATCACCTCATTGTGATTTGTCACTTCATCTATTTGCCTTTGTAATAGTATCTCCCATCCCACATAGTAATAGTATCCCTCCATTTTTTGCTCGCCATGTGCTCCACATATTAAGTGCTGCTTATAGTGAAATTCTACATGCAAGTGCCCCTACTCAGTAATACTGCCTTCTTGATGCCCATATTCAGTAATAATATCCCACTTTTTACTAATTCAATAATACTCCCTTTTACTACAGTAGTAAAAAGGTTAGTAAAAATGCTCCTTAATATCTAGTCAAATAAAAAACTGACTATACTCACCTCTGTTGCTTACTCGGCCACTGCAGTCATACTATTCCGTTACTCTGCTGACAAACACTGGAGGGGCGGATTGTCCACAGTAATCAGGTGGCTTGTCACGTGATGGCATTACCTGGAAGTCATTGAGGACGTGAACAAAAGTTAAGGGAAGGGGGGGAGGGGGGACTTGTTATTTGTATAACACCAGCTTATTCCGCCAATCAGCACAGCCCTTTCAGGAGGCAGGGATTTTTAAATCCCCGGCTGCTGAAAGTGCTGGACAGCAGTGCAGAGGAGCCAGCCGGAGGACGCGTCTGAGCAGTGGAGAGGTGAGTAAAGATTTTTTTAGTTTTTTTTCAACCAGCTAGGGATGATTTTTACGGAAGGGCTTATATTTCAAGCTGTTCCCTGAAAATCATGCTGCGGAGGTTGCCACAAATCCACTTTCAATGGGGCCAGCAGCAGCGGGGACCTCATTGAAAGTAATAGGATAGCATCCTGGACTTCTGCCACAGCTGTGACAGCTGTGGCGGAGGATTCCTTCATCCCCGTGGTCCCTGTCCACGGTATTCTTCCTATGTTTTCAATGGGGCTAGTGCTGCTGCCGTTGGCCACATTGAGAACACTAAGCGATATAGCAGATTTCTTCTCTGCGATGCAAAGCTCTGCTGAAACATCACAAATGAGTATGAGACCATTGAAAATCAATGGTTTCATAATCATCGCAGAGAAAAAAAAATCGCAATTGAGTGTGCGCCCTTAGAGAGAAAGCGTAAATTTATTGGGGAAAATTGTACAATTCAAAGGAGGCCTTAGTACTCTGTTGGACCACCTCTAACCTTGATACGTGATAAGACATGGTCAGCCATGGTAACATACTGACTCCATATTGTATCCTACGGCACATTTTCCCACAGAGGTTGCTACTGGACCTTATTCTGCATACTCATAAGTTGTTGAAGCCGGTATCCCAGCTGGTCCCATAAATGCTTGATCGGCAATAAATCTGCTGACTGGGCAGACTAAGGAAGTGTGACAACCAGGTGGAGACATTTCTGGGAAACCCTTGCTGTGTGGGTGAGTATTATCCGGTTGCAAAATGCCTGTTTGAAGCCCTGCCATAGGTAGCAACACATGTTGCTGCAGGATTTCCCTCAAAATTGCTACCTATTACTACCGACTATTATTACTGACTGTCGTATACGATGGCTCCATAGATCATCACACCAGCAGTGTGTCACTCAATAGTAAAGACAGGTTTGAAACTCTCACCATGAAACCTCCAAACTCAAACACAACCATCGTCATCTCCCAAGCTGAACCTGATTTTGCCACTAAACATGATATGGTTTCAGTCCATGGCAGTCCAGGTTTTTGATCCACAACACCACTGCCATCTAATGCAATCATTTTGGGGTGTTAACAGCAGAAAATGCAATGGATGCCATGATACAAAATTTCCTTCGATATGTGCCTGGAAATGGCTACAGCAGAGACAGGGGTTTGTAAAGAAAATACCACCTGTATCTGGATGCTGGACAAGAAAACTGTTGGATCTGCTGATGCTTGTTGGCAAATCAAATGATCGTCCCAACTGGTGGTGTGCCTGGGCCATGGCTTTTTTACCATGTGCAGGCGACCTCTCATAACCACTACTTCCAACACCTCCTAATCAGAACAGCTTAGATGTGAACAATATGTTGAAACAACCATCCTGCTTCTCTCAAATCACTGATGCACCCAGTTTCTGTTAACTGGGCAAAATGTCTTCAAGTGCATTGTAGAGGTATGTCTAAGCAGTCACAAATCTCTGAACAAGAGGAACACTTCAGAAAAAATGGCCTTTGAGAGTGTTTTTACAGGGCAATGGGGTGAGCACTTTTATGGCCTCTGGTTGCAGGACCCAGTTTCTAAACATACCGCAGCTGTAATACATATCTGCCTAACACATAACTGTATGCAATGTTTAGCAGCAATCTGACATTTCTATCTGGGTACAATATTTTTTTTCTTGAATGAGCGTAACATAGAGGGGAATTTAATAAATGATCTAAGCCAGATTTCTGATGGAGAAATGTAGAAAATTATGGCACATATCACATTTGTGCAATAAATTGTGAATTTTTGCTGCACTGGGGTTCTAAGTTCAAAATCAAGGACAGCATAAGGTGCAGCAGCTAAAATGGCGCCCAGCTACAGACCTCAGCCGGAGGCAAACCCTTCCCCCACTGCTTGTCCAGAGAAGCAGAGGCAGAGAGTGTTGTCTCCCTCTACCTCAAACTCCATCATAAGTCTCTCTGAGGACCCCATCATGAGTCTCCCCTCCACAGACCAACTAGCTTCAGAGCTGTTTATTAAAAACCTAGTAATGGCACTTAGAGACTCCATGCAAAAAGATCTCCAAAAGCTGCCCTCCTCAGTTAACTCTTCAATCCAAGAACTGGGCGACAGGACAGATCATGTCGAAAATAAAATGGCGGAGCTGACCTCCTCTCATAACAACCTAATTGATGCGCACTACGCCTTAGAGGAGGAAGTAACCGTCATAAAGAATAAACTGGCCACATTAGAGGACAGAAATAGACGTAACAACGTCAAATTCCGAGGTATCCCAGAAACGGTCACTCCAGCAAACCTAAAGGATTTTCTCTCCCAGCTAATTCAAGCAATTCTCCCAAACTCTTCAGAGCAAGAACCCCTCATAGATAGGGCTCACAGATTACCCAAACCAAGCTTCATACATACAGAAGTCCCAAGGGATGTGATTGCCAGAATTCACTTTTTTCACATTAAAGAGGCCATGATGCAGTCCTCACAGAAGATCAATAACTTACCTAACCCATTTTCTGGCATCCAGCTATTTATAGATCTGTCTAAACCAACAATCCAAGCAAGGCGGAATCTGGCACCCATCACCGCAGCTCTCCGCTCCAACAAAATCTTATACAAATGGGGCTTTCTGACGAAGCTACTAATACATAAAGATGGCTCCCTACATATAATCACTAATCTCCAAGAAGGAGAGAAACTCCTAGAGTTATGGGGAATTACTCCTACAGAGAATCCGCAACTGACCCCGACAGCAAGAGCCAAGAAAACGACTAAGAACCGGTCGCTACTGGCTCATCCCTGAAGGTATTTTCCAGACCCACTTCCTAGAGACTGCTCTCTACTCTCCCAATCTTCTGGAACTGTTTTTTGAATACTGTCAGTATGGAAGGCTGACCAACATCAGGCAAACTCTTTCTTACCCCCCCCCCCCCCCCGATAACATGCAGGTATTAAGTCCTGCCTTTTTATATACCCTCTGTATATGTTCTGTTTTTGTACTCTATCTTTGCAGGCAACAGAAATGCTCCACCACAGCTCTCAACCGTATGGACCCTGCTATGTTCATTTCAGTATGTATGCTTAATTGTTTAACAATTGTTGTTTATGCAGTCACACCTCACATGCAGAATATTAATGCTATCTACTTAAATAGATATGACACTTAAAATCCCTTCTCAAAAAGCAAGGGGCTTAAACTCACCCTTTAAAAGGGCCTCAATATGCAGAGATGCTAATCAAACAAAGGCAGATATAATATGTCTACAGGAGACACATTTCTCCTCCGTAGCCTGCCCAAAATTCTCCAACAAGAGATACCCACAGATATTTATGTCATGCGCTTTAAAAAAACGAGCAGGTGTTCTAACCGCCTTCAGATCCAATGCTAACTTCGTGCTGAAGGAACAACTCTCTGACCCTAAAGGAAGATATCTTATCCTAGTAGGTACCCTAAACGAAAGACATGTCACACTAGCCAACATTTATGCCCCGAATAAAGCCCAGATCTCCTTTCTAAACAAAGTCATAAAAAAAGTTAAAAAAAGTGCAGAAAGGAAAATTAGTGATATGCGGGGACTTCAATATAACTCCAGATAGAATAATGGACTCCACAAATAAACATAGGACATTCCCTACTCTGTTTCCGTGGCTATTCAAGGAGGCATTATAGGACTCCTTCAGATGTCTAAACTCCTCTTCGAGAGAGTTTACCTTTTTTTCTCCTAGGCATAAATCTTTCTTGCGAATTGACCTATTTGTGGTGAACAGATGGACCCTACCCGATATCAAAGCATCAGAAATACATGTAGCAACTTGGTCGGATCAATCCCCAATATCCTTAAAGATAGACCTAGGAATCTCGAAAGGTGACCACAAGAATTTGGCGAAACAACGTCCCCCTAATCAAATCTCCCCAAAACAAAACCATAATATCTGAAGCCTTAAAAGAATATTTCAGACTAAATGCCACTCCAGAAATAAACCCCTTTACCTTGTGGAACGCCCACAAGGCTGTAATTAGGGGCACTATGATCAAGCTAAATGCGCAGCACAAAAAAAACAAACAAGAACAAATTGACAACTTACTAAACCAAATTCAAAAACTAGAACTAGCCTTACAGAACTCCCCCTTTAACTCCGATCAATCAGAACTAACAAGGACCAGAAGATCCCTAAGATCGGTACTATTAGAGGAATATAACAAGAACACCAAATATCTCAAAGCAAACTACTACTCCTCTTACAATAAAACTTCTAAGCTAATGTCAAATCTGGCGAGACCCAAACACATCAAAGCGAGGACCCCCTTTCTTCTTAAAACGGATAATCCAAATATAAAACTCACCCACCCACAGGATATAGCAAACAAATTTAGCGCCTTTTATGCCAGCCTATACAACTTAAAGGGGTTGTCCCGCGGCCAAAACGAAAAAATTTTCACACCCCAGTCCCCCATGTTAAGGAAGCATACCCATGTAAATCGGTTTTTTAGAGCATTTCTACTCACCATGAAGCTGTTTCATGAAGTTATAAAAATCTTCTTCCAAGATGGCCGCCGTCATTTCCCAAGGTGCACCGCTGGTCTTCTCCCATGGTGCACTGCGGGTCTTCTCCCATGGTGCACTGTGGATGAGCTCCACTGCCGATTACAGCCACCTCATTGGCTGATCGGCACCACATGATGGGGGCGGAGCTATGCGATGATGCTGAGAAGGGGGAGGAGCCAAAATGCAGCTCGTGAGCCCGGACCCTCCAGAAGAGGATTCTTCTCTGCGCAAGCGCGACTGTTGCGGCGACCAGAGAAGAAGTTTGGTCGTCGCCATGGAGACGGGGACACCAGCACCGGAGGGGGTAAGTGTATAACTTCTGTATGGCCAATATTTAATGCACGATGTATATTACAAAGTGCATTAATATGGCCATACAGAAGTGCTTAACCCCACTTGCTTCTGCGGGACAACCCCTTTAAAGAATGATATGTCAACCCCCCAACCAAACTCAACAATAATCAACGACTTTCTACAAAAAATAGATCTGCCTAAAATAGGCACTACAACTCATAATTTAGATAACCCTATCTCTACTGAGGAAGTTGAAAAAGCAATTAAACTCCTAAAAAACTTCAAATCGTCGGGACCCGACGGGTTTTCCAATGAATACTATAAAATCTATGCTCATATTCTCTCTCCCCATCTTACCGACACATTCAATGAAGCAATGTCGAAGGGAACTATGCCCCCAGAGATGCTACAAGCTATCATTATTACTATCCCTAAACCAGGAAAACCAACGGAATCTACAATGAGTTATAGACCAATATCGCTCCTTAATACAGATACAAAACTGTACTCTAAGATCCTAGCTATGAGATTGCTTCAAATACTCCCTACCATAATTCATATCGATCAGGTTGGATTCACCAAAGGGAGACGTGTGTCAGATGGCACGAGGTGGGTGATAACCTGCTGTCGGACATGGGGTCGAGTCGAGCGCCTTCTCTCCTCCTTTCCCTGGATGCAGAGAAGGCGTTCAATAGACTTCATTGGGGTTTCGCTTTCGCGATCTTAAAAAAATTTGGAATAGAGGGAAGTCTGTTGAGAGCAATCAAAGCCCTGTACACTGCGCTGTCGGCCAGGGTTCTAATAGATGGCGCACTCTCCAATCCCTTTCAGATAACAAATGGAACAAGGCAGGGCTGCCCCCTCTCCCCCTTGCTATTTGTAATAATAATGGAACCTATGGCAGAATTAATCAGAAACTCACCAAATGTCAGAGGCTTCCCGTTGGGCGGCAGACAACACAAAGTCGGACTATATGCTGATGATGTGCTCCTAACGGTCACTAACCCATTAGAATCCCTAAGAGAAATCTACAATATTATACTATCCTTTAGCAGAGTTTCCTTCTACAAGCTGAACATCAATAAGTCTCAAATTTTGGTCATTAACATCTCTCCCTCCTTGAAAGAGGATATCAAAATGGAATTCAAATTCCAATGGCAATAATCAATCCCCTACCTAGGAATAAATCTATGCTCCTCGACAGCGGAAATGATTCATGCAAACTTAGATCCACTATATTTCACTGATGAAGAATCTATTATTAAAACCAACTAACTTTATTAGAAAATTTATAAAAAAAATTGACAGAACAAAAACATATATAGTGAAAAAAAGGGGAACTACTGGGTAGGAAGTATTCCTTTGTTCCTCACAGAAAACCCGTACAAAAGAACCATGCAGTGTTACAGATACTAAACACTAAGTCACTTATGGGACCTATAGTCAGGAGGTTAGATACTGCTCTCCTACTAATTGATCAAGTGTAGTTCAGTGTTCGGGAAGGAAAGTTCCTTTTTGTTACAATCTCGTGAAAGATCCACCATAGCAGGTGGAGGAATTAGATTGCAACGAGAAAATTTTTTTAGAAAGTCAGATAGATAATGTGTTGTACACAGCCGCCCCAGTGTATAATCCCTGGGTTATCAGCAAAGTTCTCCCCTATAGGATATTAAATATAGAGGGAAATAAAAAATGAGCATTCGACATCTAGTCCTGTTCCTTATCTCAAGGAAAAATCCCCTCTTGTTTTTCGGGTATCATATACAGTAGATATCACTTGTGTACAAATACAGGATGATGCTCTGTGCTATGTTTGAGAGATAATCACTTCACTCCTTTAAAGTGATTATAAAACATCAGTGTTCAGACCGTAGGGGGTTAAGTTCTTCTTTATTGTCATGGACAGATTGGGGTTACTGGCAAGGATTTTTTCAGAATAGGGACTGCCCACTTCCCTGATTACTCAGAAGTGGTGCAGTATTTCAGCACTGAAGAGGTTAAATATGCACAACTTGGTCAATGTTTAATACATCAACCTGTACCTGTACCTGTACCTGTACAACCTGTACTAATCGGATTAGTCAGTTCCCACTTTATCCTTCTTTATAAGAGGATATATAACACTCTAGCGTATGAAGGGTTAAGTGTGTGCACGTTGACTGGGTACATGAGCTTGTACTACTAGGATTTGTTAGGAACACTAATATATTAAATAGTTCCCACTTTATCCCTATTCAGCAAAGATTATACAGTACTCCAGCGCTGAAAGGGTTAAATGTGTGTGCAAAGACCTGTGTCCCTCACACACCAGTGATCCCACTGGGACTCATTGTATGATATCACTTTCAGTCCCAGGGATACACTCCTATATGCGTTATAACGTTATAACGCTGAACTGTAGCTCACTACAGGGATGCCGCCAGCTATCACGGCCCCTCCATCCTGATGAAGCAGTTAACCCTATGTTAATCTGCAGAAACGCGTCGATAGGGATGCAGTAATTAGTGAGATAAATTTATCTTCTTAGTTAGTCAGACTTAGTGTTAGCCGGCTGCCCGGTACCATCCACCGGGCGGCTACATCGATGCCGAGACAGCCGACCACCTTTTAACAGTATTCAGTACTGTTTGGGGCAGTTAGGACTCTTACACCATAGAGATCAGCAATCTGGAGGAAACCTGGAGGGTAACAAAAGTGATGAGAAACTGCTAGCACAAGCGCAGGGACTCAAGAAAAATTAACCCCTGTTGTGCTACAGTTCAGCGTTATAACGCATATAGGAGTGTATCCCTGGGACTGAAAATCTTTGCTGAATAGGGATAAAGTGGGAACTATTTAATATATTAGTGTTCCTAACAAATCCTAGTAGTACAAGCTCGTGTACCCAGTTAACGTGCACACACTTAACCCTTCATACGCTGGAGTGTTATATATCCTCTTATAAAGAAGGATAAAGTGGGAACTCTCTATCTTATCGGTGTTCCTGACTAATCCGATTAATACAGGTTGATGCATTGAACATTGACCAAGTTGTGCATATTTAACCTCTTCAGCGCTGAAATACTGCACCACTTCTGAGTAATCAGGGAAGTGGGCAGTCCCTATTCTGAAAAAATCCTTGCCAGTAACCCCAATCTGTCCATGACAATAAAGAAGAACTTAACCCCCTACGGTCTGAACACTGATGTTTTATAATCACTTTAAAGGAGTGAAGTGATTATCTCTCAAACATAGCACAGAGCATCATCCTGTATTTGTACACAAGTGATATCTACTGTATATGATACCCAAAAAACAAGAGGGGATTTTTCCTTGAGATAAGGAACAGGACTAGATGTCGAATGCTCATTTTTTATTTCCCTCTATATTTAATATCCTATAGGGGAGAACTTTGCTGATAACCCAGGGATTATACAATGGGGCGGCTGTGTACAACACATTATCTATCTGACTTTCTAAAAAAATTTTCTCGTTGCAATCTAATTCCTCCACCTGCTATGGTGGATCTTTCACGAGATTGTAACAAAAAGGAACTTTCCTTCCCGAACACTGAACTACACTTGATCAATTAGTAGGAGAGCAGTATCTAACCTCCTGACTATAGGTCCCATAAGTGACTTAGTGTTTAGTATCTGCAACACTGCATGGTTCTTTTGTACGGGTTTTCTGTGAGGAACGAAGGAATACTTCCTACCCAGTAGTTCCCCTTTTTTTCGCTATATATGCTTTTGTTCTGTCAATTTTTTTATAAATTTTCTAATAAAGTTAGTTGGTTTTAATAATAGATTCTTCCTCAGTGAATTGTTTGAAATTATTTGAAGAATTTTCTGCCTCGGTGATTAATTAGATCCACTATATGCATCAATACAGAAAGAGTTAGAAGAGTTAGAAAAAAATAGAATACTCTTGGTTCGGCAGAATCACACTATACAAAATGTTAATACTCCCGAAAATGTTATATATATTTCGCACTATAGCTCTCCCAATGCCGTACAACAAGGTAAATGAGTTTGAAAAACAGCTACTATGATTCATATGGAACAATAAGAGACCTAGGGTTGCATCCTCCATATTATACCTCAATCAAAAACATTGAGGGCTGGGGGTCCCTGATTTATGGTCATATTGTCAAGCCATAAACCTAGATCTGCCTGATCCCTGGCGGATGAAATCCCCCACCACAACATGGGCTCATATAGAAAAAAATCTTAACAACAGAAATCTAAGCTCTCTCCTTAAAGCGACGGCAATCAGCGGAATACATCCACTCTCCACGCCTAGCCCAGACTTGCGAAAATTCTCACCCCCTATGTTGGCAACCCTACAAGCCTGGAATTTTTATATCCAAAAATTGAAACGAGACCCTGATAGAGGCATGATTGACCTACCTTTGGAAACACTAACATATTTTATCCCAGACTTATCGATCACAAGATGGTCTAGATTGGGAATTAATCAAGTGGGGGATCTGTTCACGGGGGAGAGAATTGCCTCCTTCCAGACCTTAAGAGCGACTTTCAATGTTCCTCCTGAAGATTTCCACCTATACTGTCAAATAAGGTCATACTTGAATGTATCCCACCTAAAGAGTTGTTCACTCCCTAGTGCACTGGTCACCTTTCTCTCCAACAAAGAACCAAAAGGGGTATCACATACAAGACACTATTATAACACCCTGACTGGCGACATGGGAACACAAAAGAAAGTCCATCTCTTAAATTGGGAATATGACCTAAAAAGCACTTTCTCCCAGAAACAGTGGACGCTTGCCTTTAACTGGGCAAACAAATCCACACTGTCTGCAAACCTCCTCCAGACACATTATAAAGTGTTAACCAGATGGTATTACACACCTTTCAAACTAGCAAGATGCTTTCCTAATACAGACAAACACTGCTGGAGAGTATGTGGACAGGTGGGTACACTACTTCACCTACTCTGGGAATGCCAACATATACACCTGAGCAATCCAGGACTTGCAGAATTTCAGGCGTGCTCCAGAGCAGCACCGGTCCTCTGGAACGCACTACCAAAGGCTACCCGAGCAATCCAGGACTCGCAGAACTTCAGGCGTGCTCTAAAAACGCACCTCTTCAGGGAGGCATACCGCATTCCCTAAACAAACCCCCCTGTACTCCGCCTGATAACATGCTCTCTGCCCTAGTGACTGCAATCCCTGCTAGCCATCATAAACCGCTCCTGCAGTCACACCGTTTCTGCCGTCACACGGCTAAATGTCTGACCATTGTCTATGTGCATAACATCGCTCACTCTCCACCTCGCCATACCGTGCACATCTCCAGCCCCTTTACCTTCTGTATCACCCCACCATTCGTAGTATGTTAGCTCATTGGAGCAGGACCCTCACCCCTATTGTTTCCATCAACTGATTACTATGTAACTGTGGTTCTGTAATTTTTGTATTTTGTCTTTCTGTATTCCCC
The DNA here is from genome assembly GCF_035609145.1 of Eleutherodactylus coqui. Classification (NCBI taxonomy): domain Eukaryota; kingdom Metazoa; phylum Chordata; class Amphibia; order Anura; family Eleutherodactylidae; genus Eleutherodactylus; species Eleutherodactylus coqui. Next base: position 255,368,104 of record NC_089837.1, on the reverse strand, counting down.
CTGTCTACGTAAGTGCTGCGGAATATGTTGGCGCTATACAAATAAAGTTTATTATTATTATATACAGGAGTATTGGAAGGCGATTTTCCACACCATATACAAGGTCACCCATCAGCAAATTCCCAAAAGGCCAGGACTCACATTATTGCTACTAGAATGCAATGTGATCCCCCCAATGATACGAAAATGGACCTGCCACATGTTGATGGTAGCTAAGCTGGCATTAACCAAAAAATGGAAATCTAATCACCCTCCCACAATAACTGAGGTACATGACATATTAGCAGACCATTGCGCCTATGAAAAAATGTATGCTCTATCCAACGAAACTTTGCCTAATTTCTTTCGCACATGGAATCCCTGGTCACAATACTACTCCCCCCCAATACCCCCCCCTGCGGAGAACGATGATAATGGCTGTGTAGTGTTTTTGTGACTGCTTCTAGTGTCTTGAGGAGTTATTTCCTCAGTTCTTTACCAGTTATCCTCTACCCTCAACCACAACTTTTTCTCATTTGATTCCTTATGAAAATCCAGGGTAATAATCCGGTATACTCGGACAAGAATCATAGAAGATGTTTTAATTACATGTATTCTTACTACTATCTCAATATTTTGTACTTCTTATGCTATACATGCTCAGCATGTAATTTCTTGTATGGAATCTTTCATGTACAACAAAAATGTAAAACCAAATAAAAATTACTTGTTAAAAAAAATAAAAAATCAAGGACAGCATCTGCATGGAGTTTGCATGTTCTCCCTGTGTTTGTGTGCATTTTCTCTGGGTATTACAGTTTCCTTTCACACTTCAAAAACATACAGATAGGCGAATATAGATTATGCGCCCCAGTGGGAAGAGAACACCATATCAAGTGATGTAATATGCATGTACAACATTAATAAAGATTATTATATGCAACAGAAATTGTTGTAAATTATAGCACAAATCAATACCTGCCCATAGAAGGCATAGATTTCAGTTTGTACTTCTTAATAAATGTGTTAGATCTTACCCCAATGTATTTTAGTTTTAGACTAGTGTGTGAAATGCCAATCTAAGCAAATCACCCCCTTAGGCTAGCTGCATACTAGCCGTGTATTTGAGTTGCATCCAAGAGACTGGGGAGCAACATGTATCGGACAGCTCATGGACACCAGTCTGTGTACTGTCCAATTTTCACAGACGCAACAAATTTACATGCGATGGCATGTCCTATTTCTCATGGACAAGAATAGAACATGCCATGAGTTTTTGACATAGACCATCGTTCCATGTGAAAAATGTCAATATGCCTGTCCTCATAAGCATACAAAGACAATGGGTCACGGGTAGAGATGAGCGAACGTACTCGTCCGAGCTTGATACTCGTTCGAGTATTAGCGTGTTCGAGATGCTCGTTACTCGAGACGAGTACCACGCGATGTTCGAGTTACTTTCACTTTCATCTCTGAGACGTTAGCGCACTTTTCTGGCCAATAGAAAGACAGGGAAGGCATTACAACTTCCCCCTGCGACGTTCAAGCCCTATACCACCCCCCTGCAGTGAGTGGCTGGCGAGATCAGGTGTCACCCGAGTATATAAATCGGACCCTCCCGCGGCTCGCCACAGATGCATTTTGACAGAGATCAGGGAAAGTGCTGCTGGTGCCGGAGCTGCTATAGGGAGAGTGTTAGGAGTTATTTTAGGCTTCAAGAACCCCAACGGTCCTTCTTAGGGCCACATCTGACCATGTGCAGTACTGTTGAGGCTGCTTTTAGCAGTGTTGCACAATTTTTTTTTTTGTATATCGGGCGTGCAGAGCATTGCGTCTGCAGTCTGCAGTCATTGTACAAAGTATAGGGCCAGTACTGGTGAGGCAGGGAAAGAGATATTCAGGCTATATAGGCAGTGGGCTTTTTCCAAAAAATTGGGGAAAAATACTATATTTGGGCTGCCTGTGACCGTCTTCAGTTTACTGCGTGTCTGCTGGGGGTAGTAGTCCTAATTAATACGCAGCTAAGCGTTACAGCAGGCTTGTGCAAAATTGTTTCCTGGATCTGCTGTCTCTGTTACATCAGCGCCGTCATCCCGCCAGAGGGAAAGAGTATACATAATATTATACGCTGCCTACAGTATCTCTCTGCTGGGGGTAGTAGTCCTAATTAATACGCAGCTAAGCGTTACAGCAGGCTTGCGCAAAATTGTTTCCTGGATCTGCTGTCTCTGTTACATCAGCGCCGTCATCCTGCCAGAGGGAAACAGTATACATAATATTATACGCTGCCTACAGTATCTATCTGCTGGGGGTAGTAGTCCTAATTAATACGCAGCTAAGCGTTATAGCAGGCTTGCGCAAAATTGTTTTCTGGATCTGCTGTCTCTGTTACATGATCGCCGTCATCCCGCCAGAGGGAAAGAGTATACATAATTTTATGCGCTGCCTACAGTATCTATCTGCTGGGGGTAGTAGTCCTAATTAATACGCAGCTAAGCGTTACAGCAGGCTTGCGCAAAATTGTTTCCTGGATCTGCTGTCTCTGTTACATCAGCGCCGTCATCCTGCAAGAGGGAAACAGTATACATAATATTATATGCTGCCTACAGTATCTATCTGCTGGGGGTAGTAGTCCTAATTAATACGCAGCTAAGCGTTACAGCAGGCTTGCGCAAAATTGTTTCCTGGATCTGCTGTCTCTGTTACATGATCGCCGTCATCCTGCCAGAGGGAAACAGTATACATAATATTATACGCTGCCTACAGTATCTATCTGCTGGGGGTAGTAGTCCTAATTAATACGCAGCTAAGCGTTACAGCAGGCTTGCGCAAAATTGTTTCCTGGATCTGCTGTCTCTGTTACATCAGCGCCGTCATCCCGCCAGAGGGAAACAGTATACATAATATTATACGCTGCCTACAGTATCTGTCTGCTGTATCAGCTCAGCATTTTAAAAAAATAGAAGCAAAATACTTAAGGCCTACTACTGGCCTTTGGCCACTTGACTGCTTCTGCGCTGTGAATTCCACTAGCTCAGTCATACGCAACTACGTCTCACTACAGGCGTGCGCAAAATTGTTTCCTGGCTCTGCTGTGCGTTCCGTAAGGGAAGTAAGCCTCCAACCACAGGCCAATAAGCGGCACATTTAATTACAGCGTTCTGTTTCTGCACTACTGGTAATACAGCATGCTGAAGGGTAGGAGTAGGCCTAGAGGACGTGGACGCGGGCGAGGACGCGGAGGCCCAAGTCAGGGTGTGGGCACAGGCCGACCTCCTGATCCAGGTGTATCGCAGCCGACTGCTGCGGGATTAGGAGAGAGGCACGTTTCTGGCGTCCCCACATTCATCTCACAATTAATGGGTCCACGCGGTAGACCTTTATTAGAAAATGAGCAGTGTGAGCAGGTCCTGTCGTGGATGGCAGAAAGTGCATCCAGCAATCTATCGACCACCCAGAATTCTGCGCCGTCCACTGCTGCAACTCTGAATCCTCTGGCTGCTGCTCCTCCTTCCTCCTAGCCTCCTCACTCCATTACAATGACACATACTGAGGAGCAGGCAGACTCCCAGGAACTGCTCTTGGGCCCCTGCCAAGATTGGGCAGCAATGGTTCTTCTCCCACCGGAGGAGTTTGTCGTGACCGATGCCCAACTTTTGGAAAGTTCCCGGGGTCCGGGGGATGAGGCCGGGGACTTCCGGCAACTGTCTCAAGAGCTTTCAGTGGGTGAGGAGGACGATGACAATGAGACACAGTTGTCTATCACTCAGGTAGTAGTAATTGGAGTAAGTCCGAGGGAGGAGCGCACAGAGGATTTGGAGGAAGAGCAGCAGGACGATGAGGTGACTGACCCCACCTGGTTTGCTACGCCTACTGAGGACAGGTCTTCAGAGGGGGAGGCAAGTGCAGCAGCAGGGCAGGTTGGAAGAGGCAGTGCGGTGGCCAGGGATAGAGGCAGGGCCAGACCGAATAATCCACCAACTGTTTCCCAAAGCGCCCCCTCGTGCCATGCCACCCTGCAGAGGCCGAGGTGCTCAAAGGTCTGGCAGTTTTTCACTGAGAGTGCAGACGACTGACGAACAGTGGTGTGCAACCTTTGTCGCGCCAAGATCAGCCGGGGAGCCACCACCACCAGCCTCACCACCACCAGCATGCGCAGACATATGATAGCCAAGCACCCCACGAGGTGGGACGAAGGCCGTTCACCGCCTCCGGTTTGCACCGCTGCCTCTCCCCCTGTGCCTCAACCTGCCACTGAGATCCAACCCCCCTCTCAGGACACAGGCACTACCGTCTCCTGGCCTGCACCCACACCCTCACCTCCGCTGTCCTCGGCCCCATCCACCAATGTCTCTCAGCGCACCGTCCAGCCGTCGCTAGCGCAAGTACGCCGCCACGCACCCGCATGCTCAAGCGTTAAACGTGCACGTAGCCAAATTTATCAGCCTGGAGATGCTGCCGTATAGGGTTGTGGAAACGGAGGCTTTCAAAGGTATGATGGCGGCGGCGGCCCCGCACTACTCAGTTCCCAGTTGCCACTACTTTTCCCGATGTGCCGTCCCAGCCCTGCACGACCACGTCTCCCTCACCAACGCGGTTACTGGCAAGGTCCACTTAGCAACGGACATGTGGACAAGCACAGGCGGGCAGGGCCACTATATCTCCCTGACGGCACATTGGGTGAATTTAGTGGAGGCTGGGACAGAGTCAGAGCCTGGGACCGCTCACATCCTACCCACCCCCAGAATTGCGGGCCCCAGCTCGGTGGTGGTATCTGCAGCGGTGTATGCTTCCTCCACTCAACCACCCTCCTCCTCCTCCTCCTACGCAACCTCTGTCTCACAATCAAGATGTGTCAGCAGCAGCACGTCGCCAGCAGTCGGTGTCACGCGTCGTGGCAGCACAGCAGTGGGCAAGCGTCAGCAGGCCGTGCTGAAACTACTCAGCTTAGGAGAGAAGAGGCACATGGCCCACGAACTGCTGCAGGGTCTGACAGAGCAGACCGACCGCTGGCTTGCGCCGCTGAGCCTCCAACCGGGCATGGTCGTGTGTGACAACGGCCGTAACCTGGTGGCGGCTCTGCAGCTCGGCAGCCTCACGCACGTGCCATGCCTGGCCCACGTCTTTAATTTGGTGGTTCAGCGCTTTCTGAAAAGCTACCCACGCTTGTCAGACCTGCTCGGAAAGGTGCGCCGGCTCTGCGCACATTTCCGCAAGTCCCACACGGATGCTGCCACCCTGCGCACCCTGCAACATCGGTTTAATCTGCCAGTGCACCGACTGCTGTGCGACGTGCCCACACGGTGAAACTCTACGCTCCACATGTTGGCCAGGCTCTATGAGCAGCGTAGAGCTATAGTGGAATACCAACTCCAACATGGGCGGCGCTGTGGGAGTCAGCCTCCTCAATTCTTTACAGAAGAGTGGGCCTGGTTGGCAGACATCTGCCAGGTCCTTGGAAACTTTGAGGAGTCTACCCAGATGGTGAGCAGCGATGCTGCAATCATTAGCGTCACCATTCCTCTGCTATGCCTCTTGAGAAGTTCCCTGCAAAGCATAAAGGCAGACGCTTTGCGCTCGGAAACAGAGGGGGGGGGGGGGGAGACAGTATGTCGCTGGATAGTCAGAGCACCCTCCTGTCTATATCTCAGTGCGTTGAGGAGGAGGAGGAGGAGCATGAGGAGGATGAGGAGGAGGGGGAAGAAACAGCTTGGCCCACTGCTGAGGGTACCCATGCTGCTTGCCTGTCATCCTTTCAGCGTGTATGGCCTGAGGAGGAGGAGGATCCTGAAAGTGATCTTCCTAGTGAGGACAGCCATGTGTTGCGTACAGGTACCCTGGCACACATGGCTGACTTCATGTTAGGATGCCTTTCTCGTGACCCTCGCGTTACACGCATTCTGGCCACTACGGATTACTGGGTGTACACACTGCTCGACCCACGGTATAAGGAGAACCTTTCCACTCTCATACCCGAAGAGGAAAGGGGTTCGAGAGTGATGCTATACCACAGGACCCTGGCGGACAAACTGATGGTAAAATTCCCATCCGACAGCGCTAGTGGCCGAAGGTGCAGTTCCGAGGGCCAGGTAGCAGGGGATGCCTTTGACAGCTTTCTGGCTCCCCAGCAAGACTGTGTCACCGCTCCCCAGTCAAGGCTGAGTCGGCGGGAGCACTGTAAAAGGATGGTGAGGGAGTACGTAGCCGATCGCACGACCGTCCTCCGTGACGCCTCTGCCCCCTACAACTACTGGGTGTTGAAGCTGGACACGTGGCCTGAACTCGCGCTGTATGCCCTGGAGGTGCTTGCTTGTCCTGCGGCTAGCGTCTTGTCAGAGAGGGTGTTTAGTGCGGCTGGGGGAATCATCACAGATAAGCATACCCGCCTGTCAATCGATAGTGCCGACAGGCTTACACTCATCAAGATGAACAAAGCCTGGATTTCCCCAGACTTCTCTTCTCCACCAGCGGACAGCAGCGATACCTAAACAATACGTAGGCTGCACCCGCGGATGGAAGCATTGTTCTCTATCACCATCAAAAACGTGGACCTTTTAGCTTCATCAATCTGTGTATAATATTCCTCCTCCTCCTCCTGCTCCTCCTCCTGAAACCTGACGTAATCACGCCGAACGGGCAATTTTTCTTAGGACCACAAGGCTCAGTCATATAATTTTTGTAAACAATTTTTATACGTTTCAATGCTCATTAAAGCGTTGAAACTTTCACCTGAACCAATTTTTATTTTAACTGGGCTGCCTCCAAGCCTAGTTACAAATTAAGCCACATTAACCAAAGCGATTAATGGGTTTCACCTGCCCTCTTGGTTGGGCATGGGCAATTTTTCTGAGGTACATTAGTACTGTTGGTACACCAATTTTTGGGGGCCCTCGCCTACAGTGTAATCAAATAAATTTTTAGCCCACCTGCATTACAGCTGACGTTACATCAGCTGTGTTGGGCACTGCAATGGGATATATTTATGTACCGCCGGTGGGTTCCAGGGAGCCACCCATGCTGTGGGTCCACAGGGAGTTTTAACTGCATGTGTCTACTTCTAAAGAACCCCAGTCTGACTGGGGCATGCAGTGTGGGCCGAAGCCCACCTGCATTAAACATGACATTACCTCAGCTGTGATGGGCAATGCAATGGGATATATTTATGTACCGCCGGTAGCTTCCTGGCACCCACCCATGCTGTCGGTCCACAGGGAGTTGTAACTGCATGTGTCTACTTATAAAGAACCCCAGTCTGACTGGGGCATGCAGTGTGGGCCGAAGCCCACCTGCATTTAATCGGACGTTACCTCAGCTGTGATGGGCACTGTACAGCATTGTGGGCTATCGCCCCGCCCCTTTTAAAGAGGGTCACTGCCTAGCCGTGCCAACGCTCTGCAGTGTGTGCCTGCGGTTCCTCCTCATGGTAGACGCACTTATAAATAGACATGAGGGTGGTGTGGCATGAGTGCAGCTGAAGGCTGCGCAGGGACACTTTGGTGTGCGCTGTGGACACTGCGTCGTGTGGGGGGGGGGGGGCTGGGCAGCATGTAACCCAGGAGAAGTGTCAGCGGAGTGTCATGCAGGCAGTGATTGTGCTTTGTTGGAGGTAGTGTGGTGCTTAGCTAAGGTATGCATTGCTAATGAGGGCTTTTCAGAAGTAAAAGTTGTTGGGAGGGGGGGGGCATTCTTGACGCTATTGTGGCTTAATAGTGGGACCTGGGAACTTGAGATGCAGCCCAACATGTAGCCCCTCGCCTGCCCTATCCGTTGCTGTGTCGTTCCCATCACTTTCTTGAATTGCCCAGATTTTCACAAATGGAAACCTTAGCGAGCATCGGCGATATACAAAAATGCTTGAGTCGCCCATTGACTTCAACGGGGTTCGTTACTCGAAACGAAACCTCGAGCATTGCGAAAATTTCGGCCCGAGTAACGAGCACCCGAGCATTTTGGTGCTCGCTCATCTCTAGTCACGGGCTGTCTGTGGATTAGCAGGGATAGCAGATAGACCAAAATAGGCTGGTGTGTGAGGTACCTTAGTGTATAACTATATCAAGGCTCTATGGCTAAATAGATAGAAGAAAATGGGTGCTGATGACTCAATAAGAAGGACCAGCAAATTAATTAATCTTTTTTAAATGTATGCTGTGAAAAATAATTAATTGACTTTCTTTAATTTTTATTATTGTGAGTTCGGCCAACTGGTGACTATTCTGTGGATCTCCCTGCAGTAGAAACCACACAAAGTATTAAATTGGTGGGTATTAAAGGGTAAATACCCTGTATCTCTTAGTCTCTGCACCACAGTCTAATCAACGCTAAACTGGTTGCATAAGGATTCATACTCTAAGCCACACATACGGGACAATAGTAAGTGTAATATAGGTGTAATGTATCTTTATTATAGAAAAATGCCTCTTTATTCGCTTATGAGGCATCCCCTAAAAAACAAGATAAATCTGACTCAACAGGATAAGAGGCTTGAAATCTTGAATGTAACTTCATAAACACAAAAAGTGGTCAATACACTAAGAATGTACTTCGCAGACCAGTTTTTGTACAAAAGATACTCTTACACGTCTTCTGTTCCTTTTTTGCCAGGGGGCTATGTATGCACACTACATACATGTATATATCGTGGTAAATAGAGATACAGCTTCATATAATACAGTCCCCACAGAGCAACAATGTTTTGTCAAAAGAATTTTTAATTAGCCATCATCAAATTCTCAATTCAGCATATGATAAGGAACGTATTAAAACTGAGTCCTTACTTTTAACAAACCTCCGTACTTTTGTTTTTGCTTTTGACATGTAAGGAAGAACAGGTGGCTATGTCAGTGGCTTTATTCAAATTTCTTTGCTGACAAACCCACCTGTGTCTCTTAAGACATCCTTATAAAAAACCTGTTAAGCGCTAACCGATGGTGGTGGATTACTTCATGAATGACCCCAAACTGGAAGAGCTTCTAATGTATATGTCTATTACTATAAAGACTAATCAATGTCTTAAGGCTCATGAACATAAAATCCTACAGATTCATTACTCTTATATTTGTGTGTCTCTGATTTTATAAAAAGAGGCTGTTTTTTTACTAGCAGATTCCAAGAGAAAAATCTGCAGCAGTCTTTATATTGCTCTTCTGGTATCCTTCATATTTCAGAGGCATTCTCTAGAAGCACTACACCTAGAGGTGAATATATTGCCTCCTGGAGGCACCATAGGTACATGTAAAGTCCCCTGGTGCAAGCACCAAGTCATGACTGACTCCTAGGGTGATGTCACATCGTGACCTTTTCTTGGCAGACTGTTTTGCAAGGTGGTTTGCCATTGCCTTCCCCAGTCATCTTTTACTCTTCAGCAAGCTGGGTACTCATTTTACTGGCCTTGGAAGGAGAGAAGGCAGAGTCAACCTTGAGTTGGCTACCTGAACCACAATGAGTGTCTTTGGTTCTGTAATAAAGATGCATAGGAAAGTTAGATGACTTAAAGGAAAATAAAATTTTACTTTTACTAGCTCTATATTGGTATTGTGACTCTTTATAACCAAACACATTTAAACAATTTTTGCCTGGTAAAATAAAGGGCTAGGAGGAGAATATAATCTGCAACTACATATGAATGATAAGGATTGTTAGAATCCTTATCCTCTCCAGAATTAATATAGCTCGGACACAATTCATATTCGTGCATGGACAGTTAGTTTTAGATATTTTTATAACATCTCTACTGAGTTCAAGTCCGGACTTTAATTATAATTTGAGTCAGATTTAAAAACTTGTCATGTAAGTTATGGTGCCATCTGTAAAGGCAGCACAAAGTAATGGCAGACATGCTTATTTCACTATTCTGTCACTTACAGGCTAAAATGCTGTGTTTTTTCAGGTACAGATGAAATACAGATGTAATAAGGATGCATCCATATTATAATCACTTTCTATACACTTAAATTGATGTTATGACACCCATTGAAAATAGTGCATACTGTAGTTTTCAGATCTGTCCATATTTTATGTGCTAATATCAATAGATTCATAGATTTTCATTAGCTCTGTATTATGCTCCACAAAACATAGATCAAATTTTCCCATATTATCCTATATTCTCACCCCAAATATCTGAATAGTGGTATAGTTTTCTAACAATACTCATTGTGCTGTTTGAAATAATTGGGGACCATTGACTAGCCCAGTGTTGTCAAACTCCAGTCCTCAGGGACCACCAACAGGTCATGTTTTACTGTAGGATATCCTATAGTAAGAACACCTGTGGCAATGTCTGAGGCACCGACAATAATAATATCACCTGTGCAATACTGAGGAAATCCAGAAAACTTGACTTTTTTGGGAAACACTAGACTAGTCTGTAAATTGATTTTGGACCAGATAACAATGGTTCACTTCCTGTCCAGTTAATTATTATGTCGTGTCTCTCTTTCATTCTAAGCTCTAAATCCAACAAAGGTAAAACTAAGCATTGAAATTAAGAACTTCCAGATAAAGAAGCCAGAAAGCAAAACACTGACACTGGTCTCAGATATCTAAATATGGATGTTCACTACACGGGCAGATGATCACTCAAATATTGCTCAAACGACAGTTTAAGTGACAGCTTTGAGTGATCATTTTGCCTAAATAATTGGTATGCGATTAAGGATGAGCGAGTATACTCGCTAAGGCACTACTCGTACGAAGTAATGTGCCTTAGACGAGTATCTCCCCGCTCGTCCCGAAAGATTCGGGGGCCGCTGCAGAGCGGGGAGCTGCGGGGGAGAGCGGGGAGGAACAGAGGGGAGGTCTCTCTCTCCCGCCCGCTCTCCCCTGCTCCCCGCCGCGACTCACCTGTCAGCCGCAGCGGTCCCCGAATCTTTATGGACGAGCAGGGAGATACTCGTCTAAGGCACATTACTCGGACGAGTAGTGCCTTAGCGAGTATACTCGCTCATCCTTATATGCGATCATTGGTATTTAAGTAGCTACTCAGCTACTTAAATACCAATTAGGTGTGCAAATGAAGCCTTTCCAGAACCCAGTTAATAGCCCCATGGCTATTATCTGCGCTCAGATTCTTTGTTCTCCATGGGGAAACAATACTATCAGCACTCCCCCGTGGAGAACTACTGATAAAAGTGAAGGACGATTTTTAGGTTGGACTGAATTTAGCGATCAGCCAGCAGTGTCCAAAAAGCAGACAATGGGTGCACATTTACACGCACTGATTATCGCTAAAACGATCGCAGATTAGCGATTTTTTAGCGATCATCAGCTGGTGTAAATGGGCCTTTAGTCAGTGAACTTTACTATAACTAAGAGGAGATTATTGACTACCATTGTGTGATTGTGACAGGAATATAGTATGAAAATGGGGGTTTCCTTTGGTGTTGACCACTCAACTACCTAAGACCACCAGGAATGTAAAAGATATTCCCTAAACGACAAAGGCTAGCAACTACTGGATCACTAAAAAGCAGTACAGCGGAATATGGGTTTGAAGCAGCGTTTTGTGGATAGTCTGGATAATTCATACCAGTACGTGTCACTTATTTTGTGTGCTCATGCACTATACCATATTAGGACCCATGAAAGATTAGCAATAGCACGCATCAACCAAATCAGGAGTTTAAAGGGCTTCTTATTTAATCTAAATGCTTGTTTCTGATTCCATAAGAAAAGGTTATGAAAACTGAACTCCTGGTTAGGTTGCATATCCTGCACAACAACTGATACACCAGACATCAGATAAGATCCACTAAAAAAGCAAGGGGATCAGTTCTGGCATCAGTTTACCTCCGGTATTTCACTACCATGCTGGAGGGAGCATACAATGGATGGCTGGCTATATGGGAAAGAGGTCTAAGTGACATATGTTATGTAAGCACAATCTCACTTTTCCAAAGCATACAATGTTCATGTGTTTTGGAAAACATATCCTTCAAGACTCGTACCACAAACTCATCAAACATCAGGTGAAATGAAGCTGTATGTTTAAGTACACATACAGTGTTACATATACTTTCAGATTTAAATTCAATTTCGACACTGCCATCTAGTGGCTGTATGTGTTACATCCTACTTGTTTTAGAAACAGTGTTATAATTTTATACTGCTCAGCGTTTTGCAGGGTTAATTAACTACTCAAAGTATTTTTGACACTCAAAACGGCAAGGAAATTTGAACATGTCTATCAATAAAAGCTAAAATAATACACATAGGTGTACATATGCTTGCAGCAGGTGAATGGCTCTGGATACAGTAAATCTTAGGTCTGCATAATTTATATCTTGATGGTCTCTTTGGAACACTAACTTTGTTGGGCATTTCTGTTGACAGCCTCATTTGAATAGATAACAGTATAATGCAAATAGCACTACATATTTTATCATCAAGTTCATTTTGTTTATTTTTTCAACACATAGATTTGTGTTCAAAACTAAACTGGAATCAGAAGCCTGGATACAACCAAACTCTGCATTACTATATAGACTGTTCCAAAATTAAAATTGATACTTTTGGATAAATGCCACAAAGTAGCACACAACCTCAATGTGAAAAGGGAAAAGCCATAAAACAAAATGTTACAAAATCTGCACCAAATCAGCTACGTGTGAACACACTATGTGTTTATTGTGACTGTGGTGGTGACATCACTACATATGGCAATTTTTTTTGATAGGTATTACTATGGCTATAAGTGTGCTTGCCTCAAAAAGTGTGGCATGGCACTACAATTTTTTTTTCACATACATCCAGACTAGAGATGAGCGAATATACTCGTTTCGAGTAATTACTCGATCGAGCACCGCGATTTTCGAGTACTTCCGTACTGGGGTGAAAAGATTCGGGGGGCGCCGGGGGTCGGGGGGAGGCGTGGCGGAGCGGGGGGTAGCAGCGGGAAACAGGGGGGAGCTCTCTCTCTTGCTCTCCCCCCCACTCCCCGCTGCAACCGCCACTCACCCACGGCGCCCCCCGAATCTTTTCACCCAAGTACGGAAGTACTCAAAAATCGCGGCGCTCGGGCAAAAAAGGGGCGTTTCTGAGTAGGTTCACTCATCTCTAATCCAGACCAAAAAATATTGATAAACTATAAAATGTATCTAAATCATCGATGGCAAGATTTTTATGATGCATAAAGTCTCTTTGAGAATATATATTGTTCTATATGTCATGTATTCATTTGTTGATATACTGTTCTAAATAGTGTTATTTGTGCTTAGTTATATTATCAAAAAAGACATGCTTACACTTAGGTTCTGATACAGACTGTAGTTGAACAGATGTATTATGTGGGAGATGATGGAGATATTCGCCATTTTGGTATATGTATTTTCTGTTGTCAGCTGTGAAGATTTAAATGGAGGACGCTACTTGTGTCTCCAGTCTTTAAACCTACTGGGGGAAGGGACCATGCCCCGTATGAAATGAGGGAGCAATGTGTTGTTTATATAAACAGGTCAGACTGGTCTTTTATCAGCAGAAGACACCAGTCTTAAGGCCCATTTTCACGCAAAGATAATCTTTAAAATGATTGAAAGATTGACAGTTTTAGTAATCATTTTGCATAAAGTGTTAATGGACACTAATGTCCACTAACACTTTATGATCGTCATTTGCACGTAAACAGGCCTCCACGAGCTGCATTGTTCTCGCACGGGTTGTCAGCAGAATACAATGTAACACTCCCGACTCCCGCAGAGAACACATCATGCAGTCTGTTGTGACACTTTTTATCTCTCTGTGGCTGAACGAGGGATTTTAAGTTCATCTTTTTTTCAGACGAAAAGTGCATGATGGTAGCATTTACACACAACGATTATCACGCATTTGCAGTTGTTTGAACAGATTTGAGTGATAATTGCATGTAAATGGGCCTTTAGAAGGAAAGGAACAGGCAAGGACTGACATTGGAATCTAACTACTTAGCATGTCTGCGTAAAGTTACCTCTTCCGATTACATTATAAACACTCCCTATGAGAATGACCTATCAGCACAAAAAATGTTGTGATATATCTGAATGTTCCACCTTGCTTTGTTTGAATACTGTACCAGATGTCCTGTGGTTAACACACAATAACAAGTGTAATTTGCTTTTCCAGGCTCATATTAAATAATATATCTAATATATTGAATTTCACTTACAATTAGTATTGCTATTATGATTAAATACTGTAATAACTTTATTGAGTATAGATACATTGAATCAATCTTTTTTGTGAAAGCTACTTCTGAATGCTTTATGCATATGCCAGGTTGTGCTTTGGAATATTAGGATATTCATACACTTTATTTTGAACGTGCATGTGGTATTTATTCTGACTTCGCTTCTGTTAGGTTTATTATGAGCTGCCCCAAAACTCCAGCGCATGCGCTAAATACTGGCATAGTATTAGCTCTTTTTAGGATGCTGACTTATTTTATGCACCTTGCTTGCTTCATCAAGCTGGGCTGCATGTGTAAACTACATACAGGTAATTGAATTAATGAATGGACTATCAATAATTTGTTACATAAATATTAGTACTGTTTCGTTAAGAACACTGTACCCCTTGCTGAACTAGGATACAGTGATACATGTGGGGTTTTCACCTGCATTGACTTTCTGACTTGAAAATATTTTTTCATTTGGATGTCATACTATTAATGCACGTTCTATTGTGAATTTTTTAAACTACATTTTTGAGACCTCGTCTTTTTTTCAAATAAATGCACATACACTTTATCCATTTGCTTATAAGTGAATTTGTAATGTATTTTTCTAGGCATAGTGGAAGTTTTTCCTTTTTTTGATGCTTCACTTCTTGACTCATGTTTTAAGCCTAAGTGTGGGTTCACATGTCTCTGATTTGCCGTGGATTTTGCTGCAGACTTTGGTACAGATCTGAGGGGATGAAATCTGAAGCAGATTTGCACCAAATTCTGTACCAAAATCTGCAGCAAATCAGCATCATGTGAATGCACCCTTAATGTTGGCAATTCTGCAGATGGCACATCATTATGAACTAAAGATTATTTTTAATGGTCTATGGTGATGTTTATTTTTAATTGTCTTTGAACAAAATGATTTTGGATTTTTGTATTCAACAAAGTTTGTTTACATGTATAAAATATTATTTGGGTCTGCATGGCTTTGATGTGATTAATATAACATGTATGTCAGCTTTAGGCTAATTTCAGATGGGCGAGCATGATATTGGGCCGTTAAACTCAGTCTGATACCATGCTTGCCAATGTGCGAGGTACCTGTGGATGTTAGGCATTTTTGGGTTAAAAACTCCTTTAATGACTTCAGAACAGTTGTGATCCTCCGCTGCGGCTACATTTCAATGGAAAAATTTGCATCACACTCGCATGCACCTCACACGCTGCTGCAATGTGTTTTCTAGCCTCATTAAAAACAATGAGCGAGGCATTGGGAAAGGACTCCGTAAGTTAGGACATGCCACAAATTTTTCTCACATTGCAAGGTGGAAAAAAAACCCACTCATGTATATGATCCTATTCAGAAGAATGGGGTTCATATTCATGCACGATTTGTGTGTGTGCAAAGCACAAATCTTGTGCAATTTTCTTGGCCGTGTGAAAGTGGCCTTAGAGTGGTTGTCACTTATATAGAATAGTGGTTTTCGTCCTGCTCCCTAGATGCCATTTTTATGTTCTCATTGTGTTTATTCTTCCTGTTCTTTTTGACCTCCGGAGCAGAACAGACAAGTTTGATGGCTCAGTTGTTAGCTCTGCTTCTTGGGGGTTCTAGAGTTGTAAGTTTAAATCTGATCAAGGGCAACATCTGGATGAAGTTTTTCAAAGTCCATGCAGAGGTTCTTCTTGATGAATGGACTTTGAAAAACACATGTTAATGAAGTCAATTTTCATTCACATTCATTTAAATAGGGGTCGAAACTGGTTGTACTTCTGACCCAAATATTTTAATAATCAGTCAATACTGAATAAATGATCAAATATGTAGTATAACAGCACTGTTTTAATAATGACAACATAAAAATTTTAGAGATTGACATATGACTACATTTTGTAAATTGAATCCCTGGAATAATATATTTGTCATACTGTATAAAGCTCCTTTCAGGCTGATGATTGAGTACAAACATTCGCCCAATCGTCAAGCCATGTAAATATGTCCACAAGCAGTTAATGGACAAGGCTGATTAGGTCATTTATGCTGCAGAAAAAAAACCATTGTTGACAGCCCACCGCCCCATGTGAATGGATGACGCGCTGCTGAAAATCATTATTATCTTCAAGTGATCATAATGATTATTGCCTAGTCAACATGCTTGAAAAGATCAGCAATAAAGCTTATTATGTATCTCTGATCAAAATTGATTGTGAATACATTATGTGGATATGCCATCAATATCAGATCGCAAACTGAAGGGGCTGCAGCTTTCATGCGATTGCTGCAGGATTTTCAATATTTACATCTGAGCACAATCCTGGCAGTGCTCAGAATACCTACTACAGGGTTGTTCCATTGAAGCAACACTATTTGGAGAATTAGCCACCACGTAAATACAACATGCATTAGGAAAACAGTATTAACACATTATGAAACCATATTTTAGCATTTGTATAAAACATTTCTTGTTCAAACTTGGTGTACACATCTTCCAGGTACCAAATGTACATTTCCAATGACCACATATCCCCCTTTTTAACATGTGTCGTCTTAACATTTCGAAAACCTGTAACAAGAGGGACAATTGGCAACACATAAATTCAAATTTATATGATCAGTCCTTTGTTTAAGTGCAAATTAAGGCAGGATTCTTTAAAATGTGTCTGTAAAAACCACCAGGCACACATTTGCAACAAGAGGTAATCCTAATGAAACCATTTTTAGAGGGTTAATAATGCCCTTAAAACATTTTTGGTGTTATCTCAAATGAGATAACCTTGGTATAACCTTTGGATAGCTTTAGGTATAGCAATGTCCTGTAGCATAATAAATGAAACAATCCTCAAGCTAGCACGCAGAGACCTAGTATTCATTAGTCCCAATTCAGTTTAATCAATATTGATGACAAGCATGCTTAATAGAAGCACAGGCAGAAGTCTATTCACTCATGGTATCTAGCAGGCATTCTACCTTTATTTGTTCTCTCTGATCTCCGAAGACAATCACTATCAGTAGGAGTATGAGAGTCAATGGGCAACTTTGTAGATGTTTCAGAGTCGACAGGTATACATTGGCTAGGAGCAATCTATTTGATACCAAACTGCATCCAAGGAACTAAAGGCCAGACAAAAGGAAACATATTACCTACATTGACCTTAGGTGGCACTAACCTCTCCTCAGGGAAGTGGTTTCTTCTCTGGAATCTTCTGATAAAGCTTAAGCTGAACACAGTGCACAACTTAAGTCTTTTCTTCATTCTCCTAATAAATTCCATAGATTTCTGTTACTGAATGCAGAATGGCTTCCATGATGTATCAAATGTGTTCCAATTTTTCATCCAATTTAGTAGGTCTGTGGTTCTTTTTTAACCAAAAGCTATTATCTACTATTAAGGGTTCAGCTTTAACATTGGAGTTGTAGTTGTCTTTTTGTTTTTAGAATACATGCTTCATCTGATTCTCAAAAATCTCACTGGCTTTGTTCATGTGATGCTGATGGTCTGCTACCCAGTCTGTGTGTGTCAGTGGTTTGATGCCATCATCGCCATGACTAGATCAGATCATAGCTTGGTGCACAGCAGCCTTATCAGTGTCTTTATTGATCCTTTCACAAAATCCATTGCATTATGAATAGTTAGTACTTAGCTTCTTGCAACCATACAGAGTGCAAGTCTCTTGGAACAAACTGCGACTCAAATGCAGATCCTCTGTCAGATCAAAACATTCCAGGATAACCATAGGGTTATACGAAGGCCTCCCAGTAGATTTCAGCAGTTGCCTTAGCTTTTAAGTCCTTCAAGACATGGCTACCATAAACTTTGTGTAATGGTCAATTATAGTCAGAGCATAAGTGAATCCGGTTCTGCTGGGCTTTAACATTATGTGATCAATAGCCATCAGTACTAAAGGTTTGTGGCTGACAATTGGATGCAGTAGCACTTTTTATATTAGGATGATCTCCTCAGTTTAGGGTACAAGAAATATACTATCTACGTCATTTTTCAATGTCCTCTCTCAGTCTTCTAATTGTTCTGTACAAAAAGAAATTGGGAAAACTTTTTATGGCAGTTCTGCTTGTCCAACATTGATGGTTGTTTCCCAGTGAACTGTTACAGCACTCTAAAGTTAACCACAATAAATAAACAATTTACAGGTGTTCCTGGGGCTAGAAAACCATATAGCATGGCAGAGACACAGGTATAGTTACTGGGCTTTCTGCAGTTTCTCAACTGCTCCTACTGGCTCTTGCTTGGTCGCTAACATCATGCCTAAGCCTTTAAGGACAGACGTCCTTTAAATACTACTATCTCTGTAATTCAGATGTCCTTTAAATACTGCTGATGTAATATTTATCATTAAAAGTTGACAAAGTATAAACACAGGATCAAGGTTGCCAACTAGAGATGAGCGAGCACCAAAATGCTCGGGTGCTCGTTACTTGAGTTGAACTTCCCGCGATGCTCGGGGGTTCGTTTCGAGTAATGAACCCCATTGAAATCAATGGGCGACTCGAGCATTTTTGTATATCGCCGATGCTCACTAAGGTTTTCATTTGTGAAAATCTGGGAAATTCAAGAAAGTGATGGGAACGACACAGAAACGGATAGGGCAAGTGAGGAGCTACATGTTGGGCTGCATCTCAAGTTCCCAGGTCCCACTATTAAGCCACAATAGCGTCAGGAGTGGCCCCCCCCCAACAATTTTTACTTCTGAAAAACCCTAATTAGCAAGGCATACCTTAGCTAAGCACCACACTACCTCCAACAAAGCACAATCACTGCCTGCATGACACTCCGCTGCCATTTCTCCTGG
Source organism: Eleutherodactylus coqui (assembly GCF_035609145.1). NCBI lineage: Eukaryota > Metazoa > Chordata > Amphibia > Anura > Eleutherodactylidae > Eleutherodactylus > Eleutherodactylus coqui. The sequence goes on along the minus strand of NC_089837.1, from coordinate 255,349,182 downwards.
GTAACATGCTGCCCAACCACCCATTTCAGTAATAGTAGCAGTCAAGACAGGCCCCAGTAACAATTCCAAAGCAGCAGTATAGGGGGAGCACAGTATTAGTTCCATTTCAGTTGTAGTTGCAGTCTAGACAGGCCCCAGTAACATATCACTAGCAGCAGTATAGGGGGAGCACAGTATTAGTTCCGTTTCAGTAATAGTAGCAGTGAAGACAGGCCCCAGTAACAATTCCAAAGCAACAGTATAGAGGAAGCACAGTATTAGTTCCATTTCAGTAGTAGTTGCAGTCTAGACAGGCCCCAGTAACATATCACTAGCAGCAGAATAGGGGGAGCACAGTATTAGTTCCATTTCAGTAATAGTAGCAGTCAAGACAGGCCCCAGTAACAATTCCAAAGCAGCAGTATAGGGGGAGCACAGTATTAGTTCCATTTCAGTAGTAGTTGCAGTCTGGACAGGCCCCGGTAACATATCACTAGCAGCAGTATAGAGGGAGCACAGTATTAGTTCCACTTCAGTAGTAGTAGCAGTCTGGACAGGCCCCAGTAACATATCACTAGCAGCAGTATAGGGGGAGCACAGTATTAGTTCCATTTGAGTAGTAGTAGCAGTCTGGACAGGCCCCAGTAACATATCACTAGCAGCAGTATAGGGGAAGCACAGTATTAGTTCCATTTCAGTAGTAGTAGCAGTCTAGACAGGCCCCAGTAACATATCACTAGCAGCAGTATAGGGGGAGCACAGTATTAGTTCCATTTGAGTAGTAGTAGCAGTCTGGACAGACCCCCTTAACATATCACTAGTAGCAGTATAGGGGGAGCACAGTATTAGTTCCATTTCAATAATAGTAGCAGTCAAGACAGGCCCCAGTAACAATTCCAAAGCAGCAGTATAGGGGGAGCACAGTATTAGTTCCATTTCAGTAGTAGTTGCAGTCTAGACAGGCCCCAGTAAGCATATCACTAGCAGTAGTATAGAGGGAGCACAGTATTAGTTCCATTTCAGTAGTAGTAGCAGTCTGGACAGGCCCCAGTAACATATCACTAGCAGCAGTATAGGGGGAGCACAGTCTTAGTTCCATTTCAGTAGTAGTAGCAGTCTGGACAGGCCACAGTAACATTCCCGTTGCAGCAGTTTAGGGAGATAACAGTCTCTTTCACATTTCAGTAGTTGCAGTATAGACAAGGCCCCAGTTACATTTATGTAGCAAAAGTGTAGGCCAACCCCACACACCTTGCTGTACCATGAGTGCAGACGAAGCCCATAAAAATTACTAGGATTACACTGTAGGAGGGCCCAAAAAAATTGGTGTACCAACAGTACTAATGTACCTCAGAAAAATTGCCCATGCCCAACCAAGAGAGCAGGTGAAACCCATTAATCGCTTTGGTTACTGTGGCTTAATTTGTAACTAGGCCTGGAGGCAGCCCAGTTAAAATAGAAATTGGTTCAGGTGCAAGTTTCAACGCTTTAATGAGAATTGAAACGTAAAAACATTGTTTACAAAAGTAATATGACTGAGCCTTGTGGGCCTAAGAAAAATTGCCCGTTCGGCGTGATTACGTGAGGTTTCAGGAGGAGGAGCAGGAAGAGGAGGATGAATATAATACACAGATTGATGAAGCTAAAAGTTTCCCGTTTTTTATGGTGATAGAGAACGATGCTTCCATCCGCGGGTGCAGCCTACGTATTGTTTAGGTACCGCTGCTGCCGCTGGTGGAGAAGAGAAGTCAGGGGAAATCCAGGCTTTGTTCATCTTTATGAGTGTAAGCCTGTCGGCACTGTCGGTTGACAGGCGGGAACGCTTATCCGTGATGATTCCCCCAGCCGCACTAAACACCCTCTCTGACAAGACGCTAGCCGCAGTGCAAGCAAGCACCTCCAGGGCATACAGCGCGAGTTCAGGCCATGTGTCTAGCTTCGACACCCAGTAGTTGTACGGAGCAGAGGCGTCACGGAGGACGGTGGTGCGGTCGGCTACGTACTCCCTCACCATCCTTTTACAGTGCTCCTGCCGACTCAGCCTTGACTGGGGAGCGGAGACACAGTCTTGGTGGGGAGCCATAAAGCTGTCAAAGGCCTTGGAGAGTGTTCCCCTGCCTGCGCTGTACATGCTGCCTGATCTTCGCGCCTCCCCTGCTACCTGGCCCTCGGAACTGCACCTTCGGCCACTAGCGCTGTCGGATGGGAATTTTACCATCAGTTTGTCCGCCAGGGTCCTGTGGTATAGCATCACTCTCGAACTCCTTTCCTCTTCGGGTATGAGAGTGGAAAGGTTCTCCTTATACCGTGGGTCGAGCAGTGTGTACACCCAGTAATCCGTAGTGGCCAGAATGCGTGTAACACGTGGGTCATGAGAAAGGCATCCTAACACGAAGTCAACCATTGCTGCCCAATCTCGGCAGGGGCCTGAGAACAGTTCCTGGGAGTCTGCCTGCTCCTCAGAATGTGTCATTGAGTGAGGAGGCTGGGAGGAAGGAGGAGCAGCATCCAGAGGATTCAGAGTTGCAGCTGTGGACGGTGTAGAAGACTGGGTGGTCGATAGATTGCTGGATGCACTTTCTGCCATCCACGACAGGACCTGCTCACACTGCTCAGTTTCTAATAAAGGTCTACCGCGTGGACCCATTAATTGTGAGATGAACCTGGGGACCCCAGAAACTTGCCTCTCTCCTAATCCCGCAGCAGTCGGCTGCGATACACCTGGACCAGGAGCTTGGCCTGTGCCCACAACCCGACTTGGGCCTCCGCGTCCTCGCCCCTGTCCACGTCCTCTAGGCCTACCGCTACCTCTCAGCATGGTGTATTACGAGTAGAGCAGAAACAGAACGCTGTAATTAAATGTGCCGCTTATTGGCCTGTGGTTGGAGGCTGACTTCGCTTACGGAACGCACAGCAGAGCCAGGAAACAATTATGCGCAAGGCTGGGTATTAATCAGCGACTACTACCCCCAGCACACGCCGTAAACTGAAGACAGTCACTGCCAGGCCAAAAATAGTATTTTTTTCCACTTTTTGGGAAAAAGCCCACTGCCTCTGATATACACTGTATGTGGATTTCCCTGTTGGAGGATGACTGTGGTTACTGAAAGCCCAGTGCAGCCAGGAAACAATTATGGGCAAGGCTGAGTATTAATCACCGACTACTACCCCCAGCACACACGGCGTAAACTGAAGACGGTCACTGCCAGGCCAAATATAGTATATTTTTCCACTTTTTGGGAAAAAGCCCACTGCCTCTGATATACACTGTATTTGGATTTCCCTGTTGGAGGATGATTGTGGTTACTGAAAGCCCAGTGCAGCCAGGAAACAATTATGCGCAAGGCTGGGTATTAATCACCGACTACTACCCCCAGCACACACGGCGTAAACTGAGGACGGTCACTGCCAGGCCAAATATAGTATATTTTTCCACTTTTTGGGAAAAAGCCCACTGCCTCTGATATACACTGTATTTGGATTTCCCTGTTGGAGGATGATTGTGGTTACTGAAAGCCCAGTGCAGCCAGGAAACAATTATGCGCAAGGCTGGGTATTAATCAGCGACTACTACCCCCAGCAGACACGCAGTAAACTGAAGACAGTCACAGGTAGGCCAAATATAGTATTTTTTTTCCACTTTTTGGGAAAAAGCCCACTGCCTATATAGCCAGTATACCTCTTTCCCTGTACCACTGTCCCTGCCTCACCAGTACTGCCCCTATACTCAGTAAAATGACTACAGACTGAGGACGCTATGGTCTGCACGCCCGATATACAAAAAAAAATAAATTGTGCCACACTGCTAAAAGCAGCCTCAACAGTACTGCACATGGTCAGATGTGGCCCTAAGAAGGACCGTTGGGGTTCTCGAAGACTAAAATAACACCTAACACTCTCCCTATAGCAGCTACAGCAAGACAGCACTTTCCCTGATCTCTCTCAGCGTGCATCTGTGGCGAGCCGCGGGCAGGGCAGATTTAAATACTCGGGTGTCATCTGATCTCCCCAGCCACTCACTGCAGGGGGGTGGGATAGGGCTGGAATGTCACAGGAGGAAGTTGTAATGCCTTCCTTGTGTTTCTATTGGCCAGAAAAGCACGCAAATTTCTCAAGGAAGGAAATGTAATGGAGTCGAGCACTGCGTGGTGCTCATCTCGAGTAATGAGCATCTCGAACACCCTAATACTCGAACGAGCATCAAGCTCGGACGAGTACGCTCTCTTCTCTATTGCCAACCTAAATTCTTCCTTTTTTGGGCAACTCACCCCAAAATCATGGATAATCAACATTTTTTTTAGTGTTCAATTGGTAAGCCATAATGAATGATAAAGATTATAAGTGATATAGGTCTATAGGTCAAAATAATGATATGAACTAATTATCAGCATTTACTGTGAGCTGTAAAATTCCAATAATGCAGTTATAATAACCTGCTCAAGAACCACCAGCCTCAAAAACATCACAAATAGAGATGAGTGAGTACCAAAATGCTCAAGTGCTCGTTACTCGAGTCGAACTTTCAGTGATGCTCCAGAGTTAGTTTCGAGTAACGAACCCCATTGAAGTCAATGGGCGGCTCGAGCATTTTTGTATATGACTGGTGTTCCGCTAAGGTTTTCATGAATTCATGAATGGGTGAGTGAGAGCTGCCTCTGATTGGTGAGAGCTGTGACCAATCAGAGGCAGTCCATTCAGCAGGCGGGGATTTTAAATCCCCACCTGCTGAATACTACAGAAAGCAGTTCAGGAGAACTGCCGGCCAGACGCGGCTGAACTCCGGCTGCAGCGGAAAGGTGAGTATAAATGTTTTTTTTTTTTTACACATTTTAGGATGATTTTCAGATAAGGGCATAAATTTTTAACGCCTTAACGACTGCCCCATCGGGAAATTATGTCCTCAGTAAGTGGGCTTTAATCCTAGAGGACGTAGTTTTATGCATCCTCTTTGGATTAATGCCCACTGGCCTGAGGACGTGACAGCTCCATGCTGTCGGTGCCCGCAGGTAGCCAACAGCATGGAGCTGTCATCCCAGGATGCAGGCAGTCCCCCCCGGTATTGCGATATCCAATGGATAGCGCCGATCGTAAAAAAGTAAAGAAAAGTGCCTAAAAAGTTAGATATTCAGCTGCCCTGATGGATCGGATCCATCAGAGCAGCTGAAAATTCTTACCTGGCTTGTCGGCGGTGTCCCCTGGAGTTCGGGTCCTCCCGGACCCGCCGGCGGTCTTCTGCGCATGCGTGCCAGGCAATGACGTCAGGCGCATGTGCAGAAGCCCGGGAGCCCCCGGCAAATTTGAAATCTCCTGGCTCCCGGCTCCTGAAGGTAGCCGGGAACCAGGAGGTGCTACCGGGGACCGCGGTGAGTGGTCCCCGGGCACCCGATCGCCGCTAACCATTGGATAGCGGCGATCGCGAAAAAGTTTTTAAAAAAAGTCAGTTTCACCTCCCCTCATGGATCCGATCCATGAGGGGAGGTAAAAATACTCACCTAAGTCCTCCCCGATGTCCCGGGACCCGAATCCCCGTCTGCGCATGCGCACCCGATGATTGACATCGGGCGCGTGCACAGACGGGCTCGAGCCCCGGGAAATTTAAAATCCCTCTGCTCTTGGCTGCCATGTGTAGCCAGGAACAAAGAGATTATACCGGGGACATGATCACTGTTATCCAATGGATGACAGTGATCATGTAAAGTTAAAAAAAAGGGTAAAAAGTGAAAAAAAAAGTGTAAAAGTAAAAAAAAAAGTTTTAAAAAAGTTTTAAAAAGTTTAAAAAAAGTTAAAAAAGCTTGCGTTACATCCCCCCCCACGGATCATATCCGTGAGGGAGGATGAAATGACGTACCTAAGGCCCACGGATTTATCCGCGGACCTTACCCCAGCTTCTGCGCACACGCCCGTCGCCAAAATGGCGGACGCATGCGCAAAAGCCATGGATTGCCAGGATAATTTAAAATCTCCCTGCTCCTGGCTACAAAACCTAGCCGAGAGCCTGGAGATTTCACGGGGGCCGCGGTGAGCGGTTCCTCGTCACGTGTTCGCCATAATCCAATGGATAATGGCGATCACGTAAAAGTAAAAAAAAGTGAAACTTCATCTCCCCTCACCGATGCGATCGGTGAGAGGAGATAAAACTTTTTACCGGAGGCCTCCGTATTTGCACCCGACGCGATCTTCCTCCGTGAACTTACCCGGATTCTGCACATGCGACCGCCGGCAAAACAGCAAACACATGCGCAGGAGTCGGGGAGCACAGGAAATTTAAAATCTCCTTGCTCCCAGCGACCAACAGTCGCCGAGAGCCTGGAGCATTGACGAGTGGCCTCGTTGAGCGGTCCCCGGTCACGTGATAAAAAGGTAGAGATCTACCTTAGGCCGGTCTCACATGACCGGATAGGAATTACGGATTCCGCATGCGTCTGATCCGCGGTAATACGCAGATGAAGCGCATTGGATTACACAATTCCGCTCACATTAGCAGGTCGGAATTGCGTAATCCACTAACAGAAAAGAGAACGCAGCAGGTTCTATTTTACCGCGGATATCCGCAACATAGTGCGCATTGTGCGCCATGGTCATGGATATACCTGCAGCCCATACACAACTACGTTGTATACGGGCTGCGGGTACCCGGGTCATCGCTAAGCGACTGTGCGGGAAATACAAATTTTAAAAAAGTACTGCAAATGACCGCCTGTGTGAGTAGGCAGTTATGCGCAGTACATTACGCGGCCGTACGCAGGGTCACAGCCGGCTCACAGATGGGATTCCACCTACGGCCATGTGAGCCCGGCGTTATTCAGACCGCTACCTGTAATACGCAATTTACAAGAAGCCCCGGGAACGCTCGCCTTCCTGCAGTTCCAGGAGCAGCTTGTTGAGCGTCTTCTGTGCGAGACCGCCGCACCTCATCAAGCTTACGGAGACTCACAGAGCGCCACTTTTTACACCCTATACCCACCACTGAGGTCAAGAAATGACCCCCAAAAGCATTAGAGGAGGGGGGATACACGGTTTTATTGCCCCATGTACCCATCCCAACCAGCCTCCGTAATTACCCCTGTCTTTGGAAATACCACACAGTTCACATTATTAATTTTATCTAAGATTTGGGGAACGCCGAAAAGGGCGCGGAGTCTGGGGGGGGGGGGGGGGGGAGGGGCGGGGGATTTTTAGGGAGTCAATTTTTATTCCGTACAAATGAACAATGGGGCCTTGAATTTATTCAGTTCTGCCCTGAAATCCAACGGGTGTTCCCTGCATTACAGGCCTAACCATGTGTCCTATAAGTAGATTAGGGCCACAATGGGTATGTTTTTGAACACGGGACAAAAGGGGATATCCATTTGGGGGTGAACGTCTTCATTCCTATGTAAACTGTACAAAAAAAACTGTTTTTAAATTGACAAAATTGCCAAAAAAATGAAAAACATAATTTTTTCCTTCTGCTTTGCTTAGATTTATTCAAAAACTGTGGGGTCAAAATACGCAGTACACCCCTAGATGAATTCACTAAGGGGTCTAGTTTTTAAAATAGGGTCATTTGAGGGGGCTCTTTATCGTTTTAGATGCTCAATGGCTCTATAAGTGGGCAATGGGGCCTGGAATTTATTCCGTTGTACCCTGAAATCCAACGGGTGCTCCTTCCGTTATAGGCCGTGCCATGTGTCCTTTAAGTTGATTAGGGCCACAAGGGGTATGGTTCTGAACACGGGACAAACAGCGGTATCCATTTTGGGGTGAAAGTCTTCATTCCTATGTGCACTGTACAAAAAAAACTGTTTTTAAATTGATACAAATGCCCAAAAAATGAAAATTGTAATTTTTTTCCTACTGCTTTGCTTAGATTTATTCAAAAATTGTAGGGTAAAAATACACAGTACACCCCCAGATTAATTCGTTAAGGGGTCTAGTTTTCAAAATGGGGTCATTTGTTGGGGTTCTCTGTCGTTTTGGCCGCTCAAGGGCTCTACAAGTGGGCAATGGGGCCTAAATCACCTTCATGCTAAATTTCTGTTCTGAAAGCCACTGACTACTTCTTTCATTTTGGGCCCCGTTGTGCATCCAGACAAAAGATTAGGGCCACAATGGGTATGTCTCTGAACACGGGACAAACAGGGGTATCCATTTTGGGGTGCAAGTCTTCATTCATATGTGTGCTGTACCAAAAAAGCAGTTTTTAAAACAACAGAATTGCCCAAAAAACGAAAATCACATTTTTTCCCTTTTGCTTTGCTTGAATTCATTCAACAACTGTGGGGTCAAAATGGGCAGTACACTCCTAGATAAATTCGTTAAGGGGTCTAGTTTTCAAAATGGGGTACCTTGGGGGGGTTCTCTTTGGTTTTGGCCGCTCAAGAGCTCTACAAAAGTGCTATGGGTCTAAAACGCCTTCAAGCAAAATTTATGTTCTGATAGACACCGACTACTCCTTTCATTTCGGGTCCCGTTGTGCATCCAGACATAAGATTAGGGCCACAATGGGTATGTTTCTGAACACGGGAGAAACGGGGGTATCCATTTTGGGGTGTAAATCCTTAATTTCATGGGCAATATAGGAAAAAATATGTATTTAAAATTACATATTTGCAAAACTATGAAATTTTATTTTTTCTCCTCTAAATTGAATTAATTCCTGAAAAAAACTGGTAGCGTCAAAATACTCATGACACCCCTCAGTGAATACATTAAGGGGTGTAGTTTTTTAAATGGGGTCATTTGGGGGTGGGGGTATCTATTATTCTGACACTCATGAGCCTTTGCAAACTTGGTTTGGTGCAGGAAAACAAAGTGTTCCTCAAAATGCTGAAAAGTAATGTTAAATTTGTACGTCCTATAAATGGTTAAAAAAAACACAAAAGTTTTTCAAGTGTGCATTCAGAATAAAGTAAACAGATGGAAATATATATCTTATCATAAATTTGTACAGTATGTTTGGACATATTTGAGATATTACAGTTGAAAATTTGAAAAAATGATAATTTTTTCAAAATTTTTCCAATATTGGTACTTTTAATAAATATACACAAATTCTATCGGTCTCTTTTTACAACCAAAATGAAGTACAACATGTGGCGAAAAAACAATGTCAGAATCACTTGGATATGTAAAGCCTTTACGGAGTTATGCTACGTTGAACGACCCATGTCAGATTTTCAAAATTTGGCTCCGTCACTAAGGCGCAAACAGGCTTTGTCACTAAGGGATTAAGCCCTTCCGGAAAATTCATCCCACGCTTGCCGACAGCCCATTGCTTTCAATGGAGACAGCTGTATTGCCGGCTCCATTGAATTCAATGGTCAGTGCTCGTTTAATCGAGACGAGTATCGCGTGGTGCTCGTCTCGAGTAACGAGCATCTCGAGCACCCTAATACTCGAACGAGCATCAAGCTCGGACGAGTATGCTTGCTCATCTCTAATCACAAATGCATGAATTTTTTTCACGGACAATGGTAAAAAGTATTCTATTTTTTTGGACTGCCCAGGAATTTCTGGATGATGGACAACCCTGGACATGATAAGCCTATACATAAACAAGCCGGCTAACCTTAATCAACAACATTTCTATCCCAGATGAATGTACCTAAAAGAGGTTATCTGGTACTAAGTGTAATATTCATAGATATCCAATTTTTGAAACAACAATTAGCGTGCCATGTTCCGTTTATTGTTTACCAAGCACATTTCTGTATTTTTGGTAGTGGCTAAGCCTGGTACTCACAAAATGTCAGCCCTGTTCAAGTAAATCGGATTTAGGGCGCCTACCCACTGGCTTTGCGGATTTTCGTGCGTGAAAAACACAGCGTTTTTTCGCTGCGTTTTTCACGCTTTTTTCGCGCCTTTTTCGTTAATTTCCATTGACAATCATGGGTGCATTAAGAGAAAAATAAGGAGACATATGCAACTGACAGTTCCTATGTGAAAAATTGCAACGAAACGAAAAAAAAAAAACAAATGGACAAGAACACATTCTATGCTAATTGCTCTTCAGAAAAAACGCAAAACGCAATTTAGCATCGCAGGAAAAAAAATCGCCAGTGGGTAGGCACCCTTAGGTTTAATATTAGGCATCTACTGGGTAGATGGGATCATGGTATTTTAATTTTCTATTTCGATTTACATGTTGCTTAATATTCTAGATCACTAAACAGGGTAAACATGATTTCTCCTAATTATGACAGATGTGAAGTAGTGGCATGTATGCATACTGCTGTATCATAAAACTGTAGGTGAGATGTGGAATCTTCACAGCCATCATCATGACAAAAGATGGGAACCCTCCATTTTAGCAATCAGTCAGCTGCAACTCCTTAGACTATTTATCATATAACCTACAGTAGTTCCGATGCATTAGGAATGTTTTTGTGCCAGTTCGCATTTCTCTTTGCACTTATGAACCAGGTATGAATTTTAATGTGTTAAATTAGACAGATTTTGTAACACTTGGGCACTGACAAAAAACTAGATACTACAAAAGGAACTTCTGAGCACTGTACAGTACAATGACATATGTATGATGTTATTTATATAAAGACATTGTCTTTTTTCATAATCTATAATTTCATCAAAATCGCTTCACCAGTTTTGGCATAAAAAGGTAACAGACAGACAGACAGAGTTACTTTGGCATTTATAATATTAGTATGGATTTAACTTCATATTAGCTCCATATCACGGTCCATAAAACTGACTAAAAATACACTTGTCTAGAAGCAGCCTAATACTCCGTTCAGGAAAATTTAAGTTTGGAGGTTTGTAGAGCTCCATAATTACTGTAACCAAAAACTGAATTTTTAGTTTTTCCCTTGAGTGACTCTTTAACATCTTAATGTCCCAGGACATAAGGTTACATCCTGGAAAGGTGTTAGTTAACACAACAGGATTTAAACTCAGAAATTAGCCTGTGCCATCTCGCAGTGGGAGCTGGCTGTGATTGACAGCCAGCCTTCGGCTGTAACAGCGAGATTCAGTGAGAACACTGATCCCCGCTGTTAACCCCTTCTTTGCCCCAATCAATGTAGATTCGGGCATGTATAGGGTTCACAGATGGTGTGTGCCCTCTCTGCCTCATAATTGGCCCCACACTATGTAATTTCAGAGGGCCAATGTGTTGCCGAGGCAATTGGATGCCAGACAATGATGTCTGAGTCTGCCATTGCCTGAGATTGTTATTTTAAGCCATGATGCATTGTAGAACAGAAGTACTACAATGCATGATCATAACGATCCGTGCTTTTCTGGTTCGAGACATTAAAAATCTAAGAATAACAATAGTGTCAAAGAAAAACATAAAATAATGCAAAAAAAATGTTTTTGACCCCTTTTCCCTCTTTGTATAAAAAATACCAAATATGTGTTTTTTTATTTACATTTTCTATCATCATATTCGTAACGACTTGTACTATAAATTGAACGCACTATTTATCCTGCATGGCAAAAACTGGGAAAAGAGAAATCTTAAAAAAAGAGGCAAAATGCTTATTTTCCTAATTTTCACTCCAAAAAATGCAAATAAAAGTTTTACTAAACATTATGTATCCAAAACAAGCACTCATATGGCCACATCAATGGAAAAATAAAAAAAGTTATGGATTTTCAAAAGTGGAGATGAAAATCCCTAAAAAATCATTGCATCCTCACGGTCAAAATAGGCTGTATACCTCCCCACACTCAAGTCAGAGGAAAGACGGCAGCTATTACAACCATTCACAATTCAGAAAGTGACTCAAATACTCACATCTATACCTTATGGCAAAAGCCCTGGGCCAGAATGATTCCCTGCGAATTACTACAAAAAGTTCCCAGAAATCCTACTTCCACACTTTGTTAATCTTTGCAATTCCCTAATGGAAGGAGGCCAATTGCCCAAGCAAGCTCTAGAAGCATTTATAACGCTGATCCCGAAAGAAGGGAAAAATCATGGACAGTGTAGTAGCTCCTGCCCCATATCCTTACTAAATATAGAGCTCAAGTTTTGGGCAAAACTAATTTCCCACCGTATCTCTCCCTTCCTGCCCAAACTGATACACCTTGACTAAGTTGGATTCGTTCCTGGCAGAGAAGGGAAACATAACACCTCTCATTTGATACATGCAACTCACTACGCAAAGACTAAAAAACTGCCACTCATCCCCCTGGGCACTGATGCCGAAAAGGCTTTTGATAGGGTCAACTGGAATTTTATGGTAGCGGACTAGCGGTACTACGCAAATTTGACTTTCCACCAGAAATCATAACAGTCATCCTCACACTTTACTCCACTCCCACAGCAAGAATTTTAATAAACAGCACAACCTTGAAGCATTTTACAATCAGCAACGGCACTAGACAGAGAGGGTACCCCCTCTCTACAAATCTATTCGTATTGGTGATGGAGACACTCCTCCAAAAAATTAGAAAGTCGCCTGACATAAAAGGCTTGAAAATAGGAGACATCACACACAGGACTGCAGCATTTGCCGATGATCTATTAATAATAATCACCAACCCCAAGAGATCCTTCCCTGCACTGTTAGATATCTTCAATACCTACTGCAAACTTTCTAATTTCAAAATCAATTATAACAAATCCAAAATACTAAATGTAAGCGTCCCTACATGGCTCTTAGGCGCAGTGAAACATCTCTCACTCTTCAATTAGCCCACTTCTGGGATCAAATACCTAGGTATTACATTATGTGCAGACCCATCTTGCTTATTAAAACTTAATTATTCACCATTAATTTAAAAAGTCCAGGGCCAACTAAAACACCTGAACATACCTTTTATCTCCTGGATGGGCAGGAAAAACCTAGTTGCATCATATATTATGCCAACTATTGTTTATACTCTGCAAACTGTCCCTATCTCTATTCCCAAATCATTTTTCCAAAAATTGCATCAGCTCATTAGCTCTTACATCTGGAATAATCCCAAAGTGCGCCTAGCCCATGCCTATCTAACCCTGAAAACAAAACAGCAAGGTGGATTTTGTCTCCCGGATGCTCAAAACTGCCATAGGGAAAAACACATTGCCAGATGGATCTCCTTAGTAGACCCGAACACAAGCCTCCAATCATTCCGCATTGAAAGAGATCTTTTAAACACAGGTAAATTACCCCTAGGTATCTCCTTTGGTCTAGCCAAAAAATACAAACGCATAACAAGTTAATAAGCCCAGCCACACATGCGACGATCAAGGAAATAAACGAACTACGTCAAATGTAGAGATGAGCAAGCACACTCATCCGAGCTTGATGCTCGTTCGAGTATTAGGGTACTCGAGATGCTCATTACTCGAGACGAACACCACGTGGTACTCGAGTCATTTCCTTCACTGCATGTTTAGCGCCATTTTCTAGCCAAGAGACATGCGGGGAAGGCATTACCACTTCCTGCTGTGACGTGCCAGCCCTCTCCCCCCCACAGTAGTGAGTGGATGGGCTGATCAGGTGACCGCCGAGTACTTAAACTGGTCCTGCCCGCGGCTCGCCTCAGACGCATGCTGGCAGAGGTTAGGGAAAGCGCTGCTGCTTATACAGGGATAGTGTTAGCGTAGGATCCTGTCTTCAAGAAGCCCAACGGTCCTTCTTAGGGCTACTGTTCATAGTGTGCATTATTGTTGTGGCTGGCTGGGAGCAGTAGTGCACCAATTTTTCTTTTTAAGCATCTCGGGCTGTGCAAGCCATTTCAGCTATACTGTTCTGTGAGTGGAGTGCATAAGGCAGAGTGTAGGGACACAGCTACTTCTATAGGGAAAGTTATACAGTCCTCCTGATCCTCTGTACAAGAACCCCAACAGTCCTTCTTAGGGCTACATCTGACAGTGTGCATTATAGTTGTGGCTGGCTGGGAGCAGTAGTGCTTCAATTTTTGTATTACCCATCTAGGCCTGTTCCCAGCCTTTCAGTAATAGCTTTCTCAGCCTGCAGTGATGTACAACCAGCTCTCACCGTGAAACTGCACTCTAACTTTTCCTAGACTACTGCAAATGACTTCAGTTATACCGTTCTGTATCTGCAGTGCATTAGACAGAGGTCCGTAGTAAATTGTCTGAAGTAAATTGTTAGGGGGGTGATGCCAGACTCTTGCCCCAATTTTGGCTTAATAATGGGACTTGGGAGCCTCAGATGCAGCCATGCATGCTGCCCCTGCCCTTCCCTATCCGTTTCTGTGGCTTTCCATGACTTTCTGATGTTTACTGGTGCTTGACAAGTCATCACCTATGCGGAGCATCGGTCCCATACAAAAATGCTCGAGTTGCCCATTGACTTCAATGGGGTTCATTACTCGAAACGAGCTCTCAAGCATTACGAAAAGTTTGACTGGAGCAACGAGCACCCGAACATTTTGGTGCTTGCTCATCTCTAGTCAAATGGGAACAGGGGCTGATAAACTCTCCCCATTCACTCCAGCTTCCTTAATACCCTCCATTATGGAAAATAAATCTTTACCAGCATCCCAAATTTGGAATAAAATGTCTATGACAATTCATGACATCCTAAAAGGCCCCCAACTAGAACAAATCGAGCCCCTTATCCCTTGCTATAAACCCAACTTCTTAGAAGCCTTGAATCTATATAAATCACCCTCAAGATTCTATGGTCTATACCATAATAAATTAAGGGACCCATTATGGTTTGAATCCTATCTATCACTCCCAAATCCCTGCAAAAAAGAAATTTCTAAGCTTCAGAAGGGAATGCTCTTAGACTCAGCATCACGCAAATCATGGTTCTTGAGAGAATGGGAAAAGGAATTAAACATTACCCTGTCCAAAGATAACATAGAACAAATCCTGAGCAACTCTCATGGTTTCTCAAGATGTATACGGATTCAAGAAAACTCATCCAAGGTTCTAACAAGATGGTATAAAACACCCCATCAACTATTTAAATTAAGCTTAGCTCCAACTGATTGCTGCTGGAGATGCGACCTCCAAGGTGGCACTATCTCTCATATTTGATGGAATTGCCCAGGAATTGCTCCTTACTGGAAGCAAATAATCTCCCAAATCAATAAAATTTGTTTAACCTCACTTAAATTGCCGCCAGAAGAAGAATTATTGTGGCTCCCATCCGAATATTTTACCCCAAGGAAAGACAACTTGTGAACAATATTACTAATTCTAGCCAAACAACTTATCACCTTAATGTGGCGAAACAAGGAACCCTCCTCTCTAACTCAATGGGAAAACAAAATACAGCAAATTTTCCGCTTTGTGGAGCTCATGAGTTTCGAGAACGGTACCAGAGCCAAATTCTTGAACACATGGTCACCATGGATTGAACTTAAAAAACAAGCAGATGGCCACACAACACCATCAGAATCACCCAATTTCCCTCATCCTCTAACATAGTTCCCCCAGATACTTGAGGCCTCTCAAATGGTCTTTAGAAACACACCCATTACTAATAAATAATAAATTCCTAGACTAGAAACTCTTCAAAACCACCCTATATGACAAACTCCATCCCCCCCCCCCCCATTTCTGGTTTATAGATTATTGTTTATAGTTAAGTTTAAGATCATTAATCCTTGCAATAGCTAGTTGCAAAGTAGATCTCGATCAGAGTCAAACTTGGTAAGTGTTAATGCGGTTGTGAATTGTAATTGATTGCTTCTTATATGAAACCTGTGTGTCTCAATCACAATGTTTCATAACTTTTGTTCCACGCTTGACCCATCTGCATAGATAATCATTGTACAGTGCAGATTTGTTTGTTTGCAACATACTTTAATAAAAATAAATTGTTAAAAAAAATAAGCTGTATAAAGCTAGTTTCAGATGAGTATATAAAAACTGTTAGGGATAAATCCATGTTACGTTAATATGCTGTGGGGCTCCAAATCAGAGGTGGTTATGGCGGCCACCGTGAGAAAGCAATAGACACAGGCATCACGGTCGTGTCTTAGAGCAATCTGTCTTTATTCTGTACATTGTCATTTCTTATACAAAAAATAGTAGACGTATCAGTAGGCGTATCAGTAGGCTAGTGTTACAGAGGTTGAACTGCTTTACAGAGGTCAACCTGTTTTACTGATAAATAATTGTGTCTTCTCTATAAACAATGCTTTATTTATTTGAATGTAGACTCCCTGTCTGGTATCCTTACAATCTACATTTTAATCACATGCCCTACCTAGACAGCAGTCAAGAACAAAGCATTCCACACAACCTTTTGATCAGTGTAACGAGATAAACAAGATCTTGGAGACATGATGGACATTTAAGATTACACCTCTACTTAATGTAATTAAGTACTAACCTAAATGTACAAGCATTTAATGTATACAATTCAGGCCTAAAGCCTCCGGAAACGTATATCACAGATGGATGAAATGTATACATATATAAGTTTTCATGTTCATAACCCTCACAGTCCCCCATTTTGAAACAGTCCATCTTGAAAAGAGCCTTTGTAGTGGTACTATCAAGGGTGCTAAGCCACCCTTGCCGGTCTTTCTATCCTCTTCGCCGGATCCCCACTGTTGTTGCTCTTTTACGTATGACTGTTTTAACGATATCGTAGAGGGAGAGATTCCAGATAATTTGCTTGTCTCCGTATCCCACAGAATGTCCATAAATTGCAAACACTCAAAAGAATGAACAAAAGAAACAGTATTAGTAATGGGTGAAACATAAAATCCATCATCTTTCCTGCTGTAGGTGACCATCCAGTAAAAAATATCATACCAGTTATACTCTGTGTCTACCTGGATCTTAGTACCTATGCTGACCAACTTATCTCCTACCCATACATGTTTTTCTAATTCCATAAGGGAGAGGTTAGTAACATCCAAATTCTTTTGAAGGTGTTCAGTGTCTTTCATTAGTCTTACAATTCTACCCAAGAATACAGTCAGAGTTGTCATAGGGATAGCATCTGGGTGCCAGTAGTACCTTAATGTTGCTTCAGCATCTGGCAAAAAGGTGTAAGTTTCTGTAAATCAATGTATCACCGACATGTTCTGTATACATCCAGACAATGGAGTGGTGAGATTATACATACTGGTGGTTTTAGTTTGGTTGGTAACAAAGCATATATATTGGGGGCCAACTTCTATCAGCATATAGATGAAGCAGGTAACACCGTCCAATCACATATGCTGACTGAAGGCTGCTGGAAACATGGCTCATATGCGGCTGTACTCCGTCCGCATGCTAGGCCATCCAGTGTTTCTTCACAGTTCTCTATACCATGGGTTTTATTTTCACTATAAATCATCATACCTGTGAACTTGGGCAACCAATATTGTAAAGCATATAGAGGCGGTCCAAACACCACAGGTAGTACTACAGACTTACACATCAGGCTTGTGTCCTTTACATCATAAAATCATTTCCCCAGTGCTATACTCATCAGAGTATTCTACACCATCAGCCCCGGGCTGTATCCAAGATGCTACTGGAATTACATTATTGAGAATATTTCTCCACAATTTTTCATTATTTGTCATCACATCTGACTGCTTTATCCCTCTCGTGAATCATATATACATATTGCAGGCTACATTGTGTATAGTTCATGAATTTACTCATATTTACAAACAAATCCTTTTAAACCGCAAAACCAGATTAAAAAGGCGTTAATACATCCTTATCATATCCTAATGCAAGACATCGGGGGAGGAACAAGGAAGGCATGCATTGTACCTGAACATTTATCAATCTAGAAACATCCTGTCCTACCCCAGCCATTTTATTCTTCATCACCTCTAAATCTATAGAGTTCAGAACCCCTACACCTGTACCAATTCCCCCTAATAGGGTATCATACCATTTTCGTTTTCCTCTGGTGCAGGGTTTCATTGCCTGAAGAGAAATATTATAATGCACAATGGTTTTCTGGCTCTTTGTGGATGATAAGGGGTGTCAAATGCCTGGGAGTTACCCAGGGCAGACATGAAGTGTTGCATTATTCCACCTGTGAAATGTGTACCTCTATCTGACTTGATTACCTCTGGTACCCCGTATCTGCAGATTACCTTATTCATGAGCTTCTTTTCGGTTACCTGCTCATTTACTTTTGTAACAGGGTACGCCTCCAACCTGAAAAACATCAACAACAACAAGCACATATTCATACTTCCCAACACGTGGGAGCTGAATGTCGTCAATTTGCAATCCCTGAAATGGGTAGAGTGGTCCTGGCAAGTGCCTTTGTGGTCAATTTACTTCTACGCTGTTGCTTACGGCATAGCTCATGCAAAATTGGACAAATGATGTAGCAGCTATAGAGAACCCAGGGGCCACCCTTTCTCTCTCAAGCGTCAGTAGCATAGCTGCCTTCGATAGGTGAGTCTTTCTATGGATCAGCTGGGCCATCATGGGGTACAGGGATCGTGGTAGGCAAGTTACTGACTGTTTGCCATACGCCACCCTGTTCTACTGCTCCCATATTAGTCCATTTATCTTTTTCTTCTTTGCTGGCTTGTGACTGTCAATGTTCAAATTTTTATCAAAGTCCAAATCATAGTCTCTGACTTATGCGGTCAGTATCTTCTTTTCTTCTTTCTTCCACGGCTTAAGGACCACTGCTTTTGCTGTGAAGTCTGTGAGGGCGTTACCTTTTGCTTCTGCAGTGTTGGCTTTAGTATGAGCTTTCACCTTTAGGATTGCTACTTTGTCTGGTAGGAGTAGGGCTTTCATAAGGTTCTGCACTACTACAACATTCTCAATGGGTTGTCCTACAGAAGTTTAAAAATGTCTGGCCTTCCATATTGGGCCGTAACCATGATCTATGCCGAATAAATACCAGGAGTCAGTGTAAATGGTTACCTTCTGTCACTCTACACGCCTCAGTGAGGGCCTTCAGTTCCGCT
Source organism: Eleutherodactylus coqui (assembly GCF_035609145.1). NCBI lineage: Eukaryota > Metazoa > Chordata > Amphibia > Anura > Eleutherodactylidae > Eleutherodactylus > Eleutherodactylus coqui. The sequence continues at coordinate 255,330,396 of NC_089837.1, read as the reverse complement.
TCTTGTGCTGAGACATGCAGAGGCATTCTGCTTTTAGAGATCTTGTTGTGTGAACACTGCATATCTGGTGTGCAGTTGTCAATCACCCTGGTACCATCTATAAAAAAACAACTCAAAATATGTATTAACAAGGGGTTTCAGTAACTCTTTAAAACTTAAACTTTCTTGTTGCATCAATGCTAGACAATCATGCTGATATTCTATTCCAAATAGATCACGTTCTTATTTGCAAAAAATTTTTTAAAATAGCTGATCTGTAATACCTAGATCACCTATGCCTCCCCCTCCCCCATTAGATCACCTATGTCTCCCCCTCCCCCATTTGAACCAGGATACTCGATTGGAAGAAGAATAGCCGGGTTCACCATTGAAAAGAAATATTAAGGGGGGGCATGAGCAAAGCACATTGCAACCTTATCTGATGAGCTAGAGACAGATATTTAGGTTGTACTTGAGTGAGTATACTCTGGATGTCATGAGGGGTGAGAACCACTAGGGGGGGGTAGTTCAGGACCAACTCAGAAGACTTGTCAACCATTACTTGTACTGCTGCCACCGCACAGACACAGGAGGGGGCTCCTCGGGCTACCGGATCCAATCTCATGGAGTAATACCCAAGTGACCGTGGACGTCCTCCATGTTTTTGCGTCAATACTGCTGTCGCATGAAAGGCCAGGGACGGCAGTATGAGACAAGTCCCAAAAAGGTGCGAAGCTTTGGCAGCAGAAGAAGATACAGAAATGGCTTGAACTGCAGCCCTGCGTCGTTCTGTGAGATGTCTGCCTTCTTGAGCTAGACAACAACCTTTTGTTTACAAAGCTGTCATTTTTCCTTTTTAAGCCTTGCAGCCATTTTATGCTAAAAAAAATTTTTTTTAGAAGAGAAATGGATGCAGATTGACATGTTTCAGATCCTCAGCACAAAGAGGAAGGTCATTAACATACTGCAACAGCACAGTCCCCTCAGGCGGAGTCCAAGCCTGCAGGACAGACTGGAATGCCTGGTTGTACATGTTTGGAGAATTCTGCGCACCCTTGGTGCCAGAACTTGTCCAAGCATTTTTTTTTTTATTTTTTTTTCATTTTTATTTTTTTTAGCTTTACATAAATGCCCTTTTGTCTGAAAAAGGGCCGGAGATTCAGACTGTCTCCACTCTGGCTTATTATCTATGACCTTAGGGATTTCAATAGACCTTCTACAAAGGCCATACTAAGTACATGTTTACCCATCTCTTCTATGCCCCTATATCCCAGATCTGACAAACGTTGTTGAAGGGGGGCATAGAATTGTTTTACACTTTCTTCCTTCTCTTTGTGTGATATTAGAAAGAGACAAGGAGGATTCTCTCAATTTTTTTTTTCTTTTTCCCCAATGTTTCAGACAAATTAAAAATATTTTACCACTTCTCAATTCTCTATGTTTAATTTTTATCCCAATCTGTGCCACAATAGTCTTTCACATAATTTTAGATTGTAGTTCCCGCTGCCTTCCCTGTTTTACATATACTCCTGCATCTCCTCCTTGTCCTCCTTCTCATGCTTCCACTCACTAGCCTAGGATCTAGTGAGCATAGGCATAACCGGTTTGCACCGAGGAGCTCCGCAAGCAGGGCAGCTCTCTCTCCAATCCGGGTTCTGTTGTCCACAATGCCAGCAGGTCCATCCCTCCAGTCCAATGTTTGACCTTGGAGTGGATGACTTGGCATAGGGTGGGGGAGGAGACGGTTGGAATTGAGATGAAGGAGGGGGTGAAGGTGGAAGAGGGAACTGACCCCACAATGAGAGAACATTATATACCTGTGCTTTGAATTATTTTCTCATTTCATTTTTAGCTATTGAACAGTATATATATATATTTAATATAATACAACATAGGGGCTTTTTCCTGTGCAGCCAAATATAAGCAATTCTCAATTCACATTTCTTTGCAAAGACAAGTAGGCCCTCTAGTCTAAAGCCCAGTACTCCACCCTTTGCCTATAGAACACAGAAACTTCTCCAGACAAATAGCAGAGTTGTATAACAGGTTCCACTGCCTGTAAGCATCTTCTATTGTGCAAATAACCTGGGCTGACTATTCAAAATGAACTTAGAGTGTAATATACCTGCCCCACCTTACAAAAACTGCAAATTCACACTCACTAAGGGCGGTTTTATTCATTCCTATACGGACTGATAATATGTGAAGTAGAAATTGGGATTGTATTTACTGTACACCAGACTTCCAATAATGAGCGAATTATGTATAGATAAGAAAAACTCTTAGTACCGCGGTTTTTACACAATTCGCTCAGAATAGGCTACCCAATGACAAACACAATACAACTTATGCCCATTTCTACCCACATACTGATATTCACCACACTGAGACCACTCAGCGGCCAATATATTATAGGGGGCTTTATTCCACCCTGGCATAATTAACAATTCATCAGACACTTCTTTGTTCTTAGCTACCGACATTTTCGTACTATTGCGGATTTTCTTAAAAGGCGACATTTTCACACTATGCCAGATTATCACAAGAAATTCTTCAACTATCAGTTTATCAAAATTTTCCTTTAAAACAAACTAGTGTATTACTCTCTGCGTAATCCTGTTCACAGCGCTATTAATGTATTGCTGCAAGGAGCAAGACTTAGTTCAAATTACGCTTTAAAGAGAGTTAGACACTATAAAAGGTTCATACTGTAGTTGATTGGGACCCTAATAAGTGGGATGGGGACCAATATTCATTTGCCAATTTCTTTAGCTATCTTTCACACCTTATCCTCTTTACCAGCAGTATGGACAATGGCTGGCGGCTTATGTACACCAAGAGGCTTATTGTTTTTATTCTTTCACACACATAAAACAATTGTTTGTTTCACTATTTTCTGTGCAGTCTTTTACACCTTATCCTCTTTACCAGCAGTATGGCCAATGGCTGGCGGCTTATGTATACCAAGAGGCTTATTATTTTTATTATTATTTTCTTTGTACACTCTTCAAATAAAATACTGTTGTTAATTGAAAATGAATTACACTTTAAATAGAACTTTTGTTATTAATTTGACTAAAGTACTTATCAGGTGTTTCAAGTACACAATTATCTCATATTAATATCTTAATTCAATAATATTCAAATTAACACAACTCAATATTTTTGAATTCCACATATTCCATGAATCTGTATATACATATATACACTGTGGTAATCCTGGGCTATTATCTCACACAACTAGTCTCAGGAATAAAATTAGATGCCCCTCCTTTGGTCACTCTATTTGTTCAAGTGAGAGACTTAACATGGAGTCTAAGAGTGACCTTCACTCTATACATTACCACAATATACATATATATACACCAACATCCACTTAAAATGGAGACACACTTCTCACCTAGGCTGGACTGTGTGGAGGGTGGAGCAAGACCTGTTCCTATTGTTCTTCCCTCCCATCTCCTTACATCACCTAGCTCCACCCCCTGTGGTCTGGCTCAGCATTTGGTCATTTTTGCTTCATTTCGTTTCTGGTTACCGGACAGTATACACCATATAACACAGTCTAACTCTCATACAGGTCCTTCCATTTATACACACACATAAAGACAAAAACATTTGCATGTCAGTTACTACTTTTTAAGTGTCAGTACTTCCTCACTTGTCTAAAAGTGTCGGTACTTTCCAACCCTGCTTATTTCCCCCCCATCTCAACTTCTTCTCTTATACCTATAAGAGGCTCCCATCAGGGATTTTATCCCCTGAAAATTTTAGGCTTCCCTGGTACAATTTATACCATGCCTTCCAGAGATCGGCAAGAGGGTTTCATATTCTGTACACTGACCATGCAAAGTAACAAATAAAGACAATAACAGTTAAACACCCGCACAGCATATTCAGCCCACCATATGGATTCTTAAAAGCTTGAAGATTTATAAGAGGCATGCACTTCTTACCCCTCGGACAGGAAAGGAGCAGCCAGGAAGCACGGATAGATTGTGGTAAGATAAAGCCTTACCTTACTGCGCAGTTTTTGTCAATCCGTGGTTCCGAGTGGCTCCTTATCCCATCTGGGTCCGGGGGGGTTCGAGGTGTAGGTGGTCCTCTTGTTCCATCAAGCCCCACGTTCTGGGCACCAATTAATGTTAGGGATAAATCCATGTTACGTTAATATGCTGTGGGGCTCCAAATCAGAGGTGGTTATGGCGGCCACCGTGAGAAAGCAATAGACACAGGCATCACGGTCGTGTCTTAGAGCAATCTGTCTTTATTCTGTACATTGTCATTTCTTATACAAAAAATAGTAGGCGTATCAGTAGGCGTATCAGTAGGCTAGTGTTACAGAGGTTGAACTGCTTTACAGAGGTCGACCTGTTTTACTGATAAATAATTGTGTCTTCTCTATAAACAATGCTTTATTTATTTGAATGTAGACTCCCTGTCTGGTATCCTTACAATCTACATTTTAATCACATGCCCTACCTAGACAGCAGTCAAGAACAAAGCATTCCACACAACCTTTTGATCAGTGTAACGAGATAAACAAGATCTTGGAGACATGATGGACATTTAAGATTACACCTCTACTTAATGTAATTAAGTACTAACCTAAATGTACAAGCATTTAATGTATACAATTCAGGCCTAAAGCCTCCGGAAACGTATATCACAGATGGATGAAATGTATACATATATAAGTTTTCATGTTCATAACCCTCACAAAAACACATCTGTTATATGGATCCATATTACTGACGTGTTTCAAAAGACATTGCATTCGCATATCATCAATTTTTAATCTGTATTTGCCTAGGGATTTTCAATATTTTCAATTGGGCAAATTCAGATCTCTATTTGTGGAATAGAAAATAATCAAAAGATGAAAAATAATATGCAAAAAAGCGGAGGGTGCTGCATTTTTGAAAAATGTCCGTAAAAATATGGTCACGTGATTAGCCCTATGGATTTAATTTTAGCTGTATATTTCAGTCCCTCAAAAAGGACCTAATAAGGAGCAAAAATACTCTTGTCTGAAAACGGCCTTTTAATGAATATTGACATTCATCTGAAAGTACTACAGCCACCAAATAGTTTGTTAGCAGCATTTAGAGCTTAAACACATGAACGTGTTTCAGTGCCATTATGCAGCAAGATAATCACGGCCACATAATGGCACAAAACGAAACCAGTAAATTCAATGGTTTCGTTTTCGCTAGCTCTTTTCTCGGGCATGAATTCTGCACCCAAGAAAAGATAGGACTTGTCCTATCTTTTCCACCATGTGCAGAAGAGATAGGGCCAGACCTATCTTCCCACATTTTTTTTTGAACTCCTGCACTATGGTGCGAACTTTGAAAACCCGACAAAATAAACAAAACGTTCATGTCCAACTACCCTCCATTGCGGCGAGTGTAGATGTACATAAAACTCTCCTAACCATGGTTTAACTAAGACTACATATTGCAAATACACCAACATTCTGAAAATCATTTAGCTACATAAATTTTTTTGTTACAAAACTGTGTACTGAAGCCAGCTTCACACAAGTATAAGCGCAATTCGCACCCCTTAGCACAATACATTTTTAACGAGGATTTTTTTGCGCACGTATCAGCGTATTTTGCCGTACTTTTTCTGCTCATAGGGCATGTTCATTTACAAGCGGCAAACAAATGCACTAATTGAAATGGGTAATTAGGTACAGAGTAGAGATGAGTGAGCGTACTCGTCCGAGCTTGATGCTCGTTCGAGTATTAGGGTGTTCGAGATGCTCGTTACTCGAGACGAACACCACGCGATGTTCGAGTTACTTTCACTTTCATCTCTGAGACATTAGCGCGCTTTTCTGGCCAATAGAAAGACATGGAAGGCATTACAACTTCCTCCTGTGACCTTCCAGCCCTATACCACCCCTCTGCAGTGAGTGGCTGGGGAGATCAGGTGTCACCCGAGTATTAAAATCTGCCCCGCCCGCGGCTCGCCACAGATGCATTGTGACAGAGATCAGGGAAAGTGCTGTCTTGCTGTAGCTGCTATAGGGAGAGCGTAAGGTGTTATATTAGTCTTCAAGAACCCCAACAGTCCTTCTTAGGGCCACATCTGACAGTACTGTTGAGGCTGCTTTTAGCAGTGTTGCACAATTTTTTTTTTTTGTATATTGGGCGTGCAGACCATTGCGTCCTCAGTCTGCAGTCATTGTACAGAGTATAGGGGCAGTACTGGTGAGGCAGGGAAAGAGGGAAAGGTGAAAGAGATATACTGTCTATATAGGCAGTGGGCTTTTTCAAAAAAATTGGGGAAAAATACTATCTTTGGGCTGCCTGTGACAGTCTTCAGTGTACTGCGTGTCTGCTGGGGGTAGTAGTCCTAATTAATACGCAGCTAAGCGTTACAGCAGGCGTGCGCAAAATTGTTTCCTGGCTCTGCTGTGCCCGTTACATCACCGCCGTCATAGCGCCAGAGGGAAACAGTAAACATAATATACGCTGCATACAGTATCTGCTGTTTCAGCTCACCATTTTAAAAAAGGGAAGCCAAATACTTAAGGCGTACCACTGCCCTTTGGCGACTTGACTGCTTCTGCGTTGTGAATTCCACTAGCTCAGTCCTACGCACCTAGGTCTCACTACAGGCATGCGCAAAATTGTTTCCTGGCTCTGCTGTCTCCGTTACATCACCGCCGTCATAGCGCCAGAGGGAAACAGTAAACGTAATATACGCTGCATACAGTATCTGCTGTTTCAGCTCACCATTTTAAAAAAGGGAAGCCAAATACTTAAGGCGTACCACTGCCCTTTGGCGACTTGACTGCTTCTGCGCTGTGAATTCCACTAGTTCAGTCCTATGTACCTAGGTCTCACTACAGGCGTGCACAAAATTGTTTCCTTGCTGTGCTGTCTCCGTTACATCATCGCCGTCATAGTGCCAGAGGGAAACAGTAAACATAATATACGCTGCATACAGTATCTGCTGTTTCAGCTCACCATTTTAAAAAAGGGAAGCCAAGTACTTAAGGCGTACCACTACCCTTTGGCGACTTGACTGCTTCTGCGCTGTGAATTCCACTATCTCAGTCCTACGCACCTAGGTCTCACTACAGGCGTGCGCAAAATTGTTTCCTGGCTCTGCTGTCTCCATTACATCACCGCCATCATAGCGCCAGAGGGAAACAGTAAACATAATATACGCTGCATACAGTATCTGCTGTTTCAGCTCACCATTTTAAAAAAGGGAAGCCAAATACTTAAGGCGTACCACTACCCTTTGGCGACTTGACTGCCTCTGCGCTGTGAATTTTACTAGCTCAGTCCTACACAACTAGGTCTTACTACAGGCGTGCGCAAAATTGTTTCCTGGCTCTGCTGTGCATTCCGTAAGCGAAGTCAGCCTCCAACCACAGGCCAATAAGCGGCACATTTAATTACAGCATTCTGTTTCTGCTCTACTCGTAATACACCATGCTGAGGGGAAGGGGTAGACCTAGAGGATGTGGACGCGGAGGCCCATGTCAGGGTGTGGGCACAGGCCGAGCTCCTGATCCAGGTGTATCGTAGCCGACTGCTGCGGGATTAGGAGAGAGACAAGTTTCAGGGGTCCCCAGATTCATCTCACAATTAATGGGTCCACGCGGTAGACCTTTATTAGAAAATGAGCAGTGTGAGCAGATCCTATCGTGGATGGCAGAAAGTGCATCCAGCAATCTATCGACCACCCAGACTTCTACGACGTCCACTGCTGCAACTCTGAATCCTCTGGCTGCTGCTCCTCCTTCCTCCTAGCCTCCTCACTCCATTACAATGACATATTCTGAGGAGCAGGCAGACTCCCAGGAACTGTTCTCGGGCCCCTGCCGAGATTGGGCAGCAATGGTTCCTCTCCCACCGGAGGAGTTTGTCGTGACCGATGCCCAACCTTTGGATAGTTCCCGGGGTCCGGGGGATGAGGCTGGGGACTTCCGGCAACTGTCTCAAGAGCTTTCAGTGGGTGAGGAGGACGATGACGATGAGACACAGTTGTCTATCAGTGAGGTAGTAGTAAGGGCAGTAAGTCCGAGGGAGGAGCGCACAGAGGATTCGGAGGAAGAGCAGCTGGACGATGAGGTGACTGACCCCACCTGGTTTGCTAAGCCTACTGAGGACAGGTCTTCAGAGGGGGAGGCAAGTGCAGCAGCAGGGCAGGTTGGAAGAGGCAGTGCGGTGGCCAGGGGTGGAGGCAGAGCAAGACCGAATAATCCACCAACTGTTTCCCAAAGCACCCCCTCGCGCCATGCCACCCTGCAGAGGCCGAGGTGCTCAAAGGTCTGGCAGTTTTTCACTGAGAGTGCAGACGACCGACGAACTGTGGTGTGCAAGGTTTGTCGCGCCAAGATCAGCCGGGGAGCCACCACCACCAGCCGCACCACCACCAGCATGCACAGGCATATGATGGCCAAGCACCCCACAAGGTGGGACGAAGGCCGTTCACCGCCTCCGGTTTGCACCACTGCCTCTCCCCCTGTGCCCCAACCTGCCACTGAGATCCAACCCCCCTCTCAGGAGACAGGCACGACCGTCTCCCGGCCTGCACCCACACCCTCACCTCCGCTGTCCTCTGCCCCATCCAACAATGTCTCTCAGTGCAGCGTCCAGCCGTCGCTAGCGCTACTGTTTGAGCGCAAGCGCAAGTACACCGCCACACACCCGCACGCTCAAGCGTTAAACGTGCACATAGCCAAATTGATCAACCTGGAGATGCTGCCGTATAGGCTTGTGGAAACGGAGGCTTTCAAAAACATGATGGCGGCGGCGGCCCCGCGCTACTCGGTTCCCAGTCGCCACTACTTTTCCCGATGTGCCGTCCCAGCCCTGCACGGCCACGTCTCCCGCAACATTGTACGCGCCCTCACCAACGCGGTTACTGCCAAGGTCCACTTAACAATGGACACAAGGACAAGCACAGGCGGGCAGGGCCACTATATCTCCCTGACGGCACATTGGGTGAATTTAGTGCAGGCTGGGACCGAGTCAGAGCCTGGGACCGCTCACATCCTACCCACCCCCAGAATTGCGGGCCCCAGCTCGGTGCTCGTATCTGCGGCGGTGTATGCTTCCTCCACTAAACCTCCCTCCTCCTCCTCCTACGCAACCTCTGTCTCACAATCAAGATGTGTCAGCAGCAGCACGTCTCCACCAGTCGGTGTTGCGCGGGGTGGCAGCACAGCGGTGGGCAAGCGCCAGCAGGCCGTCCTGAAACTACTCAGCTTAGGAGAGAAGAGGCACATGGCCCACGAACTGCTGCAGGGTCTGACAGAGCAGACCGACCGCTGGCTTTCGCCGCTGAGCCTCCAACCGGGCATGGTCGCGTGTGACAACGGCCGTAACCTGGTGGCGGCTCTGCAGCTCGGCAGCCTCACGCACGTGCCATGCCTGGCCCACATCTTTAATTTGGTGGTTCAGCGCTTTCTGAAAAGCTACCCACGCTTGTCAGACCTGCTCGGAAAGGTGCGTCGGCTCAGCGCACATTTCCACAACTCCAAGACGGATGCTGCCACCCTGCAGACCCTGCAACATCGGTTTAATCTGCCAGTGCACCGACTGCTGTGCGACGTGCCCACTCGGTGGAACTCTACGTTCCACATGTTGGCAAGGCTCTATGAGCAGCGTAGAGCTATAGTGGAATACCAACTCCAACATGGGCGGCGTACTGGGAGTCAGCCTCCTCAATTCTTTACAGAAGAGTGGGCCTGGTTGGCAGACATCTGCCAGGTCCTTGGAAACTTTGAGGGGTCTACCCAGATGGTGAGCGGCGATGCTGCAATCATTAGTGTCACCATTCCTTTGCTATGCCTCTTGAGAAGTTCCCCGCAAAGCATAAAGGCAGACGCTTTGCGCTGGGAAATGGAGGCAGGGGAAGACAGTATGTCGCTGGATAGTCAGAGCACCCTCATGTCTATATCTCAGCGCGTTGAGGAGGAGGAGGAGGAGGGGGAGGAGCATGAGGAGGAGGGGGAAGAGACAGCTTGGCCCACTGCTGAGGGTACCCATGCTGTTTGCCTGTCATCCTTTCAGCGTGTATGGCCTGAGGAGGAGGATCCTGAAAGTGATCTTCCTAGTGAGGACAGCCATGTGTTGCGTACAGGTACCCTGGCACACATGGCGGACTTCATGTTAGGATGCCTTTCTCGTGACCCTCGCGTTACACGCATTCTGGCCACTACGGATTACTGGGTGTACACACTGCTCGACCCACGGTATAAGGAGAACCTTTCCACTCTCATACCCGAAGAGGAAAGGGGTTCGAGAGTGATGCTATACCACAGGACCCTGGCGGACAAAGTGATGGTAAAATTCCCATCTGACAGCGCTAGTGGCAGAAGGCGCAGTTCCGAGGGCCAGGTAGCAGGGGAGGCGTGGAGATCAGGCAGCATGTACAGCGCAGGCAGGGGAACACTCTCCAAGGGAACAAAAAACAAAAGTCCCACCTTATCTTCATGTGCTGCAAGCCTCAGTTCCGCAAGCAAGTATACTCACAAGCTGTTGCCATCCGGCTACTTCTGGCTCTGAATAAACGCAAAACAATCCAATTGCAGGAATACAGCTTATTGTGGAAAAAACTTGCTTTTTATTTTCTTTATACGCGTTTCGGTTATGAAACCTTGTTCACCTCTGACTTACAAAGCCATTATGCAAACCTTAAAAAGGTTTAGTGAAAATAAGTGAATTAAAAACATATGTGCAATTAACCCATGGCAATCTGCTATTTCAATTACCAAAACCTGTCCCTCCTGCAGGAACTTGTCTTGGTTTCTACATATATGCATAGTATATCCAACAATACATAAACACGAACATTTATCTATAATATGCTCCACTTAATAACATGAGATATGAATCAATATGACATCGTTACAGAAGCAAGAAAAAATAATGAATAAAAATAAAAATAAAACAATGAAAAAATGAAAAGGACTTTCCAGCAGCAACACAGAAATTAGACACAAATTGTTAATATGAGGTAATGCGAGTAGCAACATATTGTAATTAATAACAGTACATTATATGTTATTGGCCAAGTAGGATTATGTTGGGATTAATAACTATTTTTTAATGAACAGTATCCACTGTAACTAATAAATGTATAAAAGGTCTGTTTTATAATTCATTCCTTTCGGGAATCTTGTGTTTAAGTTTAATATCCAAAACGCTTCCCTTTTAAACACTTTATCCGGGTTAATCGTTCCTCTCTTTTTGTTTGTAACTTTTTCAATGCCAAAGAATGAGAAAGTATTTAAATTTCCTTTATGTTTCTCACAGAAGTGTTTTACCGCACCTGAACTATTCACATTATCCTTTTTAATATCACGAATATGTTCGTTGATACGGGTCTTCAACTTTCGTGTAGTGCAACCTATGTAGTTCAGATTACACTCTCTGCATTGAATTATATAAACTACATTAATAGTGTTGCAGTTAATAAAATTGTAAATCTTATACTCTCTATTGTTATCGCTGTCAGAAAAGGTTTTTCTTTTGTCCACTAAGTGACAGACAGTACACCTATGATCTCCGCAGCGGAAAAAACCTTGAAATTTCATCCATTGCGGTTTTTCTTTTTTGGAGGAAAAAGTACTAGGTGCTATAAGATCTCCCAAGTTTTTACTTCTTTTTGCAACACATTTAATCCCTTCTTTTAATATCTTATCAACAGTGTCATCCTGTCTTAAGACAGGCAAAAATTTGAAAAATATTTTTTTGATCTCATAAAAATTCCTACTATATGCCGTAGAGAAAACCATTCCCTTGTTATTATTCCCTTTTTTCTTTGTACATTTATCTTTAAGTAATTCTTTTCTATGAACTGTTTCTATTTTAGTGCATGCCTCATTTAATGATGACTGTTTATAACCTCTCTGATGCAGCCTATTTCTGATGTCCACTTTAGCTGCATCAAAAGAAGCATCATCTGAACAGGATCTTTTTGCCCGTATTAGTTCCCCTACGGGGATAGCTTTTATAGTGTGTCTAGGATGTCCACTATTAGCATGTAATATGGTATTACCTGCTGTTATTTTTCTATATAATTTGGTCTCTATTCCTTTAATACAATTACCCCTTAAGGTTAAATCAAGGAACGGTACTTCCACATCATTATGTGTCACAGTAAACTGTAAATTCACAGAATTATTATTGATATAATTTTCAAACTGGTCAATTTGTTCATGCACACTATTTTGTTCCGGACCCTTGTTCCAAATAATTATTATGTCATCAATGTATCTTGCATACCACACCATGCGGTCAGCAAACGGATTGTTGTGATTAAATATAAAGGAATCTTCCCACCAACTCATAAAGAGGTTGGCTATAACCGGAGAAAATTTAGACCCCATCGGGGCTCCAGAAACTTGTAAGAAAAATTGTTGGTCAAAGGAAAAAAAATTATGTGTCAACAAAAATTCCGTAGATAACAAAATAAACTCCTTTAATTCATTGCTATAATTGCTAAAATTTTGTAAATGAAAACGCACTGCTTCTAATGCCGCATGGTGTGGTATGCAAGAATACAAATCTTTGACGTCACACAGGATCCAACATAAATTATCACTCCACTTCATATTGTGCAATTTCTGTATTACATGCTTGCTATCCCTTAAAAAACCAGGAGTTCTATATACCAACGGTTGCAGGGATCGGTCCACCCACGAGCTCAATTGCTCACAGGGTGAGCCGATCCCTGCAACTATCGGTCGCAGTGGAGGTGGAAATATTCCCTTATGAATTTTAGGGAGGCCATGGAATAAAGCCATAGTAGGATTTGTGGGAGACAGATATGAAATAATTTTATCATCCAATATATAAAGAAAATAAAAAGCAAGTTTTTTCCACAATAAGCTGTATTCCTGCAATTGGATTGTTTTGCGAACACTCTCCAAGGCCTTTGCCAGCTTTATGGCTCCCCAGCAAGACTGTGTCACTGCTCCCCAGTCAAGGCTGAGTCGGCGGGAGCACTGTAAAAGGATGGTGAGGGAGTACGTAGCCGATCGCACGACCGTCCTCCGTGACGCCTCTGCCCCCTACAACTACTGGGTGTCGAAGCTGGACACGTGGCCTGAACTCGCGCTGTATGCCCTGGAGATGCTTGCTTGTCCTGCGGCTAGCATCTTGTTAGAGAGGGTGTTTAGTGCGGCTGGGGGAATCATCACGGATAAGCGTACCCGCCTGTCAACTGACAGTTCGGCAGGCTTACACTCATAAAGATGAACAAAGCCTGGATTTCCCCAGACTTCTCTTCTCCACCAGCAGACAGCAGCGGTACCTAAACAATACATAGGCTGCACCCGCGGATGGAAGCATTGTTCTCTATCACCATCAAAAACGGGGACCTTTTAGCTTCATCAATCTGTGTATTATATTCAGCGTCCTCCTCCTGCTCCTCCTCCTGAAACCTCACGTAATCACACTGAATGGGCAGTTTTTCTTAGGCCCACAAGGCTCAGTCATATGACTTTAGTAAACAATGTTTCTACGTTTCAATGATCATTAAAGCGTTGAAACTTGCATCTGAACCCATTTTTATTTTAACTGGGCTGCCTACAGGCCTAGGTACAAATTAAGCCACAGTAACCAAAGCGATTAATGGGTTTCACCTGCCCTCTTGGTTGGGCATGGGCAATTTTTCTGAGGTACATTAGTACTGTTGGTACACCAATTTTTTTGGGCCCTCGCCTACAGTGTAATCCTAGTAATTTTTACGGGCTTCGCCTGCACTCATGGTACAGCAAGGTGTGTGGGGTTGGCCTACACTTTTGCTACATAAATGTAACTGGGGCCTTGTCGATACTGCAACTACTGAAATGTGCAAGAGACTGTTATCTCCCTAAACTGCTGCAACGGGAATGTTACTGTGGCCTGTCTTGACTGCTACTACTACTGAAATGGAACTAATACTGTGCTCCCCCTATACTGCTGCTTCGGAATTGTTACTGGGGCCTGTCTAGACTGCTACTACTATTGAAATGGAACTAATACTGTGCTCCCCCTATACTGCTGCTAGTGCTATGTCACTGAGGCCTGTCTAGACTGCTACTACTACTGAAATGGAACTAATACTGTGCTCCACATATACTGCTGCTAGTGATATGTTACTGGGGCCTGTCTAGACTGCTACTACTACTGAAATGGAACTAATACTGTGCTCCCCCTATACTGCTGCTAGTGCTATGTCACTGGGGCCTGTCTAGACTGCTACTACTACTGAAATTGAACTAATACTGTGCTCCCCCTATACTGCTGCTAGTGATATGTTACTGGGGCCTGTCTAGACTGCTACTACTACTGAAATGGAACTAATACTGTGCTCCCCCTATACTGCTGCTTTGGAATTGTTACTAAGCCTGTCTTGACTGCTACTACTACTGAAATGGAACTAAGACTGCGCTCCCCCTATACTGCTGCTTCGGAATTGTTACTGGGGCCTGTCTGGACTGCTACTACTACTGAAATGGAACTAATACTGTGCTCCCCCTATAATGCTGCTAGTGATATGTTACTGGGGCCTGTCCTAATGCTACCACTGAAATGTTACTAATTCTGGGCTCTACCTATACCGCTGCTAATGCTATGTCAATGGGGTGTGGAAACGGAGGCTTCCCAAAGACATGATGGTGGCGAGGCCATTTCCCACCAACGCGGTTACTGTTAAGGTGCATATAACCACGGACACGTGGAGAGGACACGTAGTGCCTCAAAAGCACCCCCCTCGTCCTCCAACCATGAAAACATTCTTGGTAAATACCTTTGCATAGGTCCAAGAATTTCACCTTTACCGACACAACAATAGAGCCCCCCCACCATTCCCTCGCCACGGCCCACTTAATTCTGGCCACATTCCGAAAACCAACTAAATAAAACCGCGCTACTAGGTCCGCAGTCGCCACCACATTCCCACCAATGCGGTTACTGTTAAGGTACATATTACCACTCTGACTGGGGCATGCACTGTGGGCCGAAACACAGGGTACTGCAATGGGATACATTTATGTACCACCGAAGCCCACCTGCATTTAATCTGACGTTAGCTTTGCTGTCCAGGGCACTGCAATGCGATATATTTATGTACCGCCGGTGGCTTCCTGGGACCCACCCATGCTGTCGATCCACACGGACTTCACAATGGGGAGTTGTACCTGCCTGTGTCTACTTATAAAAACCCCCAGTTTGACTGGGGCATGCAGTGTGGGCCGAAGCCCACCTGCATTTAATCTGACATTAGCTTTGCTGTCCAGGGCACTGCAATGGGATATATTTATGTACCGCCGGTGGCTTCCGGGGACCCACCTATGCTGTCGGTCCACACGGAGTTGTAACTGCATGTGTCTACTTATAAAGAACCCCAGTCTGACTGGGGCATGCAGTGTGGGCTGAAGCCCACCTGCATTAAACCTGACGTTACCTCAGCTGTGATGGGCAACGCAATGGGATATATTTATGTACCGCCGGTGGGTTCCAGGGAGCCACCCATGCCGTGGGTCCACAGGGACTTCACATTAGGGAGTTGTACCTGCCAGTGTCTATGTATTAAAAACCCCGGTCAGACTGGGGCATGCAGTGTGGGCTGAATCCTACCTGCATTAAACCTGACGTTACCTCAGCTGTGGCTTAATAGTGGGACCTGGGAACTTGAGATGCAGCCCAACATGTAGCCCCTCGCCTACCCTATCCGTTTCTGTGTCGTTCCCATCACTTTCTTGAATTGCCCAGATTTTCACAAATGAAAACCTTAGCGAGCATCGGCAATATACAAAAATGCTCGAGTCGCCTATTGACTTCAATGGGGTTCGTTACTCGAAACGAACCCTCGAGCATCGCAAAAAGTTCGTCTCGAGTAATGAGCACCTGAGCATTTTGGTGCTCGCTCATCTCTAGTACAGAGGTGTCCTTTTTCCAGCGGAATTACACAGTGTATCATGCATCTCCTTGTGTAATGTGAACGCATTTGTGCACACCCAATTGAACTCTATGTGGACCTTTGGTGCGCAAATGCGCAAAAAGATAAAGCATTTTCTGTCTTTTTTTGTGCAGCCAAAAAAGAGCATGCAAAATGGGCACATGTGAATGAACCCATTGAAATCAGTGGGTTGTATTCACTGCAAATTTCATATGCAAATTTTGTGCACACAAATACGTCTATGTGGCAGGAGCCTTTATAGTATGGGAAAGTTTGCACTCACACAGCATTAATTCAGTACGCTGTATCTTTCCATCCTGGGGTTCTGTTTGAACAGCTGAAAACGGTATTCAGACAGAACCCTGAATAGCACCACTGACTTTAATTAGTCAAATGGAGACCTAATGTGCAAACTTTAGTCTCCGTTTGACATGCTTTCTGTTCATAGCTGTTATTTTTTGGAGAACACAATAGCATAGTCCTCCAGAAATAGTGGGAACAAACAAATATCATGTTAAACATAGACCAAACTTTGAACATTTGGTCTCTGATTGCCTAAATTAAGTCAATGGTTCTGTTTGAATTCCATTTTAAGTATTGAGATGGAACCCCAGGTCGAAAAGACAAAAATAATGCAAACATATCACAGAAAATGGGATGAAATCTACTTCTGTATTGCAGTATATTGTACTTTTAATAGCAGCCTTTTAATCCCTGCCTACTGACGTTATGGAATACCTAGAAGCCTAAACTAGGCCCCAGACTGCCTTGTCAAACGATCAGGTAACAGGAGGGGTTATGTAATCCCTTCGGCCAGCAACTTAAAACCTGCCATGATCAGCATTGAGCCAGATAATGTCTTGCAAAAATTATACACATGAAGCAGTTTTTCTGATGTGATTGTAATTTTAGTGGAGGAACTTGCGAGACAATCAGGATCAGCAGTCTAGCCTTGGGATTTCGGGGAGCTCTGGATGTCAGTATTTTGTGTGGTACACTGAGAATTTGTGGAGTATCCTGCTTGAACTAGTAGAATGGGCGTGTTTGCAGTTTGGTACACTACACATAACTGTGTGACTCTGTAGTGTTTCAGGCACTGGGTTGGAGACGCAGGTGTAGTAGCCGTGCATGTCCCCGAGAGTAGTCAGGAGCGAGCCAGGAGTTGGCAATGGTAGGTCTCAGGTTGCAGTACAAGAGAGGAGGTGGATAGTGTTGTCAGGAGGAAAGCCAGAGGTCTATAATGGAAGGTCTCAGGTTGCAGTACAAGGGAGAAGTTGGTTAGCATTGTCAGGAGGAAAGCCAGAGGTTGATAATTGAAGATCCCAGTTGTTTGTAGAGGAACAGGATAGTAGTGAAGCTTGACTAAGGCTATGAAGCACAATAATTATGCAATTAGGGAGTGGCAGGGTCAGGCCTTTATAGTGAGCCTAATCAGGAATCAGGTGGGGCTAGAACAGGGACTGGATATGCAGAGGAACTGTCCAAAGGACTGGATGGCTCAGCAGGGAGAGCTACTGACTGAAGCACAGGAGGTTCCGGGTTTGATCCCTGACAGACTGACAACTAATGAAGTCCTATTTATGTGTAGTGGCTTAGAGTTGGGGTGTCTTTGGGGTGACTTTATGTCTGTTCCATGTAAACTGTCTTTTGAACGTGTGTGTGTATCTGTGTTGTGACAGTCCTGTCTCACTTAACGTGTTGTTTGTGTATTGTATCGTGGGATTTTAGGATGAGTTGAGAAGTGGAGTTTAGTGACGAGAGTAGGGGAGAGCAGAGATAGTCGGTGGAGGTGGACGTGTCAGCTGGGGACTGGCGCTCATCTTGCTTCTGCCAACACCAAGCCTACGCCTTAGTCTCGATGGGATGATCTCCCCCAGACGCTGAAGCACAGAGCAGCAATATCTGCCATGACAAGTTGTTGGTAGGTGGGGGAGAAAAGAAGATGTGCAGCAAGGTCACAGAAGTAATGTTGCTAGAGTGGAGCATAAAAGTACCTCAAAAGTAGAAAGTGAGTGGAGAAGAAACAGAGTTGGAAGCCATCTACACAACAGTGAGTTGTACAAAACCCTGTTAGATGAAAGGCCAGGGAAGTGCGAGCGGCCCTACCACAGTTACTCCAATACTTGCTAACATAATCCCAGAGAAGGCAACCCTCAGAAAACTAGGGCTGATGGGAATTGTTCTGGAGAAATCCTAAGCAGAGAGAGAGAGAGAGAAAGCATGGAAGAGAAACCTCATGTGTTAATTGTGTGTTCAGTGCAATGTTGATTCAAATACTAAGTAAGACTGCACGATTGTGAATTGTACTTGTTAAACTTATGAATACAAAGTGCTGAGTAAACTGTGCACCTTCAGTTTACCACAAAGCTACGTGGACTCGTCTAAATTATTTCATCACCTTCAACTGGAGTTCCCCCCCCAAAGGTACTGGCGTCACCGTGACAACTACCATTTGACTGCCCCTTGCGCGCGACTGGGTTGTCCCTGTATTGCCGCTATTGTCGCATGAAAATTGCAGAGCAACCCATGATGACCACCTTAAAATCCCCATGGTCTCACCCCACAACAGCCCGGTATGTGGCCTGATCGACGCATATGCACATGTATAAGGGCCCATTTACACTGAATGATTATCAGCTAGATTCTTGCTGGATCATGGGATTCTGAACGATGATTGCTCAGTAAAAAGGCTTGCACGGACTGAACAACGAATGTTTAGATCAAGCAAGTATAAAAATTAAACGACAATCAACATATCTAAATAGGGTATAGTTCGCCTATGAACTGTGAATGGAGGAGGGAATGATCCCCAGCTCACCTCCATTCACTGAGCGATTATCATTGGGATGGACAGTTGTCTCATATAAAAAGACCCTAATACTAAGCAGCCGCCCTTCTCAGGAATGATCAGAGATTGAGTGGATGAATGTAGACTTGACTACCTAGTCAGCTGTGATGGCTTATTTCCAGAGGGAACAAAAGAATGGAGTGTTGAAATTCACACCTGATTTTTTTTACCCTCAATCACATCTGTTGGGAGAGTCGGGAGGCCCTCATACATATGAGATAGTAGTTCAGGAAAAGTCCAGACAACTTTTTACCTAATGTGTATGGAGGCCTCTAGATACAGCAGTCAGTATTTCTGGTGCCTCCTTTCCCAAATCTTACAAAAGATGTGTTAAGACACTTCAGAACATAACATACAGTTAAGTAACGGCGTGCCAGAAGTTAATAGTTTAATATGACTTTCTTTTATTTTGACCATTCTTCTTTTCAGGTAGGCTTCATTTTATTTGTGCACTTTACATTTTAGTAAAGAATTTTAATCTTTACTTTGTCAGTCATGCTTCCCCATAATGATGGTTAAAGATCAAATCTTGCTATGTGCTCTTCTCTTGACTACTGTGCTATGCCTGGAAATGGGAGCATAAACTATTTGTTCAGCCTTGTATTTTTCATATTATTGAATTGTTTATTTTTGTAATCTCCAGTCCATGATGCCTAGAAAAAAGCAGCAAGCAGAATAATATAAAGAATTCAGTATACTTTGGTTTCTCGAATGCCATTTGAATTAGACTAGTTCAGACAGCATAATTCTGCATGTTACTTTACTACTTCAATCAGTAATTCGGGATTGTTATGTCTCTGAAATACTGGTCTGAGACAACAATAGAAATTGAAAGCCAGGCCACACAGAACCAGCTGAACACAAGCCTGTCCTCGAGATATAACTGGGATGTAATAACATGCTTCAGGAAATGCTGACATGGGCTTTGGCAGATGTGCCCCTTGCAATTCTTCAACACAGAAGACCATTGGAAATGATTTCCCATTTAATCTGTTTTTGAAAAGCATTCTGTTCTGAGGATGCTTATTTTTTATTACAACAAATTAGACGTAAAATTGTCATAACTTGCCAGTTAAGACTAGTTTTACAGATCCACCACTTCCCCCTTACAGTTTCTGACTATAAGATATATTTGCAAAATTTCTGAGTGATTTTATTGTTTAAATTATCTTTCCTGAACCTATTGCTGGATTACAATAGAAGTGTATCAGACAATGGAAGATACTAGAACTTCAAGGACAATGTCTCCCAGATAATAAATGACATATAACTATAATTATAAATTGTTGCTATGTACAGCACTAATACGAATACAACTCTGCCAAAAAGGAAACATAATTAAACAACTGTAAATGGATAATGAAGTGACATGTGAATACAAATAATATTCTGCAAATACTATACTACTAATACCCTGTACCAAATTGGAGGTATACCAGTGATTAAATGTACCAGGACAAACCACTAGGCAATTGGTGGTCAATTTACCATATTATGGGGGCCTCAGAAACAGAGCCTGATTGCATCTGAGTACCGCACTTTAACTTCAATGTCCTGCATTGCCCATTTGCACCAAAAAGTTGGTTGCATAAATCTAAAAGCTCCCATTCATACGATCATATTTTCTGGTCATTATAAGACACATCATAGCTAAATCACTGAAGGTCCTGCTCTTGTCCAAATTTGGCAGATCAGAGTGTGTCGTGGAACCTTCCTTTGTGGAACCACGGCTTACTCAATTTGGAATGTTTACACCCCTCCATATTAATTCTGAATTGATAATGCGCATAAGAAGTTTTCACACTGACACGAGGTTCAGCATGTATAGCTTCCTCAATTCTAACTTTAATGTTGGGCGTGTAGCATCTTTTAAAAGAGTTTAACATATCCGCCCATCTGGGCAGGTCAAAGATTACATAGATACAACGTATTGTTCAATTATTGGATAAGCATCTTGCAATTCTTCCATCCTCCATGAGTGGGTTGTCTTGGCCCCACGTGTGGTTCCTTTGATATGATTGGATGTTACATCATGAGTTAATAATAGCATAGACCTCCCATGTTATTCGCGTCTGTTTCCAGTAAAATTGCTGGGGAAATTACTGCGGTAGCTGTTTCAGACTGCGGTTATCTATGTCTGAGTTATACTTCTCCTAAAGGCACAAACAGTCGGAAAAATAGATATATTTATAGGTTGGTTTCATGTTGGCTTCCCCATGTCAGCAGAGTTACAAAACAAATATTTTCATATGAGCGGAAGTACCATGACTGTAAGAACATTATATTTGTAGCA
Source organism: Eleutherodactylus coqui (assembly GCF_035609145.1). Taxonomy (NCBI): domain Eukaryota; kingdom Metazoa; phylum Chordata; class Amphibia; order Anura; family Eleutherodactylidae; genus Eleutherodactylus; species Eleutherodactylus coqui. The sequence goes on along the minus strand of NC_089837.1, from coordinate 255,309,352 downwards.
AGACAGAAAGCAAATATGCATACAGAATGTTAAATTGACAACTGTCTACTGCCAAGGCCCACCGATCCATATAGATATATTCTGGGCTTCCACCACAAGTGGGTCAAAGAGTGTAAGAGCATATAGAAAATCAAAACAGTACTTGGCTGGCATCCATGTACTATCCAGTTTTTTTTTTCTTCCAAATTCTTGGACCGAATACGACAACAGCCATGTGAATAAGCCCTTAGAGATACAAAATCAGCCACGTGAGCACTCACTATAATGAAGTGTGAGAGAACATAAGTAACCACCTCTCCAATTCCGACAGGGGATACAAAATTTATATTCCTTGGATTGATGGGGGCTACATTTCCCGCTGAAGGAGAAATAGGATTTTAAAAAGGTTTAAAAAATATCTGCAATAATATAAAAGTGCAAATATGTGCCAAAAACATGATTGTTCAGCTTTTACTAACAAAACTCTGTTCTTGTATGGAGCTCCAATGCCTCATCTGCCTGTACTTCTCACTAGAAGAAATCCAGTGCTTAAGTGGGCGCAACTCTCCAAAGTATTTTCAAAAGGCAGGTGTAGAATAAAACAATTTTATTGAAATCAATTCAAAACCAGCACTAAAAAAAATGTGTTTACAGGCGAGGGACTCTTCATCAGTTTGGCTGAGATAATGCACTAAAGTGATAGAATACACAACATAGGGACAGTAAGAATGGCAGAATGGTAATATAAGAGGGGATACATGGGGGTGGTGAAAAGTGAGGAAAAAAGCAAAAATGACAATTACAGAAACAAGATCTATATAGGTCCGAAGATTAATATAATTGATAAAGAAATAAAAATAATATGAACATAAGTTTATAAATAAAATCGACTAAGGCTAACTTAACACGGGCGAGCGCAATATGGGGCCCATATCATGCTCCCCACTATGTGAAATACCCATGGAGACGAAGCGTTTTTGTGGCAAAACAGCCTCGTATCACTTCAAGGATGAAGGAAACAGCCATGGCGGAGGTTTGCGGAGTTTCTCCCATTGTTTTCAATGGAAGACATTGCATTGCGTGCACTTAGCACACGGTGTAATGCTGCTGCTGGTCCCATTGAAAACAATTTAAAAAGGTACAAAGTATATATATATATATATATATATATATATATATATATATATATATATACACACATACACATAAATGCATAAAAATATGTATAAAAAATATATATATGGAAAAAAGAGAACCGAAAAACAAGATTAAATAAATACATAAAATATGTCTGTCAGATAAAGTTATCGTAGCAGCTTTGAAGAGACATGGATGGCTATTGGGATGGACTGGTAGGTGGGTCTTAATCTTAAAGGTATTTCACTGTATTTTTTTTTTAGAGTTATTGCTGTGCCTTTCACCAACCCCTACATATCTGTCAAAGCCACAAGACTACTCACATTTCCAGTTTCTTCAGGCACTTGAGCCAAAATAGAAAGCTGCAAAGACCAGAAGGGGTAGCATATGCAACAACAAGAACAGACAGACCAAACCCCAAGAAAAACAGAACCAAACAATAAAAAGGTTCAACTTATCCACTCATACCCTTAACACAACAGAACAAGATCTTCCGTGTAAGGCCTTTCTTTTTGTCCTAATACTAAGTTTTATACCTTCATTCAAAAACTCACATCAACAAGACATTTTGCTACGACAGAAAGCTCAGAGCCCACAAATAGATTAATAAAGGCAAAGTCGCTCACCCTTTCATGTCTCTGCTGCTTCCACTTCAATGTTAGGCTCAGGATTCCACCAGGAAAGTTTCACCGTTCAGTCCACTGCGGCCATATAAATGAAATGAATGTAGGATACTACTGTTCTTGAAGTGGAAATCCAAAAAGCCTTTATTATAAGAAATGCTTACATAAAAAGTCAGATACTACGCAGGATGTGTTTTGACTCTATAGGAAAGAGCCTTCATCACTTGATTTGGGAAGTTACATCACTTTCTTAAATATCTGAACAGGATTAAAACTAGTTAAATACAATTAGTAGCAGCTGATAGTTTAACTGCTAGAGACAATTGTATAGTATCAAAATTTGAGATCTTAAAGACAAATTCAGATTTGTTATATGATTACATAAACACATAAATAATTATTATATAACATATCTTTAGGAGATTAACAATATTAGTATTAATTTAGTCTCAAGCATTGAAATTTGTTATGACATAGGAATATCTGCAAATGGGTGTAGCAAAGCAGAGCAGGGGAAAATTAATTTTATATCGATTACATAATAAATAAAAGTGAGAAAAAAAAAACAACATACCTTAGGGTGCCTACCCACTACAGTTACGTTTTCACTGCGAAATTCGCTGTGTTTTTTTCTCTAGGTGTCTATGGGACTTGCTAATGTTAAAATCGCAACGTGGCAAAATCGCAATTTACCGCAAAATCGCAATTTTTCCACGTCACGATTTTAACATTAACAAGTCCCATAGACGCCTGCAGAGAAAAAATGTTGCAAATTTCACAGTGAAAAAGAACTGTAGTGGGTAGGCACCCTTATTCAAAACTCAATAAATATACAATAAATAAGATCTATTACCGCTGGGACCGCAGTGGGGGGGGGGGGGGGATCACTATTACCGACGTGGTATGTTTACATGTGGCAGAAATGAGCAGGGCTGTTTCAAAATAGTCAGCGTGCAAATTTTGACTGCTTTTTGGACGCAGAAATGCTGCAGAATTTTCCACAAAAATTTCCGCTGAGGACATTTTGCATTATTTCCACGTCCCAAAAGCATTCAAAAGCTGCACGCTGTCTATTTTAAAACATCCCTGTTAAGGATGAGCGAGTATACTCGCTAAGGCACTACTCGTTTGAGTAATGTGCCATAGACGAGTATCTCCCTGCTCGTCCTTAAAGATTCGGGGGCCACCGCGGGCGGGTAGCTGCAGGGGAGAGCGGGGAGGAACGGAGGGGAGATCTCTCTCTCCCTCTCTCCCGCCCGCTCTCCCCTGCTCCCCGCCGCGACTCACCTGTCAGCCGCGGCGGTCCCCGAATCTTTATGGACGAGCAGGGAGATACTTGTCTAAGGCACATTACTCGAACGAGTAGTGCCTTAGCGAGTATACTCGCTCATCCTTAATCCCTGTCCTTTTTAGAACGACAGGGGTAAAATCGTTCATCGTGATAAGCCCCGCCCCCTGACATGTTGGCACTTTGCAGTAAATAAGTGGGTTTTGGGTTGCAGTTTGGGCACTCGGTCTCTAAACAGTTCACCATCACTGCACTATACTATGATACTAACCGTCCATTGTGCATGATGAAATACATCCTATTTTCTATCCACTATAAAAATGAATATCAAGATTTACATTGAGAAAACAAGTGTGGTTTCTCAGTTCTCTGGAGTACTCCATTCTACTTGTTTTATAACATTTAAAACATTCAAACTATACTTAAAGTATATTTCGCTAACATTTCTTAGGCAGAAGGTGTCTGATATAACCAGAGCTGCTCTGCAATTGGCAGAACAGAATTAGAGGATGCATGCTGGCCCTTTAAGACAGTAGTGTGAGTAGGAGAGTAGGAGAGCATGTGCTGTGGACGTCAGCAACAACAGGTAAGGCAAGATGACGGCCTCAGTCGCAAATCATAACACTTAGTAACAGATTCTCATTGGATTCTGTTATACTTGATTTCTTGCAGCAAACCCCTGTGAGGATTTTACTTTTGTTTTTCCCATAATGTATTTCTACCCATAGAGACTGCCCATGGTAATTTCACTCATATATATCTTTTTTCCTGTATTGCAGGCTTTAAGCGAAACTTTACAGACAAACCTCAACCCCCTTTCTGTTTTTTGTGATCACTTCTGAACAAACTGTAACCCTGTAATAGTGTTGAGCAAATTAAACCAGTCAAACCTTGTTTCAGGTCAAACATTGCTAAAAGTTCGATTCAGAGTGAACCCAAACCTTGGGCAGTTTGTCTAGTTGAACCTACTAAAAGAAAGGGGAGGTGTTAGTGCAAATCTGACCAATTACAACATCTGCATGGAGTTTGTATATTCTGCCTGTGTTTGTATGGGTTTCCTCCTACACTCCAAAAACATACTAGTAGGTGTATATACATTGTGAGCCCCAATGGGGACAAACAATATCAAGTGATATAAAGTGCTGCATAATAAGTATGTGCTACATAAATAACGGTGATTATTATGGACGAACATATATATTCTATTCAGATGTTGTCGGACTTGAACCTAGGGCCCAAGCGCTGCAAAAAAACAGTGCTAACTGCTGAGCCACAGGAGCACAATCACCATCAATTTTAGAGGTATAGGAGAAGTTTCAGTTTGAACTAATTTGGACCGAGTCAAAATTTGGCAAACTGGCCTAACTGAACTTTTAAAAAGTTTGCTCATCACTACCCTGTAAGTTAATTGTCCAGTCATAGCTTTCATCCAAATATGTCAACTAAATTGGTCAGACTAGCATTAGTCACCATGCAGTTTAGAGGCTTTTGGTTATTTTTTTAAATTTAAATGTGCCCTTAATAACTGTTCTAACTGTACTAACCACATCCACCTTTCAACCCCCAATTTCAATACTTTGTCCCAGTTAACTGTCTACTCTGTCTTTCCTTCTATCTCTCTGGCTGCCCTTCCATAGTCCTTGTTTAAACACCCCTCTAACATTCTAGCTATCTTCTCCCCAAGAATAGCTGCATCCTCCCTATTGAGATGCAGCCCGTTCCGATGGTAGAACCTGTCGAACTCAAGTGACAGCAAGACAGCACACTGTTTGACAGTCCTAGTCTTTGTGACACACTGTCCTCTCTGTCCTCCTAAGAATTGAATCCTCCAGTACCAGCACTTTTCTAAATTGCCCTGTGCCCTATTCTGCTGCTTACTGGAGCAGACATTCAAATGGTGGTCAGAAGATGTGTCATGCTGCAGCAGTGCTAACCGTGAAATGAAATTTCCCTCATTAGCCAACTTTGCAAATATTTAGGAGTGTGTCAGATCAGGAGCAGCCTCCCTTCACTCTTCTCTCTACCCCTTCTTCTAACTGTCACTCACAGAGCTACCTGATCATCCTGCACTCCCATGCTACCATTCACTCCCTCATCTACCCCAGCCAGTGACTAGTCAGTGAGCAACAAACTCCATTTCATATTATCAATGGATCTCAGTGTTGCAAGTCGCTTATTTAGATCCAGGATGAAGGGTTCCAAATGCGCAACACGCTCACATCTCATACAGCAGTATGCACACAGCTGTTCAAGGACTGCATACATGGCACAAGATATACACTGGTCTTCTGATTTTATTAACTTTGAGGTTAGTGGTTAACCGGCCAGGTGGCAACCCAAGTTGTGCCACTTATCATTCTAACCAATGAGCACTTCCTTCAGTCCATAAGTGATGAGGGCGCTAAAGCTCCCCAGGAATGGTGAGCATAGTTCGTATTTCCCACCACTCTTCACTCCCTGGCCCACTTCTGTGTCTGGACACTTCTACATAGAGTCATGACGGCATCCATTTACTTCAGTGTGGTGGTTGCAGCAACCAAAGCTGAAAAGGAATAGGGTAAGATAAGTAATTAGTTGTACTTTATTTTATAGTTTGAGGTCTGAATTTAGGGGACTGAGGTCTGTATTATTTGTGAGATCTGATCTGAGATTTGTATTAATTTTGGGGTCTGATCTGGGGTTGCATGTCTCCTCTGTCCCATCCAGTACTTCGCCTAGAGGCCCAGCATTTTCTACTTTCTTACCAGCTTTCAACTGTATCCAGGTCCTTGAGCACTTTTATTTTGGCAACATATTTCATGGCATTGTGCATCACTGTAGGTACAGTAAAGGGGGGATGTGGAGCAGAAGCAGGCACACATTCATGGCATCAGCAGGATAACAGTGTTAGGCGAGCAGCAGGATAGGAGGTTACAGATGTTATAGAGAGTGGGTATGAACTGCAAAGACAATCAGCTAAAGCCAGTGGACCTGTTTAGGCTTCAGGGCATGTGTGTAAGTGCTACCTCTGCACCTCCTGCCACTTGGCCAAAGATGTCTTGGCAGAAAATTCTGGAGTCTTCGGAAGCAGAAAAGTCAATGACTCCAATAGCAGAACACATCATCTGTGGCCATGCAGGTACCCCTTTATACATGAAATTATTGAGTTACTGTCCAATATGTAACATTCTGAAGTATTCTATGCCTTCATAGATATATCCTGGTGTCATAAGTATACAAAGTTACAGAAAAAAGACTATGAACATATGATATTGTTATATTATTAGTATGATAATGACAATGTTAATTATAAAATTGTAAATTAATACATATGGGTTAAATGGTTGGGGTCATAGACCTCATGTCAACACATAAGTCTTATTGTCTAAGTTCCATTGTGTGTTCTGAGATTCATTCATGGTTTATATACGTATTCAGACAGTCTCAGTACGTACAGCAATACCTTAGCAATTGTAACACTTATAAAGACAAATTTCAGAAAGTCTTATACAGATATTTCATGTTTTTTCTCTTTTCTTCCTATGTAACAATGACAAAAAAGGATTAAATAATGGGAGCAGAAAAATATGAGCAAAGCTCATAATTCTTGAGAAAAAGTGAAAGGCATTGAATTGAAAGGGATTATTACCGTGGAATGCTGTTTTTAATGAAAAATAATAACAATGAATCAATAGATTTATTTCTGTGAAAAAGGTTAAAATTATCTGTCAGAAAACACTTATTGAAGACGGTGGTCTGTAGGGCATGTTTATAGAAATGAAACAAAGCCAGCATCAAAATCACATTCATTCTAATCATCCACAGCAATGAAATCAATAGTCAGAAGCTGTACACGAGATCTAGACAAATACAAGTGAAGAAGGCTGATGCATTTTTAGTCATACTTGTCACTAATACATTTATGTTTACTGAAATCTGAAAATGAGTAGCAATTGTTTTGAATTACGTAAATAATCAGCATTGTCTGACTGACAAACAATATAAGCACAAGTCTTAGATGCTTATCCTGTTAGTACATAGGATTTATCAAACGCACATGTAGAAATCATACTAACTATAGAAAAGACATACCCTTAAAGATGCATTCACAATGAATTACTACATTATGAAACAAGGCGTATATAGCCTCTGAATAGTACTTACATGTACTTCAGTATGGTAAAAAAAGGATAAAATATAAAGCTTCTTGACACTCCTACACAATAGCCCATTCCCAAAATAGAGCCAAATTGTAGTTTCCACTATGTGACACATGAAACCAATATGTGTCACGTAATCAATTCAAGCAACATAGAGTGAATCCTCTTTAAACCAACAACCCATATAGTATACAGCTTTGTATAATTTCCAGTAAAAGGGTTTCCAATATTAGTGACCTATCCTAAGGATTGGTTATCAATTTCTGATCAGTGGGGGTCTGCCACTTGAGATGACCATGATTGGCTATTAGAGAAGGCCGTGAAAATCTGGTGAGTGCCACAGCCTCTTCACTCTATACCAGGAACAGTGCTGTGCATTTCCTAGTGATGGTGCCTGGATGCATCAGAGCTGCTCTCAGGCCACGTGCCAAATGAATGTAAAATCTCTGGCCTGAGAAGAGGTGGTCTCTTCAAACAGCTGATCGGTGAGGGTCACAAGCAGTGGACCGTCACTGATCAAATATTGATAACTAGAGATGAGCGAGCACCAAAATGCTCGGGTGCTCGTTACTCGAGTCAAACTTCCCGTGATGCTCGAGGGTTCGTTTCGAGTAACGAACCCCATTGAAGTCAATAGGTGACCCGAGCATTTTTGTATGCGACCTATGCTCCGCTAAGGTTTTCATTTGTGAACATCTGGGAAATTCAAGAAAGTGATGGGAACGACACAGAAACGGATAGGGCAGGCGAGGGGCTACATGTTGGGCTGCATCTCAAGTTCCCAGGTCCCACTATTAAGCCACAATAGCAGCAAGAGTGCCCCCCCCAACAATTTTTACTTCTGAAAAACCCTCATTAGCAAGGCATACCTTAGCTAAGCACCACACTACCTCCAACAAAGCACAATCACTGCCTGCATGACACTCCGCTGCCACTTCTCCTGGGTAACATGCTGCCCAACCGCCCCACATGACCCAGCGTCTGCTGCACACACAAAAGTGTCACTGCGCTCCCTTCAGCTGCCCCCATGCCACACGCTCACTTCATAGCCACACCACCCTCCTGTCAATTTATAATTGCCTCTGTGATGAGGAGGAACCGGAGGCACACACTGCAGAGGGTTGGCAGGGCCAGGTAGCGACCCTCTTTAAAAGGGGCGGGGCGATAGCCCACAATGCAGTTGAGAATCACTGACAAATCGACGTTCGATCTTCATTCCAATCCTGTGCCACCTCCATCAGGAGCTGCAAATGTCGCCCAGAGTTACGTAGCAATGGGGAATCCATGTGCCCACACAGTGTTCATTCTGTCTACGTGTCAGGTGGCTCAATCCACACTGCAAGGGGAAAGCCATCTGCACTATGCCCCCTTTCCAAGTCACTCAGTGTCTTAGTGGCAGACAGGTAAAGCACCGCAATGGGAACTAAATGTGCGCCCACAGCAGGGGTGGCTCCGAGGAAGCCACCGACGGTACCAAAAAAAATACCATTGCAGTGCCTCCCTTAAAGCTGAGGTAACGCGAGAAGAAAGGAAGGTTGGCTTCAGGCCACACTGCAAGCCCTAGTCACGCAGGCTGGGTTATTTTCATAGTCACAGGTAGGTAGAACTCCGCTATGGGAAGTCTGTGTGCATCCACAGCAGGGGTGGGTCCCAGGAAGCCACCGACGGTGCATAAATAAATCCCATTGCAGTACCCCTCATAGCTGATGGCACATCAGAAGAAATGCAGGTTGGCTTCGGCCACACTGCATGCCCCAGTCAGTCTGGGTAATTAAGATTTGTCACAGATAGGACGAACTCCCCTATGGTATGTCTGCGTGCACCCAAAAGGATGGGTGGCTCCCTGGAACCCACCGACGGTACATAAATATATCCCATTGCAGTGCCTCCCTTAGAGCTGATGGAATGCGAGAAGAAAAGCAGGTTGGCTTCGGCCCACAATGCAAGCCCTAGTCAGGCTGCGCAGAGGCTAGTACTAGCAGCATTTCAGTAGTAGCAGTATAGAGAGGCCCCAGTAACATATCACTAGCTGCAGTATAGGGGGAGCACAGTATTAGTTCCATTTCAGTAGTAGCAGAATAGACAGGGCCCTGTAACAATTCCGTGGCAGCAGTATGGCCAAAGGCCTGTAATAGTAACATTTCAGTAGTAGTAGCAGTCAAGACAGGCCCCAGTAACAATTCCGAAGCAGCACTATAGGGGGAGCACAGTATTAGTTCCATTTCAGTAGTAGTAGCAGTCAAGACAGGCCCCGGTAACAATTCCGAAGCAGCAGTATAGGGGGAGCACAGTCTTAGTTCCATTTCAGTAGTAGTAGCAGTCTAGACAGGCCCCAGTAACACATCACTAGCAAGAGTATAGGGGGAGCACAATACTAGTTCCATTTCAGTAGTAGTAGCAGTCTGGACAGGACCCAGTAACATATCACTAGCAGCAGTATAGGGGGAGCACAGTATTAGTTCCATTTCAGTAGTAGTAGCAGTCTAGACAGGCCCCAGTAACATATCACTAGCAGCAGTATAGGGGGAGCACAGTATTAGTTCCATTTCAGTAGTAGTTGCAGTCCAGACAGGCCCCAGTAACATATCACTAGCAGCAGTATAGGGGGAGCACAGTATTAGTTCCATTTCAGTAGTAGTAGCAGTCAAAACAGGCCACAGTAACATTCCCGTTGCAGCAGTTTAGGGAGATAACAGTGTCTTTCACATTTCAGTAGTTGCAGTATAGACAAGGCCCCAGTTACATTTATGTAGCAAAAGTGTAGGCCAACCCCACACACCTTGCTGTACCATGAGTGCAGGTGAAGCCCATAAAAATTACTAGGATTACACTGTAGGCGAGGGCCCCAAAAAATTGGTGTACCAACAGTACTAATGTACCTCAGAAAAATTGCCCATGCCCAACCAAGAGGGCAGGTGAAACCCATTAATCGCTTAGCGTACTGTGGTTTAATTTGTAACTAGGCCTGGAGGCAGCCCAGTTAAAATAAAAAATTTTTCAGGTGCAAGTTTCAACGCTTTAATGAGAATTGAAATGTATAAACATTGTTTACAAAAGTAATATGACTGAGCCTTGTGGGCCTAAGAAAACTTGCCCGTTCGGCGTGATTACGTGAGGTTTCAGGAGGAGGAGCAGGAGGAGGAGGATGAATGTAATACACAGATTGATGAAGCTAAAAGGTCCCCATTTTTTATGGTGATAGAGAACAATGCTTCCATCCGCGGGTGCAGCCTACGTATTGTTTAGGTACCGCTGCTGTCCGCTGGTGGAGAAGAGAAGTCTGGGCAAATCCAGGCTTTGTTCATCTTTATGAGTGTAAGCCTGTCGGCACTGTCAGTTGACAAGCGGGAACGCTTATCCGTGATGATTCCCCCAGCCGCACTAAACACCCTCTCTGACAAGACGCTAGCCGCAGTGCAAGCAAGCACCTCCAGGGCATACAGCGCGAGTTCAGGCCACGTGTCCAGCTTCGACACCCAGTAGTTGTACGGAGCAGATGCGTCACGGAGGATGGTCGTGCGATCAGCTACGTACTCCCTCACCATCCTTTTACAGTGCTCCTGCCGACTCAGCCTTGACTGGGGAGCGGTGACACAGTCTTGCTGGGGAGCCATAAAGCTGGCAAAGGCCTTGGAGAGTGTTCCCCTGCCTGTGCTGTACATGCTGCCTGATCTCCGCGCCTCCCCTGCTACCTGGCCCTCGGAACTGCGCCTTCTGCCACTAGCGCTGTCGGATGGGAATTTTACCATCAGTTTGTCCGCCAGGGTCCTGTGGTATAGCATCACTCTCAAACCCCTTTCCTCTTCGGGTATGAGAGTGGAAAGGTTCTCCTTATACCGTGGGTTGAGCAGTGTGTACACCCAGTAATCCGTAGTGGCCAGAAAGCGTCTAACGCAAGGGTCACGAGAAAGGCATCCTAACATGAAGTCAGCCATGTGTGCCAGGCTACCTGTACGCAACACATGGCTGTCCTCACTAGGAAGATCACTTTCAGGATCCTCCTCCTCAGGCCATACATGCTGAAAGGATGACAGGCAAGCAGCATGGGTACCCTCAGCAGTGGGTCCGGCTGTCTCTTCCCGATGCTCCTCCTAAGGCTCCTCCCCCTCCACCTCCACTTCCTCCTCCTCAACGCGCTGAGATATAGACATGAAGGTGCACTGACTATCCAGCGACATACTGTCTTCCCCCGCCTCCGTTTCCGAACGCAAAGCGTCTGCCTTTATGCTTTGCAGGGAACTTCTCAAGAGGCATAGCAGAGAAATGGTGACGCTAATGATTGCAGCATCACCACTCACCATCTGGGTAGACCCATCAAAGTTTCCAAGGACCTGGCAGATGTCTGCCAACCAGGCCCACTCTTCTGTAAAGAATTGAGGAGGCTGACTCCCACTACGCCGCCCATGTTGGAGTTGGTATTCCACTATAGCTCTACGCTGCTCATAGAGCCTGGCCAACATGGGGAGCGTAGAGTTCACCGGTGCACCTTTCCGAGCAGGTCTGACAAGTGTGGGTAGCTTTTCAGAAACGACTGAACCACCAAATTAAAGATGTGGGCCAGCCATGGCACGTGCATGAGGCTGCCTAGCTGCAAAGCCACCACCAGGCTCTGCGGCGAAAGCCAGGGGTCAGTCTGCTGGCACACCGCGCGGCACCGACTGCTGGCGACGTGCTGCTGCTGACACATCTTGATTGCTAGACTGTGGTTGCGTAGGAGGAGGAGGAGGGTGCTTTAGTGGAGGAAGCATACACCGCCGCAGATACCAGCACCGAGCTGGGGCCCGCAATTCTGGGGGTGGGTAGGACGTGAGCGGTCCCAGGCTCTAACTCGGTCCCAGCCTCCACTAAATTCACCCAATGGGCCATCAGGGAGATATAGTGGCCCTGCCCGCCTGTGCTTGTCCACGTGTCTGTTGTTAAGTGGACCTTGCCAATAACCGCGTTGGTGAGGGCGCGTACAATGTTGCGGGAGACGTGGTCCTGCAGGGCTGGGACGGCACATCGGGAAAAGTAGTGGCGACTGGGAGCCGAGTAGCGCGGGGCCGCCGCCGCCATCATGTTTTTGAAAGCCTCTGTTTCCACAAGCCTATACGGCAGCATCTCCAGGCTGATCAATTTGGCTATGTGCACGTTTAACGCTTGAGCGTGCGTGTGCGTGGCGGCGTACTTGCGCTTGCGCTCAAACAGTTGCGCTAGCGACGGCTGGATGCTGCGCTGAGAGACATTGCTGGATGGGGCTGAGGACAGCGGAGGTGAGGATGTGGGTGCAGGCCGGGAGACGGTCGTGCCTGTGTCCTGAGAGGGGGGTTGGATCTCAGTGGCAGGTTGGGGCACAGGGGTAGAGGCAGTGGTGCAAACCGGAGGTGGTAAACGGCCTTCGTCCCACCTTGTGGGGTGCTTGGCCATCATATGTCTGCGCATGCTGGTGGTGGTGAAGCTGGTGGTGGTGGCTCCCCGGCTGATCTTGGCGCGACAAACCTTGCACACCACAGTTCGTCGGTCGTCTGCACTCTCAGTGAAAAACTGCCACACCTTTGAGCACCTCGGCCTCTGCAGGGTGGCATGGCGCAAGGGGGCGCTTTGGGAAACAGTTGGTGGATTATTCGGTCTGGCCCTGCCTCTACCCCTGGCCACCGCACTGCCTCTTCCAACTTGCCCTGCTGCTGCACTTGCCTTCCCCTCTGAAGACCTGTTCTCAGTAGGCTTAGCAAACCAGGTGGGGTCAGTCACCTCATCGTCCAGCTCCTCTTCCTCCGAATCCTCTGTGCGCTCCTCCCTCGGACTTACTGCCCTTACTACTACCTCACTGATAGACAACTGTGTCTCATCGTCATCGTCCTCCTCACCCACTGAAAGCTCTTGAGACAGTTGCCGGAAGTCCCCAGTCTCCTCACCCAGATCCTGGGAACTTTCCAAAGGTTGGACATCGGTCACGACAAACTCCTCCGGTGGGAGAGGAACCATTTTTTCGCACTCAAGGCCGGGACCCGAGAACCGTTCCTGGGAGCCTGCCTGCTCTTCTGAATGTGTCATTTGCTGGGATGGAGGAGGCTGGGAGAAGGGATGAGCGTCAGCGAGAGGATTCAGGGATGCAGCAGTGGACGGCGTAGAAGACTGGGTGGTGACGGTGGATAGATTGCTGGATGCACTTTCTGCCATCCACGACAGGACCTGCTCACACTGCTCAGTTTCTAATAAAGGTCTACCGCGTGGACCCATTAATTGTGAGATGAATCTGGGGACCCCAGAAACTTGCCTCTCTCCTAGTCCCGCAGCAGTAGGCTGCGATACACCTGGACCAGGAGCTCGGCCTGTGCCCACACCCTGACTTGGGCCTCAGCGTCCTCGCCCGCGTCCACGTCCTCTAGGCCTACCCCTACCCCTCAGCATGGTGTATTACGAGTAGAGCAGAAACAGAACGCTGTAATTAGATGTGCCACTTATTGGCCTGTGGTTGGAGGCTGACTTCGCTTACGGACCGCACAGCAGAGCCAGGAAACAATTATGCGCAAGCCTGTAGTCAGACCTAGGTGCGTATGACTGAGCTACTGGAATTCACAGCGCAGAACCAGTCAAGTGGCCAAAGGCCAGTGGTAGGCCTTAAGTATTTTGCTTCAATTTTTTATAATGGTGAGGTGAAAAACCAGACAGACACTGTATGCAGCGTATATATGTATACTCTTTCCCTCTGGCAGGATGACGGCGATCATGTAACGGACACAGCAGAGCCAGGAAACAATTATGCGCAAGTCTGTAGTCAGACCTAGGTGCGTGTGACTGAGCTACTGGAATTCACAGCGCAGAACCAGTCAAGTGGCCAAAGGCCAGTGGTAGGCCTTAAGTATTTTGCTTCAATTTTTTAAAATGGAGAGGTGAAAAACCAGACAGACACCGTATGCAGTGTATATATGTATACTCTTTCCCTCTGGCGGGATGACGGCGATCATGTAACGGACACAGCAGAGCCAGGAAACAATTATGTGCAAGCCTGTAGTCAGACCTAGGTGCGTATGACTGAGCTACTGGAATTCACAGCGCAGAACCAGTCAAGTGGCCAAAGGCCAGTGGTAGGCCTTAAGTATTTTGCTTCAATTTTTTAAAATGGTGAGGTGAAAAACCAGACAGACACCGTATGCTGCGTATATATGTATACTCTTTCCCTCTGGCGGGATGACGGCGATCATGTAACGGACACAGCAGAGCCAGGAAACAATTATGCGCAAGCCTGCTGTAACGCTTAGCTGGGTAATAATGAGCGACTACTACCCCCAGCAGACACGCAGTAAACTGTACACAGTCACAGGCTTGGCTGGGTAATAATGAGCGATTACTACCCCCAGCAGACACGCAGTAAACTGAAGACGGTCACAGGCAGCCCAAATATAGTATTTTTTTCCAATTTTTGGGAAAAAGCCCACTGCCTATATAGCCTGTATATGGATTTCCCTGTTGGAGGATGACTGTGGTTATTGAAAGCACAGTGCAGCCAGAAAAAATTATGCGCAAGGCTGCAGTAACACCTAGCTGGGTAATAGTGAGCGACTACTACCCCCAGCAGACACGCAGTAAACTGAACACGGTCATAGGCAGCCCAAAGATTTTTTTTTCCAATTTTTTTGAAAAAGCCCACTGCCTATATAGCCAGTATATCTCTTTCCCTGTACCACTGTCCCTGCCTCACCAGTACTGCCCCTATACTCAGTAAAATGACTGCAGACTGAGGACGCTATGGTCTGCACGCCCGATATACAAAATAAAAAAAATGTGCAAAACTGCTAAAAGCAGCCTCAACAGTACTGCACACGGTCAGATGTGGCCCTAAGAAGAACCGTTGGGGTTCTTGAAGACAAAGATAATAGCCTAACACTCTCCCTATAGCAGCTACAGCAGGACGGCACTTTACCTAATGTCTCTCAGCGTGCATCTGTGGCGAGCCGCGGCCGGCCCCAGTTTATATACTCGGGTGTCACCTGATCTCCCCAGCCACTCACTGCAGGAGGGTGGGATAGGGCTGGAACTTCACAGGAGGAAGTTGTAATGCCTTCCCTGTGTTTCTATTGGCCAGAAAACGGCGCAAACTTTTCTGGGAAGAAAATGGAAGTGACTCGAACACCGCATGGTGCTCGTCTCGAGTAACGAGCATCTCGAGTACCCTAATACTCGAACGAGTATCAAGCTCGGACGAGTACGCTCGCTCATCTCTATTGATAACCTATCCTGTCAAAGTTGAAAGCCCATAAAACCTGTTTAATTCTCTGCATCTGTGAAGTATTAATCATTAGCCCTGCACTTATTGTAGTCTTGTAAGCTGACAGTATATGCGACAAATAAACTGAAATCTAAACAGTAAATTGCAGGGATCTTTGTAATAATAATCAATCTAAATTGTTTTATGTACATTATTCCTTTGTGGTATTGCAATTTTGCTTAGACTTGTGAAATCAGTTGAAAAGAGGAATAGCCTCTGGACAGAACTATATTTGACTTGTCTGAGTTGCGGAACAAAACAAATCTTCCGGGTTAATGCATTACTGTATATGATTAGAAATATTTGCTTGCGCATAAGATGAATACATTCATGTATAGTGGCCCGGAGCGTGGCGCTGCAGGGACCACGTTATATTCTGTTACTGCGACTGTGCTTTGTGTAAAACATCGCCATTACTTTAATGTATAATCTGCCCGGCAGCACTGCGTTTAGATTTGTTGATTGGTGGCCGGGAGACCAGTGCATAGAGGTTTCTGTGTGGTTGAGCAGGTGAGGGGAGGAACTAGCGCATGCTGTGGGGACTCAGGCAGTTAGATTAGCCATGGACCAGAAGTGCGCAGGAGGTTTTGTGAGGAGATGTCGTCCTGACTGGATGCCGGTGGTTGTGCTCTCGTGCGGGTACGATCGGAAGCTACTGGGTGCCTGAGAGAGGGAAGCGGGCCTGATGTATGATAGTCCGGTGCATGCCTGGCACCTGTATACGGGAGTGACCAGCCTGAACTAAATAAGTGTGACTACCCACTAATGTTTTTTTCTGCTGCGAATTCGCTGCGTTTTTTTTTTTACAATTGTCAATGGGACCTTCTAATGTTAAAAACGCAAACGCAAGTTGCGTCGCGTTTTTAATATTAGAAAGTCCCATTGACAATTGGAAAAAAAACGCAGCGAATTCGCAGAAGAAAAAAAGCGCAAGTGGGTAGTTAGTTACCCTAAATCAGTAAAATTCAAGTTTACATTCAGTCTAATTAGTAGAAGGAAGATAAAATATTTTACCTCAGAAAAGCATCTAACGTTTCTCGACTCATTCTTAATCATCTCAGAAGGGAACAGTGCCTCACTAGAAGCAGGATCAGATAACTACTGGCTGCCATTTTGGGATCAGTTATTACACTAAGTATCGGCGGCCATTCTGCGGTTCCATGTTTGTACAGTGAAATCTTTCAGGGATCCTTCTCTATTTCTAATCAGTCATTCTAGCAGCATATTAGCATTTCTATTTAGTCAGTTTTGGTCCACTGTAGCTGCCCATAGCATAGCTACTTTAATCTCTTGTCCCTTGTATTGCTAAACACTACATATATACCAATACAAGTTTCATTGCAATGTCTTATACTCCTCTGTAATTGCTGTGAAGAAAATCTACCTCACGAACCGACACAAGAAGCATAGTAAATTTTTGCACCTTTGAATTTGCTATCATGTCTTTATTTCGTTCACACTAACAAAGGTGCTGGCGTCACGAGTGACTTTATTTTATATTACTAACTACACTCCTCAGTGGGATCCTTTGAGCCCTGCTTGTGCGGGCCTACTGGCCCAAGTGTGTTACTGCCCCGTGACAAGGTTAGTGACTACCTGCTCCGCTCCAGACACCTGCCCAGTTCACACACAAGGTTTCGCGTACTGCACATGCATCATATATTATCCTTTAACCCCTTAGTGATGAAGCCTGTTTGTGCCTTAGTGATGGAGCCAAATATTTGAAATCTGACATGTGTCACTTAACATATTATAACTCCGTAAAGGCTTTACATATCTAAGTGATTCTGACACAGTTTTTTCGCCACATGTTGTACTTCATTTAGGTGTAAAAATAGTCTGATATAATTTGTATATATTCATTAAAAGCACCAATATTGGGAACATTTTGAAAAAATTGTCATTTTTTCACATTTTCAACTGTAATATCTCAAATATGTGCAAACATAATGTACACATTTTTGCTAAGATATATATTTCCATCTGTTTACTTTATTCTGGACGCACATTTGAAAAACTTTCGTTTTTTTTTAACCATTTAGGGGACGTACAAATTTGTCAGAATGATAGATACCCCCACAAATGACTCCATTTTAAAAACTACACCCCTTAATGTATTCACTGAGGGGGGGGGTCAGGAGTATTTTGAACCCACAATTTTTTTTTCAGGAATTAATGCAATTTAGAGGAGAAAAAAATTAAATTTCATATTTTTGCAAATATGTCATTTTAAAGACATATTTGCTTTCTATAGTGCACATGAAAATGAGGATTGACACCCCAAAATAGACACCCCTGTTTGTCCTGAATTCAGAAATACACCCATTGTGGCCCTAATATTATGTCTCGATGCACAACGGGTCCCAAAATGAAAGGAGTAGTCAGTATCTTTCAGAACAGAAACTTTGCTTGAAGGCCTTTTAGGCCCCATAGCACACTTGTAGAGCTCTTGAGTAGCCAAAACCATAGAAAACCCCCACAAATGACCCAATTTTGAAAACTAGACCCCTTAACGAATTTATTTAGGGGTTTACTGCCCATTTTGACCCCACAGTTTTTGAATTAATTAAAAAAAAGCAGAAGTAAAAAATTGTGATTTTTCTTTATTTAGCAATTCTGACAATTTAAAAACAGTTTTTTTTAACAACACACATATGAATGAAGACTTGCACCCTAAAATGGATACCCCTGTTTGTCCTGTTTTCAGAAATATACCCATTATAGCCCTAATGTTATGTCTGGATGCAAAACGGGGCCAAAAATGAAAGGAGTAGTCGGTGGCTTTCAGAACAGAAATTTTGCTTGAAGGCCTTTTATGCCCTATTGCCCACTTGTAGAGCCCTTGAGTAGCCAAAACCATAGTGAACCCTGACAAATGACCCCATTTTGAAAACTAGACCCCTTAACGAATTCATCTAAGGGTGTACTGCCTATTTTGACCCCACAGTTTTTTTGGCAATTCTGTCATTTTAAAAACAGCTTTTTTTGTACAGCACACAATGAAGACTTGCACCCCAAAATGGATACCCCTGCTTGTGCCGTATTCAGAAACATAACCATTGTGGCCCCAATCTGCTTACAGAACACATGGCTAGGCCTATAATGGAAGGAACATGCGTTGGATTTCAGGGTAGAACTAAATTAATTCCAGGCCCCATTGTAGAGCTATTGAGCGGCCAAAACGATAAAGAACCCCCACAAATGACTCCGCTTTGAAAACTAGACCCCTTAACAAATTCCTCTAGGGGTGTACTGCATATTTTGACCGCACAGTATTTGAATGAATCTAATCAAAGCAGAAGGAAAAAATTTCGATTTTCATTTTTTTGCAATTGTGTCAATTTAAAAACAGGTTTTTTTGTACAGTGTACATAGGAATGAAGACGTTCACCCCAAAATAGATACCCCTATTTGTCCTGTGTTTAGAAACATACTTATTGTGGCGCTAATCTACTTACAGGACCCATGGCAAGGCCTATAATGGAGGGAACACCCTTTGGATTGCAGGGCACAACTGAATAAATTCCAGGCCCCATTGCTCACTTGTGTGGAAAAAGAAAATTGACTCCTTAAAAATAATTCCCCCCCCCACACACACTCCATGCCCTTTTTGGACTTAGATAAAAGTAATAACGTAAACTATGTGGGTAAGACAGGGGTAATTACGGGGGCCTCATTGGGATAGGTACATGGGGCAATAAAATCTGGTATCCTCCCTCAGCAGCAGGGACGGGGTGTAAAGTGGCGCTCTGTGGGTCTCTGTAATCTTGCTGAGGTGCGGCGGTCTCACACAGAAGGCGTTCAACAAGTTGCTCCTGGAACTGCAGGAAGGCGAGCGTTCCCGGGGCTCCTTATAAATTACAGATTACAGGTAGCGGTCTGAATAATGCTGGTCTAACACAGCCGTATGTGGAATCAGCTTGCGGACGCCTGCAGCGGATCCCAGCTGTGAGCCTGGCCATGGCGCTGCATACGGCCGCGTAATGTACTGCGCATAACTGCCTACTCACACAGGCGGTCATGTGCAGTACACCTACTTTTTGTTTGTATTTCCCACGCTGTCGTTTAGCGATGACGCGTGTACCCGCAGCCCGTACCCAATGTAGTTGCATATGGGCTGCGGGTATATCCGCAACCATGGAGCACAATGGGCTTTGTGTTGCTGATATCCGCAGTAAAAATAGAACATGTTGCGTTCTGTTTTCTGTGAGTGGATTACGTAATTCCAATCCGCTAATGTGAGCGGAATTGTGTAATTGTGATTTGCGTATTACCGCGGATCAGATGCATACAGTACGGGATCCGTAATTCCTATCCGGTCATGGGAGACCGGCCTAAGGTAGGTCGCCAGGAGCAAGTAAATTTTAAGTTTCCTAGGCTCCCCGCCTCCTGTGCATTTGTCTACCATTTTGCCGGCGGTCGCATGCGCAGAATTTCGGGAAGGGAGGAAAGCGTTGGGGTTCAAATACGGAGGCCTCTGGTAAAAAGTTTCATCTCCTCTCACTGATCGCATCGGTGAGTGGAGATGAAACTTCCCCTTTTTTTTAACTTTTACGTGATCGCCATTTTCCATTGGATAACGGCGAACACGTGACCAGGAACCGCTCAATGCGGATGCCCGTGAAAGCTCCAGGCTCTCTAGCCAAGAGCAGGGGGATTTTAAATTACCCTGGCAATCCACGGCTTTTGCGCATGCATATGCCGTTTTGGCGATGGACGTGTGCGCAGAAGCTGTGGTAAAGTCCGCGGATAAATCCGGGGGCCTTTGGTAAGTAATTTCAGCCTCCCTCATGGATATGATCTGTGAGGGAAGATGAAACGTCAGCTTTTTAAACTTTTCTTTTTCAAACTTTTTAAAAAACTTTTTAACCCTTTTTTTTAACTTTAAATGATCACTGTTATCCATTGGATAACAGTGATCATGTCCCTGTGGACATAGTAGCCAGGAGCAGAGGGATTTTGAATTTCCCGGGGCCTGAGCCCTTCCATGCGCGCCCGATGATTGACGTTGGGCACGAATGCGCAGAAGGGGGCTCCAGGTCCCGGGGGATCGGAACACCGCTGAGGACCAATCCATGAGGAGAGGTGAAGCTAACTTTATGAATGGTCTGCAGTCAATGTTGATGCTCATGTACCCAGCAGATGGTAAACCACTCAGTAATATCTTCAGGTTATTCTTGGTTAAATTCTACAATCTCTTCCAGCCCGACCAAAGACTAGCATTCAAGGGATGTAGCCCCTGGTGGAACAGACTCAGTTGTTATAGATCGAAACAAGTTTGGGTAAATATTCAACTCATCTAATTTTCTTATGCAACATCTGCAGTAAAGTCCTGTTAAAATGCTCACTTGCTCCATTGCCCTGGGGGTGACACAAGAGTAGTGCAGAACTCTTTAATTCCATACAATTTGTCTAGCTCTTCCATGACCTTTCCTTGGAAGCAAGTCCCTTGATCTGAGTGTTTATGCTTCGGGCATCCATAGACTCTGATGAAATAATGCCTGATTGCTCATGCAGTGGATTCAGCAGTTTGATGTCGAGTGGGAATCAACTACTGTAAATTTTGAAAAGTGATCAGTCATGACTAGTACCTGTGGCTACTAACTGATTACCTGATGAGTATGTAGTTTATCATCAGAACTTCAAGTGGTTCTGTAGTCTGTACAGTTTGAATGGGAAGAGAGGAGGAGAAAAAAGGGGTAATAAGCAGAAGAAACAGAGAAGCCTTTATTGTACAGTAAAATGGCTTGCACATTTAACCCTTTCATGACCAAACGTCATTAATGTGCCTGCTTCCAGGCCCCATTTTGCAGTTCTGGTATCCTCACTTTCAAAAAAATCATAACTTTTTGATTCTTCAGGTGATATACCTACATTAGGATTTTTCTATGGTACCATTTAATGTATCATATAATGTATTAGAAGATTTTAATTGGGAAAACCCCCACAATTGAACCATTTTGGTTTTTTAATTATTTTTACGGTGTTAATAGTGCACATTATCTGTATTCTCATGCATTGTACAGTGATAACAAATTTATACAGGTTTTTTTTTTTATATAGCAATGCTTAAAAAATTAAAATAGTGTTTTAAAAAATGCTACCTGAAACCTTTTTTTTTATCCAAAAGCTTTTTTATTGGATTTCACAAGAATTTAATTTACATCAAACTGCTTTCGCACAGAATAGCACAGCCCTAACAGGTGATATGCGTAAACATCTAAACTCTGAGAATCAAATTAAATTATGTTTCCATATCTTAGTGTACATGAAAATGATGTACTGTATAATGGAGTAGAAAACATCAAATATATAACAACATTAAACTACATTATATCAATGTATAGCGCAGCCATGGATTCCAATTGGTATTAAACTTGTCAATACGATTATTGGTTCTAGCATAGATTTTTTCGAAAATATAGTGGTCAACAATCATTCCATTTTCTAGTTATGATGAATTTGTCCGCTAGTAAAAATTGACACATCCATTTTCGATAGTCGCGTGGTATACTATTACATTTCAGAAGCAATAGGGCTAAATGAGGGTTACATCTTAAGGCAATGCCTCTTATGAACTGGATGGTCTGGAACTTCTCCCTCCAGTAAAACTGTATTCATGGGCATTCCCAGAAAATATGATATAAAGTACCTTCCTGTCCATACCTCCTCCAGCATTTACTGCTAACCCTTGGGAAGCTTCTTGCTAGTTTGGAGGGTGTGTAGTACCATCTGGTTAAAACTTTGTAATGGGTCTGTAGAAGGCTGGCTAAGAAGGTAGACTTGTTAGCCCACTCAAAGGAGATCAGCCATTGAGCCACAGAGAAGTTCCTTTTTAGGTCCCTTTCCCAGTTTAACAGGTGAATCTTTTTCGATTTTGCCATGTCTCCAGAGAGAACGCTATAAAATCTCCTAATTAAGGAATTCTGTGTACCCAAACCCTCAGAGAAAAGAGATAGTAGGTTGGTTGCACAGTTGTGTTCCTCAATATAAGATCTGTGCAAAAAGGAGTGAATTTGACAATATGAATGAAGTTTACTGGAAGCTAGGTTATACCTCTTTCTGATCTCATGGAAAGGGAGTATAATTTTGCCATCAGAGGGATCAGATATAAAAAAAACAATACCCTGTTTGCGCCACCTTCTAATTCTTTAGTTAGGGATGAAGTTCATGAGGATCTCTAGGTGCAGTTTGAAGCATTTCTTGTCTGAGGTGAATTTGAGCTTGTATACACATAGATTCCAAGCCTGGAGGGTACATAGCATGAGACAGGGAAAAAGGTTTGGAATGTCTAGGAAAGAGGCAAGTATCGCATATAGTATATCCAGCATTAAGGCCTAAAGGAGAGAGTCTAGGGATCTATTTCTAATGAGTTGTTTTTCCATACTACTCCAAGTAGTTGTCTGGGATTCGTTTAGCCATACAGCAGATTGATTAATAATTGTCACTTGATAGTATGACCAGAAATTAGGGACTCCCAGACCTCCCTGCCGCCTATGTAGGTATAAAATTAACGCTGCAACCCTAGGTCTTTTATTATTCCATATAAAACTTAATAATTGGCTCTGGAAGTCTGCTATGATGGGTTGAGGGATTGGGTAGGTCAAGGTACAAAATACATACAAGATTTTTGGCAATGTTAATATCCTGTATAGTACTATTTGCCTGAACCACGAAGGCTTCATTTTCCCCATCGACTCTAGTTCTCTCTGTATTGAGGTAAGTGAAGGATTTAAATTGGAGGAGGTAATATTCGACAATGGGTAACATAACTTTTTGCCAAGATATGGAATCACAGATTGTCTGCGTCTCCTGCAAAACTTTTTTAAAACTTTGCTTGTGTTTCCTATAAGATTCATGTCTGTGGTTGACAGTGGGGAAAGGGGTATCTACGGGGAGGTCCAGAATGAGAACAGGATGAAACTCGTATATTTGCAAAAAACCGGGCTTTGTGAGGTAGAAGAATACCTGGCATTGTTGTACGTAAACTCTGCAGTCTCAATCTACCCAATCATCGTGGAGATAGGAGATGAACCAACAGAGATAGTGTTCTAGCATCTAGTTTGTTCTTTGAATCTGACCTTTGGACTAGGGGTGGAATGCAGATAATAGATGCAGAGTGATGTCCAGGGCCGTGCAAGTTCTTCTAGAATTTTGCTGTGAACTTTATCCCACAGTCAGAAACCACATCATCAGGGATACCATGAAGTCTGAATATTTCTCTGATTACCAATTCTGCTGTATATTCCACTGTAGGAATCCCTTCGGTGGGAATAAAATGAGCCATCTTGGTAAGCTGGTCTACCACAACAGGAATGATGGCCATCTTTTTTGATGGAGGAAGGTCCACAATAAAATCCATAGAAATGGATCCCCAAAGTCTGGAAGGAACTGGGAGTGGCTGTAGAAGACCCAGAGGATAGGCTCAAGGGATCTTATTTCATGCACATGTTTCACAGAAATCCATGTACTTTCTCACATCCTTCTTGCAACTCGGTAACCAAAAGAAATGAAGTAAAAGCTCCAAAGTTTTTGAGATCCTGGGATGGCTAGCCAGTTTGGAGTCATGGGAATGCTTCAGAACATCAAGCTGTCCTGTGTCTGGAATGAACAATTTGTTTTTCTGCACCCAGAATCCTTTTTTGTATGAAAGATTTACTTCCCCGGAGGGTTGTTTGAGGAAAGGGTCACTTTTGTACCCTTCTTTAATGCTAGTTAGTAATTCTTTAGGATTAAGAATTCCTCCAAAAAAGTTTGGAGTCAGAATAGTACTGTCCATCTCAGCCTCCTCCCATGATTCAACCTGAATTTTCAACAAAGCATTGGTCTTACCATTCCTGGAACTAGGTCGTAAGAGACAATAAAGTTAAACCTGTAAAAGAGCAAGGCCTATCGTGCTTGCCTCGCTGATAATCTCTTGGCTGTATGAAGGAATTCTGAATTCCTATGGTCTGTGATGACAGTCACTGGATGATGAGCTCCTTCCAACAGATGTCTCCATTCTGAGAAAGCTACCTTGATAGTTAAAAGTTCCTTTTTGCCAACGTTATAGTTTTTTTCAGCGGATGATAAGATATATGATAGAAATGTGCATGGGTGCAGCTGCATCTTATCTTTGACCCGTTGTGACAAGATAGCTCCTACTGCTGAATCAGAGTCGTCAACTTCAATGACAAAGGGTAATTCTGGGTTTGGGTGGACCAGTACCGCTGCAGATGTAAAGAGAGTTTTTAATCTTTTGAAGCAACCTGTGCATCTGGGAACCATGAAAACACTTGCATTTTCTTAGTGAGAGCAGTAGAGATGAGCAAGCGTACTCGTCCGAGCTTGATGCTCGTTCGAGTATTAGGGTGTTCAAGATGCTCGTTACTCGAGATGAGCACCACGCGATGTTCGAGTTACTTTCACTTTCATCTCTGAGACATTTGCACGCTTTTCTGGACAATAGAAAGACATGCAAGGCATTACAACTTCCTCCTGTGACGTTCCAGCCCTATGCCACCCCCCTGCAGTGAGTGGCTGGGGAGATCAGGTGACACCCGAGTATTAAAATCTGCCCCTCCCGCGGCTCGCCACAGATGCATTGTGACATAGATCAGGGAAAGTGCTGCTGATGCTGCTGCTGCTATAGGGAGAGGGTTAGGTGTTATTTTAGTCTTCAAGAACCCCAACGGTCCTTCTTAGGGCCACATCTGACCGTGTGCAGTACTGTTGAGGGTGCTCTTATGCAGTGTTGCACAATTTTATTTTTTTCTATATCAGGTGTGCAGACCATTGCGTCCTCAGTCTGCAGTCATTGTACAGAGTATAGGGGCAGTAGTGGTGAGGCAAGGGCAGTGGGAAAGGTGAAAGAGATATACTGTCTATATAGGCAGTGGGCTTTTTCAAAAAATTGGGGAAAAATACTATCTTTGGGCTGCCTGTAACCGTCTTCAGTGTACTGCGTGTCTGCTGGGGGTACTAGTCCTAATTAATACGCGGCAAATCATTACAGCAGGCTTGCGCAAAATTGTTTCCTGGCTCTGCTGTGCCCGTTACATCACCGCCGTCATAGCGCCAGAGGGAAACAGTATACAATATATACGCTGCATACAGTATCTGTCTGGTGTTTCAGCTCACCATTTAAAAAAATTGAAGCAAAATACTTAAGGCCTACCACTGCCCTTTGGCCACTTGACTGCTTCTGCGCTGTGAAGTCCACTAGCTCAGTCCTACGCACCTACGTCTCACTACAGGCGTGTGCAAAATTGCTTCCTGGCCCTGCTGTGCCCGTTACATCACCGCCGTCATAGCGCCAGAGGGAAACAGTATACATAATATACGCTGCATACAGTATCTGTCTGGTGTTTCAGCTCACCATTTAAACAAATTGAAGCAAATTGTGGCCTGTCTTGACTGCTACTACTACTGAAATGGAACTAATACTGTGCTTCCCCTATACTGCTGCTTCGGAATTGTTACTGGGGCCTGTCTGGACTGCTACTACTACTGAAATGGAACTAATACTGTGCTCCCCCTATAATGCTGCTAGTGATATGTTACTGGGGCCTGTCCCTAATGCTACCGCTGAAATGTTACTAATTCTGGGCTCTGCCTATACCGCTGCTAATGCTATGTCACTGGGGTGTGGAAACGGAGGCTTCCCAAAGACATGATGGTGGCGAGGCCATTTCCCACCAACGCGGTTACTGTTAAGGTGCATATAACCACGGACACGTGGAGAGGACACGTAGTGCCTCAAAAACATCCCCCTCCTCCTCCAACAATGAAAACATTCTTGCCAAATACCTTTGCATTGGTCCGTCTGGTGGCAGTCCAAGAATTTCACCTTTACCGACACAACAAGAGAGCCCACCTACCACCCCCCCGCCACGGCCCATTTAATCCTGGCCACATTCCAAAAACCAACTAAATAAAACCGCGCTACTAGGTCTGCAGTCGCCACCACATTCCCACCAACGCGGTTACTGTTAAGGTACATATTACCACTCTGACTGGGGCATGCACTGTGGGCCGAAGCACACCTGTATTGTATGTGACGTTAGCTCTGCTGAGCAGGGCACTGCAATGGGATACGTTTATGTACCGCCGATGGGTTCCAGGAAGCCACCCATGCTGTGGGTCCACAGGGACTTCACATTAGGGATTTGTACCTGCCAGTGTCTATGTATTAAAAACCTCGGTCAGACTGGGGCATGCAGTGTGGGCCGAAGACCACCTGCATTTAATCGGATGTTACCTCAGCTGTGATGGGCAATGCAATGGGATATATTTATGTACCGCCGGTGGCTTCCTGGGACCCACCCATGCTGTCGGTCCACACGGAGTTGTAACTGCATGTGTCTACTTATAAAGAACCCCAGTCTGACTGGGGCATGCAGTGTGGGCCGAAGCCCACCTGCATTTAATCTGACGTTAGCTCTGCTGTCCAGGGCACTGCAATGGGATACATTTATGTACAGCCTGTGGTTTCCAGGGAGCCACCCATGCTGTGGGTGCACAAGGAATTCCCATTGCGGAGTTGTACCTGCCTGTGACTATTTATAAAAAACCCCGGTCTGACTGAGGCATGCAGACCCCTTGACAGAATGAATAGTGTGTGGCACATAGGTTCCCCATTGCTATGCCCACATGTGCAGCTCCTGATGGAGGTGGCACAGGATTGGATTTCTCATTGCTTCTGTACAGCATTGTGGGCTGTTGCCCCGCACCTTTTAAAGAGGGTCGCTGCCTAGCCGTGCCAACCCCCTGCAGTGTGTACCTCCAGTTCCTCCTCATGGCAGAGGCACTTCTAAATAGACATGAGTGTGGCTATGAGGCCAGCTTGTGGCATGAGGGCAGCTGAAGGCTGCGCAGGGACACTTTGGTGTGCGCTGTGGACACTGGGTCGTGCGGGGGGGGGGGGGGGGGGGCAGCATGTAACCCAGGAGAAGTGGCAGCAGAGTGTCATGCAGGCAGTGATTGTGCTTTGTTGGAGGTAGTGTGGTGCTTAGCTAAGGTATGCCTTGCTAATGAGGGTTTTTCAGAAGTAAAAATTGTTGGGAGGGGGGTGGGCCCACTCTTGCCACTATTGTGGCTTAATAGTAGGACCTGGGAACCTGAAATGCAGCCCAACATGTAGCCCCTCGCCTGCCCTATCCGTTTCTGTGTCGTTTCCAGCACTTTCTTGAGTTTTGCAGATTTTCACAAATGAAAACCTTAGCGAGCATCGGCGATATACAAAAATGCTCAGGTCGCCCATTGACTTCAATGGGGTTCGTTACTCGAAACGAACCCTCGAGCATCGCGAAAAGTTTGTCTCGAGTAACAAGCACCCGAGCATTTTGGTGCTCGCTCATCTCTAGAGAGCAGTGATAGGCAAGATGATTTTTGAAAAGACTTTTATGACTTTTCTATAAAAGTTTGCAACACAAAGTGTTCTACATCCTTTACACTCTTGGTAACAGGCCAATCCATCACAGCCTTAATCTTGCTGGGATCCATTCTCAGACCATCTGGAGAGATGATATACCCCAGAAACTGCATTGGGTCTGTTCAAATTTTCATTTCTCTAGTTCTATAAAGCAGTGTTATTTTGGAGTTGCTCCAAGACCAACCAGATGTGGTTACGATGTTCTTCCAAATTATTAGAGAAATTAAGGATGTCGTTGAGGTAGGTCACCACAAATTAATCCAATAGGTTACGAAATACATCATTAATAAAATGTTGGAAGCATAAATAAAATGCAGGAGCATTACACAGTCCAAATGACATGACTAGAAATTCAAAGTGTCTATATCATTTTCTGAAAGCTGTTTTTCATCTACACCAGATTATATGTTCCTCTGAGGTCCAGTTTAGTAAAGATCTTGGCTGCCTGTAGCCTTTCCAGCAGTTCCAGGATTAACAGGAGTGGATAACGATTCTTAATAGTGATTTTGTTAAGTTCCCTGTAATCAATGCGTGGTCGAAGAGTAGAATTTTTCTTTTTAGCAAAGAATATGTGTGCTCCTGTCGAGGGGGAAGAGGGACAGATGAAGCCCCTCATAAGATCTTCATATAAATATTTCCGATGGCCTTTAAAGTCTAGTTGCAGGGCAAAACGTTGCAGATATACCCAAATGTATAAGAGAAGACCCAGGGACCCAGGGAGCAGCTCAATATGACAATCATACAACCAATGAGGGGGCAGTTCTTTTTGCTGCAGATGTCATTGAATGACTGGTATTGTAGTGGCAACTTCTCATTTTCTAGGGGAACACTCTGGAGGTCTTGCCCCTGACTGGGCGTGGGTGGCTTAGATTCGCAATTCCCCTTACAATGCTCAGAGAGGAAGCTGATAGTTCTTGATTCCCAGTTGATGGCCAGTTTGTGAGTTGAGAACCAAGGGATTCCTAGGATGACTGGAAATTTCAGAGATGAGATAAAAACTGATCGTCTCATTATGATCTGACTCTGCAAATATTCGGTTCACTTGTCTCCTGAGTGACGGGCCCCAAAACCAGTGAAGATCCATCCACCGTTTCCATGTCAATGGGTTCGCTTTTAGCTCTGGTTGCAATATTGTTGTCAAGAGCATACTGACAGTCTATAAAATTCTCTCCTGCTTTTGAATCAAAAATGGCTGTGCTTAAGATGTTGTGGCTCCCCATAGTTATCTTGATAGGGATAAGGAAGTGGGTAATGCCTCTCCTTGTCTTCTCGGGCAACGGATGGGATGGCTGGCAGAGCAGTATCTGGCCCTTTTGGGGTGGCAGGGTTGATTATTGTCTTAGCATGTGTGAGGGTGATGGTCCTCTGGAACTTACTAGTACAGTTATGTAATTCTGCGACTTGTTTGCTTAGGGTGGCTACAACAGACTCCATTTTGTGCGTGTGTTTATTCTGTCACAAGTCTAGTGTGGGACTGGAATCGTGTATTGTAGCAACTGATTGAGGATTAGCCGAGGTCTGGTTCACAGGATGCTGGTGCAGTACAGCAGGTTGAGCTCAGAAGAATAGTCAGGTGGTATAACCGAGGTTTGGTACACTATATGGTGGTGCAGTACAGTGAGTTTAGACAGAAGAATAGTCAGGTGGGATAGACGAGGTCTGGTACACAGGAACAGTCTTCTCTTGTAGGGAGCAGGTAAAGATAGGAGCAGGTTTATAGGCTGAGGTACTGAGCACAATAAGCATGCAAGGATGGAGGGAACAGGGCCAGGTTTATATGGAAGACTAATTGGGGAAGGTACAAGATCAAAACACAGAGCCTTGTCTCCTGTTCCATGTCCTGGCTCTGTGTCTTCCTAGACAAGGAAGACACAGAGCCAAGACATGGAACAGGAGACAAGGAACTAGGAACACAAGACTTGGGATCCAGGGAGCTATCCAACATGCTGAATAGTTCAGTATGGAGGGCTGCTGCTCAGGGTGCAGGGGGTCGCAGGTTTGAATTCTCACACACAGGAAGGAGAATTCCCTTTTAATAGCTTCTCTTAACCCTTTCCAATCCACTGTTTGATGTCTGAAGACAATCTGATTGAAGGTTGTACAGCTCCGATGCCGGAAGACGTCCAGCAGGGTATTCTTACTTTATATTACTGGCCACTCTGTTGTCGGGGGCCTCTCCAGCATGTCCCATACCGCAATACTGGCTCTAGCCAGCAGATGGCGCCATTGTATAATGGCAGAAAGAGAAAGCCCCCTAGGAAACCGTGAATCCGAAATTGGATTCCAAAGGGTTAACATAGTATCAATAGTAATACCCAGTATCTGAGACTTATCAATATTTAGGTTGTAGCATGAAGTCTTGCTGAAAGAAGAAATAGCATTTCTTTCATCTGTCAGGGAGCAAATGGGGTCAGTTAAAGGCAGAAGCACATCGTCTGCGAAAAATCCAATTTTGTGTTGGCTAAGCCCCATCAAGTTGCAATCTCTAGGTAAGTGCCCTTCTGTGGAGATGTATGTGGGGAGAGCCTAGGGCTCTGCTTTTCAGAGCTTGCAGAGAGGGTAGAGGGAGTAGAGGGAGAGGGGGGGGGGGTATACTGTGTGCTTTGGTAGTATTTTGCTGCTTATGGTGGGGTTGGAGAGTGTCTCTTCATCAGCCTGACTCACCCCATCCTGAGACAGGAGTCCTGGAGAAGGTCTCTGCGGCGGTCCGATTGCTGCAGTGTCGGCTATAATGACAGCTGAGTTGGGAGAAGCTGTCGCTGCATCCTCACAAGCAGGGCATCCGACGAGGAAGGTAGGCTCGCAGGAGCTTGCGGCCTGAACACAGCTGGTGCCACGTGCTGTGAAGAAGTCAGAGACCTTCTGCGTAGGAGCTTTGGAGGACTTTCTATTAGTCATGGCCAATGTTCAGGTGAGACACAGGCAGTTGAACCTGAGGTTTGCTGCTGGTTTCTTTTGTTTCAGTCGTTTAGAGGGTTGTATCCAAGCAAAGCTCACTATGAAGTGTTCGTCTTGGTCTGCAGTCAGGTTCCGACCCCCCTTCCTGTCATCTTTTGCCCCCCATATTTTTTTCTTATTTTTCCATTGCCAGGGCTGGCTGAAGGCTCATTTTTTTCAGGGCAATCTACAGTTTGTATTGCTTCCAATTAGCATAACATGCAACTTTTTGCTCACTTTTTATTAAATTTTTTCTTGGAGACAGAATAACGAAAAAAGTGCAATTCTTCCAACAAGTATTTCTTTTCTAACACAGTTCATCATGTGGGATCAATAATATAATATTAAAAAAATGATTCTTTATAGATAGTGACATAAATTGGAACCAAGATTTATTTTATTTAGTAATTAGACAGTGGAGACCATATGAAAAGGAGGTAATAAATGATAATAAATATTAGATAATAATAATAATGCTAATTAATAATAATCACTAAAAATTAATTCATTATAAAATTATTGGGCATAATTTTAATATGTCAATGGTAAAACCTCAAAATACACATATATAGGAATACACAAATATAAAATATATAAAATCAACACATAAAAATGGGGAAATACAATAAAACTAGGTATAAGGGTGACTACCCACTAGAGTTTTTTTTTCTGCTGCGAATTTGCTGCTATTTTTTCTTCCAATTGTCAATGGGACTTCCTAATGTTAAAACTGCAACACGACGCAACGCAACTTTGCATTTTTAACATTAGAAAGTTCTATTGACAATTGCAAGAAAAAATAGCAGCAAATTCGCAGCAGAAAAAAAACGCTAGTGGGTAGTCACCCTTAAACTTATCAAATCCCCAAAAGATAACCCCAAAACAAATAATCAAAAAATATAACTTTGGACAGGGGCATGCTGCTCTGTACTATTGGTCAGGTCACATGCTTCATATTCTCTGCACATCTCTTCTATGATTTTCACTAGGTGTGGACAGTATACATATTTCTGCAGCCAATGGACTGTCTTGGTGGCTCTCAAGTGGGCTCCTCGCTCATGGGACTCTCGTGCAACATCTTTAATTAATTTCATGTCTTGTCCTCATATTTTAACTTTCAACCAGGTTACTCTACAGATGAGTGCTGGCAGATGATTAGTCACTGTCAACTTGATCACAGTCTCTCTTTCCAGTTTTACCAAGGTCTGGAAGTGCCAGTTAAAGAAAGCCTCTGGTATTGTCATTACTTGCAACTCCCTGTCCACTAGGTAGTAAATCCCCCTTCCTTTGAACTCAACTCAGATCATTGGACATCCATCAACAAAGTGTTCAGAGCATTGGGGTTCTCTCCACACCTCCCCTGCAGTGAGTGTCTTGGTCACTAGCTGGCTTCCCTATTAACATTAATATTAGCCTATCATTAACATTACCTTTTTAACATTGACATTATCCTTCAATGAAAGTAAGGGGTCTAGCCCAAATAGTGAAGTGCAGTCCCATACCAATCTATAGCACAGTGTTGTGCAAGCCTACACTACACAGCGCTACATGCACTCTTCCATTTCTCCCCCTGACAACACACTGCAACAGAGGCCTGGGAGGCTGAAACGTCCTTCTTCCATGTTGCAATGCATGTTTGGAAGCATTGATTAAGTAATTCATTTATCTGGAATTTAATTTTTGCAGTTGAATTAAACCTCTTTTTGGGTGCTGTTACATAAGCACCGCTAATGCTCGCGATTTAGATCTCTATTTACCAGACTGCAACTGGAATTGTATAGTAAGTTTAGCCCTCAATTATCAGTAAATTACGAGTGCTAGCAAGTAGTGCTTATGTACTAATACCCATTTGTTCATTCACATTTATTGGAGAGTGCATTTCAAATTTGATTACTTATTTGATTATATAAACCTGCTTGCATTGGATTAGGCTGAAGCACTGAACTCAATAATTATAGGCAGTGTACAGTGTACAACTTTAGCCATATAGTGTAGAAGAAATAAATCTCAATGTGAGACATCCAATAAAGACCTGAAGTCATGTAAAGGGTAGGGTCTGACACTGTGGTAAACCGCATATACCCCAAGCCTCATCCACCTATGGTGGCCAGTGATGGCCACGGGATTCGAGGGTTGATGCTGCCTTTTTATAAGTAAAATTTTCCACCTGGGTATGTGGGGTTTTGACCACATGTGGTTTACCCCAAGGTCAAACCTTAACCTACAGTCTCCTCTCAATTAAAGACTATGCTCACTGATTTCTGTAAATTATTCTAAAAGCTGTTCCAGGCAGAATAACTGATTTACATAGGTAAATTACAATTAGCAAAGTCTAATTGACATGGGGCCAGTGAACCCGTCACCAGAAAGCATTTGCCCTGTTCAATATGGAGTCTCATTCAGCTAAAAATGTTGTTTTTATATGTAATTTTTTTGGGTGATCAGTTATATTCTGTACAAGATTAGGAAATGGAATACATAATTGCCTACTGCTTATAAAGGTGGCTATCTATTTATACATTTTCTGAAGTGTGTCATTTACATGCCACAAGCGAAAGACCAGGAACTGAATAAAACATTCAAAGCACTTTGCTGGGACTAATTAAGAGCGGTACTCTAACTAGTCTGCTAATAGTAATATCAAAACAAGCCCTTTACTTGCAAATCCATGCTATTCATACTTTAATGTCCTGGAGTGATTGAAGTTGGATATGATAGACCAATAAAACACAAATTTATGTTAATCAAAAATTACAATTTTTTTTTTCACTTAACCCCTTACTAACCATCCTTTTCTGGGCCCTAATGATTGAGAAACTTTTTGGTTTTATACACTGCCATATTGCAAAAACCATAACTTTTGTATTTTGACATAGCTGTCTAAGGGCTTGTTTTTATGCGGGACAAATATTATTGTTTAATGGCAACACTTTGAGGTGCATATGCTGTACTGTATAACATTTATTAATTTTTGAAGGGCATAGGAAAAAAATTCCTAGAAATGCCATCATTTTTTCTTCAGGTTTTGACTTTACAGTATTCACCACATGATATTTTCTTGGTCAATATGATTAGGGCGGTACCAAATTTATATAACTTTTTTCTGTTTTAATTAGAGATGAGCGAGCATACTCGTCCGAGCTTGATACTCGTTCGAGTATTAGGGTGTTCGAGATGCTCGTTACTCGTAATGAGTACCACGCGGTGTTCGGGTTACTTTCATTTTCTTCCCTGAGAAATTTGCGTGCTTTTCTGGCCAATAGAAAGACAGGGAAGGCATTACAACTTCCCCCTGCGACGTTCAAGCCCTATACCACCCCCCTGCAGTGAGTGGCTGGCGAGATTAGGTGCCACCCGAGTATTAAAATCTGCCCTCCCGCGGCTCGCCACAGATGCCTTCTGACATAAATCAGGGAAAGTGCTGCTGCTATAGGGAGACCGTTAGGAGTTATTTTAGGCTTCAAGAACCCCAACGGTCCTTCTTAGGCCATAGAAATCGCAGATCGCACCTATGTGCGATCTGCGATTCCTGTTCTCTTCTCTATATGCGCTCAGTGGGGCCGGCGGCAGCAGTGCCAACCCCATTGAGAACATATAGAAGACAAATCATTCTTCTCTGCCACAGCTGTAACAGCTGTGGCAGAGAAGAACGATGTTTGCCCATTGAATTCAATGGAGCCGGCAATACAGCAGGTTCCACTGAAAGCAATGGGCTGCCGGCGATCGCGGGATGAATTGTCGGGAAGGGCTTAAATATATAAGCCCTTCCCTGCAATTCATCCAGAAATGTGTTACAATAAAAATATATACCGGCGTATAAGACGACCCCCCAACTGTCACCTTATACGCCGAGAATACAGTGGAGCAAAGAATAAAAATCATTACTCACTTCTCCTGGCATTCTGCGGCGCTGCTGCAGGCTGTCGCTCCCTCCTGGTCCACGGCAGAGCATTGCTTTCTCTACGAAGGGCTTTAAATCCCCGCCTCCAGAAACACATGTGCCTTCAGCCAATCACAGCCAATGACAATGATGTCATTGAATGGCTGTGATTGGCTGAAGGCACGTGTGTTTCTGGAGGCAGGGATTTCAAGCCCTGTGTCCAGAAAGCAATGCTCTGCCGGGGACCAGGAGGGAGCGACAGCCTGTAGGAGCACCGCAGAACGCCAGGAGAAGTGAGTAATGATTTTTATTCTTTGCTCCGCTATATTCCCGGCGTATAAGGTGACAGTTGGGGGGTCGTCTTATACGCCCCGTCGCCTTATACGCCGGTATATACGGTATATATTTTTATTGTAACACATTTCTGGATGAATTGCAGGGAAGGGCTTATATATTTAAGCCCTTCCCGACAATTCATCCTGCGATCGCCGGCAGCCCATTGCTTTCAGTGGAACCTGCTGTATTGCTGGCTCCATTGAATTCAATGGGCAAACATCGTTCTTCTCTGCCACAGCTGTTACAGCTATGGCAGAGGAGAATGATCTTTATGCTAACAGTGCGGGGGGTGGGGGGGGCCCCACTCTTGCCGCTATTGTGGCTTAATAGTGGGACCTGGGAACTTGAGATGCAGCCCAACATGTAGCCCCTCGCCTGCCCTATCCGTTGCTGTGTCGTTCCCATCACTTTCTTGAATTGCCCAGATTTTCACAAACGAAAACCTTAGCGAGCATCGGCGATATACAAAAATGCTCGGGTCGCCCATTGACTTCAATGGGGTTCGTTACTCGAAACGAACTCTCGAGCATCGCGAAAAGTTCGTCCCGAGTAACGAGCACCCGAGCATTTTGGTGCTCGCTCATCTCTAGTTTTAATACTTTTACGCAATAAAGAAGAAACTACATATTCTTCTGTTACTGTAATAGGGCTCTTTCATATGGCCATGAAAATCGCATGAGATTTGTGCATTGCGGGATGCACAAATCTCACATGTATATGAACCCAATTCCTTTGAATAGGGTCATACACATGAGTGATTTTTTTCCCCGCATCTCATCGCTTCTATAGCCTGTGGTATAAATGGCATAAAGCCCTAGCTACCTCCAGCTCAGCAGCAGCTCTAAAATCCCATCTTTCGTCAACCATGAGTCAACAAAAATGATATTACATGCCCTCATCTTCTCCAGTCTAGACTATTGCAACACCCTTCTCAGCAGCCACCCATCCAATGCTCTTGCACCCCTCATATCGATTCTCAAATCTGCAGCCTGGCTGATCCCCTTTATCAGTCACTCCACTAGCTTCCAATTGTCCAGAGAATCCAATTCAAGATATTGTCAATGACATACAAGGCTGTCCATAACCTCAATTAACAGTATCCCCCAAAAACTTCACTTAGGACACATAACAGAGAGAAACTCCACAGCACATATTTACCTAAAAAGAATCCACAGTCATGCAATACCATACTGTTTATAAAATGAAGCTTTGTCCCATTTTAGTAATGGCATCTTTGTAATTGGGAATCATATCCTTATTTTAATTTGCTTTTGTCTTGTCTATTTTTAGTTTCACAGCAATTTTCTACAATGGAGTACCTGTCTGTGTCCCCATCAGAACACATGTGAAGTCATTGTTGTTAAGAGCTACAGGAGCTCCCCCTTTTTTCATTATCATTTCATATAATTGTACAAATATTTTTATCTTTTTTCTGTCTATGTATATTGTATTTCACCTTGGTTCAATATACTTCAGCATTCACATGAATTGTACTTTGCATATGTTTGTTTTATATTACAGTAATTATAATGGGTATTATATTAATACACTGTATGGGTGTAATATGTAATCACTGTATGGAGGTAATATATATTCACTGTGTGTGGGTAATATCTTATCACTGTATGGGGGTAATATATAATCACTATGTGGCGTTAATATGTATTCACTGTATTGGTGTAATATAGAATCACTGTATGGAGGTGATGTATATTCACTGTTTGGGTGTAATATGTAATCACTGTATGGGGGTAATATGTATTCACTGTATGGGGGTAATATCTTATCACTGTATGGGTGTAATATGTAATCACTATGTGAAGTTAATATGTGTTCACCGTATAGGTCTAATATGTATTCACTGTATGGGGGTAATATGTAATCACTGTATAGGTGTAATATGTAATCATTGTATGGGGGTAATATATAATCACAGTATGATGAATACTTTTAGTCAGATTTTCTCTATGATGCACATAGGGACTGATTTATGAAAACTATAGGTGGTTTCACATCTGCATCGGGGGTTCTGGTTTCCTGCTCCATTCGGGAAGCATGAAAAAGAAATATCCTGGCTGAATGGCTCCGTTTTATGACAGAACCATACAGTGGTTTCCACTCAGCTACATGTAGCACTTTTTCTTCTGGTATTTTGTGCTGGATCTGTGACAGAATCTCTGAAGTTCTAGTGCAGATGTGAAACCACCACAATGTGGATAAAAAGTAAAAGTTGAGGTATCTTGCTATCAAAGAAAGAAAAACAAGAAAGGAAAAAAAAGTCTCGCAATACTATTTAAGAATAAGGAAAAGAGTACCATCTTGTGGTCACATGCCTGATTGCAGAAGACAGAGAGTAATCTCTACAGAAATGTAACTGAAATTAACAAAAAATATTAACCTGATTTGTTTATTTTGCCCTCTCATATATTCAATAATTTGAGGCAATGTCTTGGCCATTAGATTGTTTTTACTGCTTTAACCCCTTAACTGTATGTCTTGGAGGTTCGGTGTTTGTATAGGGCAAGATCCAACCACTGACAACCACCTGCAACAGCCTCGATATACACTCATGCTGATCGTGGCTGTTAGACCCTTGAAATGCTGCTGTCAGTTATGACTGCATTATTCAGATGCCCCGATGACCCCCCCACCCCCACCGCCACCTTGCAATGAGATTATGGGGTGGCATTCAATTGCCAAGGCAGCCGGCGGCCTTCTATAGGCCCTCTTTGTGTGTGTCTTGTACAAGACTATATTCTGGTCACCTTATTTTAGTATATAGAGAATAAAAGCTACGTTTTAGAGTTGATCAGAATCCTTACCGTGAAAAGATACCTTTAATCATCCAGTTGATTCTTCTGCCTTAGTGAAAATGATAGTCAAAAGTAATACAATTTTAAAATTTATAATGAAAAAAACTAAATAAAAGAAAACATATTTGGTATCGCTGCATGGTGAATGTCGTCAGAAATAAAATACATGTCAAATTTGTGCTTTTTTGGTTACCCCATCTCCAAAAAATGAAATAAAAAGTGATTGAAGAGTCATATGTATTACAAAACGCTGTCAGAAGATGGCAGCAGAAAATAATTTAGTTTTTTTTCCATAAGTAGTAGTTTTGTTTTTTAAAAGTAGTACAAAAAACCCCCAAACATATAAATTTGGTATCATCATAATTGAACAATAGAATAGAATAAAGTCATCATGTCTTTATTGCTGCAGTATTTACGCTGTTAAAACAAGACCCCCTCCAAATATTTCCAATTCACTCCACTTAGAATGTTTTAAAAATATAAATTATATGGTAAGGTGATGAATAAATAAGAGTTATAATTTTTTGAAAGTGGAAAGGAAAAACTCCAAAAAAAATAAAAGTTGTGTCCTTAGGGCTTATTCATACGACCATAGATGTTTTTAGGTGCGTCCGACGGTGCCGTAAAAATCCACGAACAGGCGCACAAATCTGCAGTTTTTGCGCCCGTTCAGACAGCCCGAGACTGGCACATATATGACGAAACCGGATTGCCGCTGTCTCTCGGCAAGGGAAGGAGGTGGGACATTGCGGGAGCTAGTGTGCTATGCTAGTTGCTAAGCTCGTGCCCCCTCTCTGCCCTTTGTCAGCTGCCAGCAATGGGAGAGGATGGGATGGGTCAGGAGTTTATCAACTAGCTCCCGCCCAGCCCCCTCCCATCCCATTGGAAACAGCAGGCAAGGGAAGGAGAGGAGGAGTAGTCACACTGCTAAACTCTCTCCCTTCTCCGGCAGCTGTCATAGGCTCCCTATAGGAGTCTATGGGAGCCGCCGCCGTATTCTGGTCAGGAAGATAGTTCCTAAACTATCTTTCCTGGCCGATGCAAAAACGCCCAGCTGAAATGCGCTATCTTGGCCGGCTGGGAGCTTTTACGCGGTGGAAAATTGCAAGTCTGATCTGATGCATTGGAATACAATGATTTCAATGTGTTTATTCACACAAGTGACTTTTCTCTCGTAGCATCGCTGCATGCCCTATTTTTGGGCGATTCCTCACAAGAAATCATCCATTATTTCATATGGTATCTTTATAAAAATCGGAATCGAATGCCTTGTGATTTGCATGTGAGTGCGATACGATTTTTCCCATTTTAACTATTGGAGGCACTGGCAATTTTTGCAGTTTTTAACCACTTCCGCTTTCTCCTTTCCAGGCAACATAGTGTTCAATGAGTGCTATCTACTAAAGAGAGAAAGCGGAAGTATTACTTCGACTACGAGATTCGTCCATCACGTATTCACCGGGTGCCCCCTTGGCACAGCAGAGCTGCAGGATCCTAGCAGATCCTGATCAACAATGCTAGTGACTAGTATCACTACAGGAAAAAAAAGTGTGAAATTAAAAAAAAAGACGATGTGAATGTCATTGGGGATATAGATGTTAAAAAAAATAGTTACAAAAATAGGTAAAAAACAAATTACAGAATGAAATAAAGTTAGCATCACAAATAAATATGCATTTGATGTAATTCTTCTCCATTTGAAATTCCTACAGAAGGAAGTAACTGTGGTGTTGGACATAACCATTAAACTTGAACAAGAGCTGCGAGCCCTGATATCTAAGGAAGACTGGATTACATATCAGAAGAAGGCTGAAGATGACTCTTTTTTAGAGACATGCCCTCCTCCAGCGCAAAGGGACAGGCATCTAGCCCATGGCGCAAGAGGAGGGGAGGTCGGAGACAGGACAGGACCAGAAAGAGGGGAGCAAGCAAGGTTAATGAGATAGGGAATATGACAGAAGACCCATTAGTGGCCAGGTCATTTGTGGTCAATATATGTTCTAAGATACGGTCCCCTACACAAATTGATGTTTTGCAAAGGGTCTATCATATTGTCCGGTGTCTGATCCAGATTGTTTCCAGTTGGACCTTGACCATAGACGGTTCTGCAGAAATCTGAGGCTTTAATTTTTTTTTTCTGGACAGAATAATGCTGATACTAATGGTGGAATGGCTGTGAAAGTGGTGGCCCCTGCTGTTGCATAGTCCAACTCCTATGACGGGTTCACGTTGGGGGAGGTTAGATTGCACAATGGGGTTTATTTGAACCTCCTAATACGAGCCATGTAATTGAGACCTTAAAACACATGGTCTATTGTGATTTAATGAAGTTGAGGAACGATAGGAGTCGATGTAGAATGAAATATAATTTGAAGAGATCTGAATTGAATGCACTCAGGGAACTAGCTGGGAATGTCTCCGTCACCATATGTGCAGCGGAGAAGGGGTGCACCATTATGGTGATGGATACATCCTCCTACGATGAGGAGATTCTCTCCCAGCTTGATGGCATGGAAGTCTACAAGGCATTAAAAGCTGAATTCCCGGTGGTGTTCCAGAGAGATTTGAGTCTCCTATTGGAGGATGCATTACATCAAGGAATTATTGATATCCAACTGAAAATTTTCTGATTTTTGATGTGGTGTTGCTGTAGACAAATATCGATCACAGGAGGGGCCTTGAGGCCATAAGGGAACATTTGGTCAAGTCTGACATGTCTAGCAGCAAAATAGAATTCATTGTGGCCCTTCTTGAGAGTACAACAATTACTTTTTGTATGATGGAAACTTTTACAGACAGAAGCGTGGGACAGCGATGGGATCAATGTGGGGTCCAATCTCCCAGATTGTTAAGAAGCATTGCCCAATTTTGGCCCAGGGCCATCCGAATATCTTGGAATTTAGAGAACAATCCCATATGTCCTATATGACATGCCATAATTTGTAGGACAAGGTTGTGTTCACCTCAAGGAGACCATCAGCATGACCGAGACAGCAGTTGTCCTCTTTGGGTATGAAGGGGTGCTTCCCGTGTATGGGTTGTGCATGCTTCCATAATATCGTGTCAAAGGTATACGTGCCGCTCATCGTACGTGGTCTACGTGATCAGTTGTCCATGCAGACTACTGTACGTGGTGGGAC
The DNA here is from genome assembly GCF_035609145.1 of Eleutherodactylus coqui. Taxonomy (NCBI): domain Eukaryota; kingdom Metazoa; phylum Chordata; class Amphibia; order Anura; family Eleutherodactylidae; genus Eleutherodactylus; species Eleutherodactylus coqui. Next base: position 255,268,420 of record NC_089837.1, on the reverse strand, counting down.
GATAACTGAAGTTAAGATTAGAATAACGAATCATAAGTGCACGATCCGAACTAAGAAAATAGAATTACCAGTTGCTAAGCATTTCGTGGAAGTGGGACATTCTTTCAGTCAGTTGCAGTACCGAATGATTGACGGTGTCCCAATAGACATAAGGGGAGGTGACAGGGAGAAGAAGTGGGTCTTTTTGGAATTGAAATGGATATACAAATTGGACATGTTGGTAAGGGCATTAAAAATAATGGGGCAAGCTGGACAATACCTTCTTTTATGTGATTTTGTTTTTAATGGGATTTTGTATATTGTTTTAACTGTTGTATTTGTGTTTTGTTTGTTTCTTGGCAGACTTAGGCCGCCTGCAGACGGCTGGGTCGGATCCGGCAGCGAGAATTCTCGTTGCGGGACTCGACCCGAGCGCCTGCAGAGAGCAGCGCGTACACACCCGCGCCCCACAGCTCCGGATCTTTCATGTGCCGGCTGCCGGGCAGCCGACACATGCGCAGACCGGAGCCGGCGGCAGGTGAGTGACGTTTCTGTTCGAGGCTCTGCGAGCCCTGCACAGAAATAGAACATGCTGCGGTTTGTTTTCCGCACGAGATTTCGCGTGGACAAACTGCAGCCATCTGCCTAGGATTGCGTTTGCTAACGCAATCCTATGGCAGCTTCCAGCGGCGGAAATTCCGCGGCAAATCCGGCCGCGGAATTACCGCCCGTCTGCAGGCGGCATAAAGGGAGTCAGACTCACTGGTGCAGAATACCGAGGAGCATGAGTATAGGATGAAAAGAAATACTGTAAACGTCCCACTATGAAACATGACATTGGGCGGAGCGCTTATACCCAGTGTATATTAAAGTGTATGTTTTGTTGTACATTTGCACACCTTATGCACTAGTACTAATAAAATGGATTATGTAGCATATATTTGCCAGAACATTTGTCTACACATCAGAGACAGCGGTTGACATTATATCTATGTGCCCTATAGAACCCCTAAAAGTGATGGAAGGTTTATAGGGATGGAGCTGTGCATCATCGGATATGATGAGTGCTATAGCTTTAAGCAGTGTCACCTTGTAGGGTGTCTACTACTGCCCACCTGCTTGGTTCTGCCAGACACTGGCATCATGATTGCTATCTATTATAAAAGTAGTACATGAATAGTGGGTACAGATGCTGGTAAACATGGCTTATTAAAGATAAAGCAATAGATATTATTACAGTCCTGAGTAATGTGCTGTGGAGATCCGGTGCATTGTGCATGCGCTGGCGCTGAGTGTGAGAGTGCTGTAGTCATTGACAGGTGTCGCTAGTCGTGTGAGATAGCTGGCCAAATTACGCGCATACGTAATGCTGGCTTTTTTTTAAGACAAACAACTATACATTTTTTGAAAATCATATTTTTTTGGCTTTTTACACCGAATAAAATTAAAAAACAGAAAAAAAAAACTCTGTGGGAAAAGATATAAAAAATAGTCCTATATGCCCCAGGTAGAAAAACTGCAGCAAAAATAATGTTGGTAGCAGAAGAAAGAGAATTAGAGCAGTAAAATCACCACATGGATAAAATCCCTAAAAAGTGTCTGGTCCTGCAGGACCAAACACCCTGGTCCTTAAGGGGTTAAATAAAGGTTTTAACTGGCCAGCCTGCTTTCTATAGACAAGAGACAGGATTATTTAACCCCTTTATAGACACATCCCATCCTCCAGGCTAAATTTGCAACTGAATTACTAAAAAAAGCCAAAAAAGCTGCAGTCGCTACATTTTATAAGTCTTTTTAGTTCAAGTTTTTATGGCGCTCTACATGTTTAGATTATAAATTTTAATTATGAAGTGACATAGCCTCAAGGGCCATTTACACAGGACGATCATACAACAATATTTAAAAATGAGCAATAATCGTGTAAATGCACAAAAATTGTTTACTATTCGCTCACTTTTCATCATGAATATGAAGCACTGAGTGAAAGCCTGCAATCCTGTGCTGATATGCCTGTCTAAAAGCTAAGCACGAGCCCTAACAACCTAGCGGTGACGCTTGTGCAGTCGTTTAGGCAACTGTCATCCCATCTAAATGGGACATTGCTTGTGAGCTCTTATGTTGTGAGTGAGGTTGAACACTGCTTGCTCATGGCAAGGCGACATGAATTATCGCAATTAGAACAAAGAATGATAGTGGATATAAGACAAATGGGACATTTAATTTTCAAAGTTGTGCAGGCATTTAACATTCCTCGATTCACAGTGTTATGTGTTGTAGGGGTGCGCTACAGAAGATGGCCTGTAGGGGGCAACAGATAATCAGTCTGGGGCCTGAAGCAAGAGGGAAAACACCCACAGGTGTGGTCAGTGGTATAAAAAGAGTGGTTCCTGCTGAAGTGACAGAGAGTGTGTGGCTAAGAAGGCCAGGAAGACAGCTCAGTGGAGCTGTAGGGCTGCCAGGCCCAGTGTGTGGCTAAGGTGGACAGGGAGATGCCCCTCACCTCAACACCTAGGAGAGGTGTGTGTCTGGGAGGACCAGACTTCAGCTAAGGCTATATTGCGACCAGACGGTTGGTGAAAGAAAACTCCTTTTGTAATCAGTAGAGAGACGTTATGGACCAGGAACTACGTGGTTCCAGCAGGACCCCTGGAGTACAGCTGCCCTTGGACTAAGGGTCTGAAGGCACTACAGACTAAGGACCAGCTGCCATCTGGACATCCACAGGTCTGTGCAAATCAAGTGGACTTGTTGTTGCTGTTGCCTTCAACCCTGTGGAGGATTGTACTGAGGGGCCAGTGAAAAGGACTGTGAAGGGACGTTTATAAGAGACTTTGTGTTGCCAAACATTTATTATTGCTCTGGAGACCCAGTCGTCTTTGTTTCGGTTAAAGATTGTGTGAATACAGTGAAAGTAAAGAAGGAAAGTGACCGTTTGGCGTGATATGTAACCCCCGTGGTGCTATTTAACCCCTGTGTTGTCACAGTGTATACTGGGAATAATCCACAGAAAGCAAATTATTGCAGATTTATGGGATGTGGCAAGCTGACTGCAGCCTGTAAACAACAGCACAGTGAAGAGACAGGGCTGCATAATTCTTTTTGGATTGTTTTTTATTAGCTATTTTGCTAAGTCTTGTCACAGCACATGGTCACAGCATGGTCACAGCACATATAGATATCTCTGTATCTGCTGTGACTATACACACACAAGATTTATTAAAGTAGCTATAAAAAAAAAACCAAATTATGTTACTTTGCACACAGCAAACTGGAGACATAAAATGCCTACAACATTAAGATAAGTGCACATAGTGGGTAAGTAATATAAGATCAGGAGAGGCAGTGATTATGCACACACTGACTGCAGATCTGGAGAAGGGAGTGAAGGGCAGCTGAGCCTGTGAAGACAGCTTCTCCCCCACAGCTAAGAAAAAAACTACTAAACTTCCCAGTTGTTAGGAAAGATAAATGCCTGATGGCTAGCAGTAGATTGCAAAGGGGCTGCACTCCAGTCATCATTTTCAGTGTTAAAACTAATTTTCTTTTAATGAAAGTATATCACAATTTCTTTGCCATCTGATCTCGTGTCAACAAACGGGTCCTGAGTGATCCGTCTCACTCGCAGGAGCTGACTCCAGGGTAAAGCATTTATAGTGCTCCTCGGATGATGGCTATCGTAGTGAAGAATGCTATTTCTATCAGTACGCTTGATAAACAAATCTGCACTCAATCTCCCATCTTCATAATCATGGTGTCAAGAAATTGAATACGTTCAAATGATGAACACAAAATGAACTGTAGTTCAGAATATTGTGTATTCAGGAAATGTTCAAAATCAATAAGATCATCATTGGAACCCTTCCACAGGACAAAAATGTCATCTATAAAACAGAACCAGACCACAAATTTAGGCCAGTATTCAGATGTATATACAATGGTCTCCTCAAATTTACGCATATATAGATTTGCGTAAGTGGGTGCGACATTGGACCCCATGGCGATGCCCTGTCGCTGCTCCTAGTACGCCACCCCCCCCAAAAGAAAAATAATTCTTTGTGAGGACAAGAGATCTGAGGAGCACTATAAATGCCTTACCCTGCAGTCAGCTCCTGCAAGTGAGAAGGATCACTCGGGACCCATTTGTTGACATGAGACTGGATCAGATGGCAAAGAAATTTAATTCCAGAGGTTATCCAGAATCTCTTTTATCGAAAGCAGTGGAGGAAGTGCACATGTTAGATCGCGACATATTGTTGACCCCTAAGATTAGACCAGTGAGGTCTAAGAGATTACCTTTTGTGTCTACTTTTAATCCCCTTAACGGGAAAATTTCATCTATCATTAACAGACATCGGTCCTTATTGACCAAAGGTTGCAGCAATGTGTCAGAATTCTCTGAAAGACCAATGATAGCCTACAGGAGGTTTCCTAATTTGCGCGATAAGTTGGTGAGATCACTTTCATAGTTAACATAGTATATAAAGCTAAATGTCCATCTAGTTCAGCCTGTTTCAAACCCGTTGTTGATCCAGAGCAAGGCAAAAACCCCAAGAGGCAAAAGCCAATTAGCCCTTTCGGGGGGAAAATTCCTTCCCGACTTCATAATGTCAGTCAAAATAATCCCTGGATCAACCTCTGATAGTTCCTACCTGTCGGTAAGACCCGGATCAGCAACCCGCTGGTCACCTAATGTTTACATCCTGTAATATCCTTCCGCTCTAGAAAGATGTCTAGTCCCCTCTTAAACTCCTCCATGGATTTTGCCATCACCACGTCCTCAGGCAGAGTGTTCCACAGTCTCACTGCTCTTACAGTAAAGAACCCCCTTCTGTGTTGGTGATGAAACCTGCTTTCTTCTAGATGTGAAGGATGGCTTCGTGTTTCCGACATAGTCCTGGGTATAAACAGATCATAGGAGAGATCCTTGTATTGTCCCCTAATGTATTTATACATAGTTATTTGATCGCCCCTAAGCCGTCTTTTTCCCAGGGTAAATAATCCCAATTTTGATAGCCACTCTGGGTATTCTAGTCCCCTCATTCCATGTATTAATTTAGTTGCCCTTCTTTGAACCCCCTCAAGCACTGCAACATCTTTCCTGAGCACCAGTGTCCAGAACTGCTCACAGTATTCCATGTGGGGCCTGACAAGTGGCTTATATAGTGGAAGAATAATGTTCTCGTCCTTCACCCCTAAGCCTCTTTTAATGCACCCCAAGACTTTATTTGCTTTTGCAACAGCTGACTGGCATTGGTTACTCCAGTTAAATCTACAATCCACTAGTACCGCCAGGTCTTTTTCCATCTCACTTTTCCCTAGCAATACCCCATTCAGTGTATATTGGTGACATCCGTTTCTCCTGCCCATGTGCATAACCATACATTTATCAACATTGAACTTTATTTTCTATTTTTCAGCCTAAGCCCCCAGCTTATCTAGGTCCTTTTGTAGCCGTACATTGTCCTCCGTTATTAATTATCTTGTATAATTTTGTGTCATCTTCAAATATTGATATTATACTGTGCAGTCCCTCTATCAGGTCATTAATAAATATATTGAACGGAAAGGGGCCTAATACTGAGCCCTGTGGCACCCCACTAGCGACACTGGCTCAATCTCAGTACGAACCATTTATTACCACCCTCTGCTTTCTATCTCCGAGACAGTTCTTAACCCAGATACACATGTTTTTGCCCAGTCCAAGCTGCCTCATTTTGTATATCAACCTATTATGCGGCACAGTGTCAAATGCTTTAGAGATGTCCATACATACGAGATCAATAGACTCTCCAAGGTCCAGCCTAGAACTTCATCGTAGAAGCTGATCAGATTGGTCTGACATGATCGACCCCTCATGAACCCATGCTGCTGAGGAGTTATTCCATTGTTCTCCTTGAGGTATTCAATGATGGCGTCTCTCAAAAATCCCTTGAATATTTTTCCAGTTATTGAAGTGAGACTTACCAGCCTATAGTTACCAGGCACTCTTTTGGACCCCTTTTTGTATATTGGAACTAGATTGGCAATGCGCTAATCCAGTGGTACAACCCTGATCTTGATAGTATCCATAAATATTAGAAATAGCGGCCTAGGTATCACATCACTTAGTTCCCTTAGAACCCTTGGGTGTATTCCATCTGGGCTCGGCGATTTATTGATTTTAATCCTCTTTAACTAGCTCTGCACTTCCTCCTGTGTTAGGTATGTAATATTTTGCGAGGGGGTTATTTTATTCCCCTGCATCTCATGTGACATTTCCTTTTCGTTCGTGAATACACTTGAAAAGAAACTGTTTAGTAGGTTTGCCTTCCCCTCATCGTCTTCTATGATTTCTCCTACATTATTTGTTAAAGGGCCAGTACTCCCAATGCAAATTTTTACTGTTAATATAATTGAAGAATAGTTTAATGTTGTTTTTGCTCTCTTTGGCGATCAGTCTTTCTGCTTTCTCCTTAGCAATTTTGATCTTTTTGTTACATATTTAGTTTTTTCCAGGTATGATTTTAGCGCTTCTTCGCTACCTTCTTGTTTTAGTAGTTTAAACGCTTTCTTTTTTTCGTTTATTGCCCCTCTTACAGTCTTGTTGAGCCACATTGGTTTCCTTCTACTTGTAGTTCAGTTATTTTTAAAGGGTATGAACTGCTCACATGAGGTGATTAGGATCTTTTTAAACTTTTTCCATTTGTTGTCTGTACTGTTATTTTTGAGGGTGTTGTCCCAATTAATGTTGCTGATAATAGTTCTGAGTTGGTCAAATTTTGCTTTACTAAAGTTTAGTTTATTTCTCGCTCCCTGATAAGGTTTCTTATTGAATGACAGCTGGAGATTTATTATATTGTGGTGATTGTTCCCCGACTGCGCCTCAACCTGCACCCCCATTATTCAGTCAGGTTTGTTAGTTAATACTGTGCGGGAGCCAACTATAGGGAGTGGCCCTCCCTATAGTTGGCTCCCGCACAAGTTGGGTAAGGTAGTTATCTTTAATTGTTCTCAAGAATTTATTACCCCTGTGAGATTTGCAGGTCTCATTATCCCATATTATATCCAGATAATAAAGGCCATTTATTTAATCCTTTTTTTTTCTAATTCAGTTTTGATATTTTAACCATGGTTTTTTGTTTTTAAATTAATTGTGTTATGTTTTTGCCTCTTAGGTTCAGTTCATGCTCTGGATCTGCCCACCATGTCCTTTTGGCTATATAAAAAATGTTTTGCTGAAATTTCATACATAAAATATATTTAATAAAATTTGATTATTCTTTTTTCTATTTTTCATATTTTGGTGTTTTAATATTTGTTTGAAAATTGATTGATTTATTGAGGTTTCCTTAGAGATGTGTATAATATAATATTAGTAAAATAAAATAATTATTTATGATATAGTACACTGGAGTTTTTGGGGGAAGATTTTTATACATACTACATGATGACAATTTTTCTACATATATATTTATTCATTTTTTAATATAGTTGTTGATGATTTAATGTAGGTGGTATTTATGGGATTTATATATTCTAATAGTAATATTATATATATTTTTGAGGTGAAAATCTGGAATAGCGTAATATGTAGTATTTATTGATATAGCCATACAACTCTATTGGGTATGATGCATGTGCAGCAGTTGACATGCAGGATAGATGTGTACTCGCCATTATGCATATGCATATTGGTGGTTAATGTGGGTTACTGAATGTATCTGACGGCCATTAAGAATGGGAGATGTATCATATACCAATTTAACCTCTGGGTGCTGCTCCACAATCCGCGCATATGCGGTGATGATTGATGGAAGTCATATTGTGATTGGAGTGCATAGCGGTTGGTATTTGAGATCCTTGTAGTTTCGCGTCCGCCAACGCATGCGCATTGAGTTCAGGGTTTCCCCTACATGCGAGCGATGTCCTGCTTCCAACACATGTGCTCTTACAGCTTTAGAATCTGACTGCTTGGTTACAAATATGGAGATGGCGATCAGGAGCATGGACCGCATGGTATGTTTTTTTTTTTTTAAACAATTTCTTTTTATTAATAAGTTTGAAAACTGAGCCATTGCGTTACAAGTACAGTCAGGTCACGCAGGACCTATCAATAAGGTTTATGTTAAAGGGGTTGTCCCGCGAAAGCAAGTGGGGGTATACACTTCTGTATGGCCATATTAATGCACTTTGTAATGTACATTGTGCATTAATTATGAGCCATACAGAAGTTATTCACTTACCTGTTCCGTTGCTAGCGTCCTCGTCTCCATGGTGCCGTCTAATTTTCAGCGTCTATTCGCCGGATTAGACGCGCTTGCGCAGTCCGGTCTTCTTCTTTTCTGAATGGGGCCGCTCGTGCCGGAGAGCGGCTCCTCGTAGCTCCCCCCTGTCACGTGCCGATTCCAGCCAATCAGGAGGCTGGAATCGGCAATGGACCGCACAGAAGCCCTGCGGTCCACCGAGGGTGAAGATCCCGGCGGCCATCTTCACCAGGTAAGTAAGAAGTCACCGGAGCGCGGGGATTCAGGTAAGCACTATCCGGTTTTCTTTTTTAACCCCTGCATAGGGTTTGTCTCGCGCCGAACGGGGGGGCTATTGAAAAAAAAAAAACCCGTTTCGGCGCGGGACAACCCCTTTAATAATACCAGGTCGTAACTGATGTTGTAAACATGAAGGAAGAAGGCACATAATTGGCTCAAACTTGGGGAAAACAAGGGTTAGGGATGAGGGGGGGGGGGGTATGGGGAGAGGGAGAGGGGAAGGGGAAGAAAACATGCGGCAAGATACACTCTTTTGAGAAGGTAGGCAGGGCGTGGCAGATCTCTGTGTATTGCTGTGGTAGTTATATTTTAAGTATCGGGGTTATTTCTATTTCCCTGGAACTGGATCCATGGTGTCCAGAGTGTTGTGAATGTGTCTCTTGAGTTATTTTCCCAGGCCAGTATTTCTTCAAATCGGAAGATTTGTGAGACTCTCTCTATCCATTGGGAGATTTGTGGGATATCTTTTTTCTGCCAGAAGAGAGGGATCAACAGCTTAGCCGCCATCAGCAGGGTTGTTGGTAAATTCTTAGTAGATGGTTTAAATTGCTTTGTAGGCAGACAAATTAGGATCTCCTCAGGTCTAAAAGAGTACACTGTGTGGCAGATTTTATTGATAAGGTCGGTGATTAATTGCCAAAAGGGTTTGATTTTGGCACATTGCCACCAGATATGCAGGGCAGTTCCTCTCTCTTCCTCACACCTCCAGCATCTGTCTGATAATGTAGGGGACGTTTTAGAGGTTGTGGCGGGGGTCCTATAACACCTGGTTAGAGTCTTATATGAGTTCTCTTGGATACGGACACACCTAGAAAATCCGTGCGAGTTTTTCAGAACCCTTATTATCTCCTCCCTGCTAAGGTTGAGGCCTAGTTCTCTCTCCCATTCCCTGAGGAACCAGGGCCTTTCGGGGGCAGTCGTTAAGAGGAGGCCCTTGTAGAGTTGACTGACCAATCTCCTAGGGCGCGAGGTCAAGGTGATGTATGACTCATACCAGAGTGGGTCTCTTAGATTGTTTGAGTTAGTTAATTGAAATTGTCTCAGGGTGTGGTAGAGACTGGCTCTATTCAGGAAGTTTAAAGGGCGGGATGGAAGGTATGTGTCTATTTGCGCCTGGTTTGTTAGATTGGGGCCTATGAGGACATCGTATATTGTGAGGTCCTCAAGTTTGTCCCATATCCCCTCGCATTTGAGTGGTTTGTTTGCTAGAATAGCTGGTATCAACGAAGCTGGGGTCATTGGAGGGAGGAATTTTCCCTCTGTAGCCCCTGGGCAGGTAGATCTCAGTAGTTTTATTGTGCATTTTGTGATGGGACTGAATTGTGTTTGTTTGCCGAGGGGGGGGGGGGGGGGCATTTATCCATAGTAACACTTGGTTGTCTTTTCCCAATAACGCTCTCTCCATATCTAATGTGGGGGTAGATACCCTATTATCTATTAGGGAGATCCATCGTGCAATGTGGATCGCTTTATGGTATAGCTGTAGATTTGGAAGTCCAGCGCCTCCATGGGGGCGTTTTTGAGTCAGGAGGGAAAATGCCAGCCGTGGTTTACGGCCTCCCCATATGTAGTCTCTGAGCAGTTTATGTAATTGCAAGAAAAAGGAAGTCGGGGCTGCTATTGGGACCGTATGTAGGATATAAATGATTGGTGGGAGTATGTAAGTGGAAATAAGGTTTTTCCTTCCTAGCCACGATATTAGTGGTATGTTGAATTGCGTGAGTTGATTTTTCACTTTTTTGAGCAGTGGAGTATAGTTCGCCTCATAAAGCTGGGAGGGATTGGCAGTGAGTATGATACCTAGGTATTTAATATTTGTTGTAGGCCATTTAAAGGCGTATCGCTCTTTTAATCTGTTAATTATATGAGGCGGAGCGGAGATGTTCAGGGCCTCTGATTTTTCATAGTTGATTTTAAAATTGGACAGCCTGCCGAAGAGGTCGAACGTCTCCATAAGCGCAGGCAGTGCCTTGTTTGGATTGGTGACCAACACCAGAAGGTCATCTGCGAAGGCTGCTGTGGTATGGGTAGTGTCCCCTATCTTGAGGCCTTCTATCTCTGGGTTTTGCCTGATTTTCTGGAGAAGGGTCTCCATCACTAAGATAAAAATTGTGGGAGATAGCGGGCAGCCTTCCCTGGTCCCGTTTCTGATAACAAAGGGCCTGGAGAGTGTGCCATTGACTTGTACTTTAGCCGTTGGCTCCGTATATAAGGAAAAAATAGCCTCGACAAACGGGGGGGGGGGGGGGGGGGGGGAAGCCAAATTTGGTCAGAGTATTCTCCATGTATTTCCAATCGATCCGATCAAAGGCCTTTTCGGCATCGGTAGAGATCAGAACTAGCGGGAGTTTATTACATTTAGCGTAGTGGATGGCATGAATTGCTCGAGTCGTGTTGTATTTTCCCTCTCTCTCCGGCACGAACCCCACTTGGTCTGGGTTTATCAGTTTGGTAAGAAAAGGCGCTATTCTTTGGGCAAGTAATTTCACCCATAATTTAATATCCGCGTTAAGGAGGGAGATGGGTCGGTAATTACTGCATAAGTCTGGGGCTTTGCCCTCTTTAGGGATTAGTGAGGTGTGGGCTTCAAATGACTGTTTGGGTAGCGCTGTGCCAGATAGTAGGGAATTACAGAGTTTGGTTAGTTGTGGGATAAGTATGTTGGTGAATTTTTTATAGTAGAGGTTGGGGAGCCCATCAGGGCCCGGGCACTTCCGGTTGGGAATGGAGGCCAGGGTCTCGGCCACTTCTTCTTCCGTGACCTGGCGCATAAGAGAGGATGCTTCTTCTTCGGAAAGGCCCGGGAGTTTTAGATTTTTTAAAAAGTTAAGCGTATTGTCCTGTGGCTCCTCCATAGCTCCACTTAGATTGTATAATGTGGTATAGTATTTTTCGAATTCTGTAGTAATGTCTTCTGTGGCCGTCATCATCTTCCCTGTGAGGGACCTAACTTGGGAGATAAAGGATTTCTCTTTTTGTTTTTGGATAAGTCTCGTCATTATTTTTGATCCTCTATCGCCATGTATGTAAATTTTGTATTTAGATGAGAGCAAGGTCTTATAAGTTTATCTCTCAGTTTCGTAAGTTCTTCTAGTGTAGCGCTATTGGGGTTGTGTCTCGTTTCTTTTTCTGAGATCTGAGCAAGGAGTGAGTTAATTTCCTTATCTCTCAGGCGTTTGGTTTTAGAGCCTAGTGATATCAATTCCCCTCTAATGTAGGCTTTATGGGTTTCCCAGACAATTGGGGTGGAGACTTCTTGGGAATCATTGAATTGGAAAAATTCTTCCAATTTCTCTGTGAGATATGAAAGGTTTTCCCTCCCGTTTATCAGAGTGCAATTTAGGCGCCAGTTCCATTCCCTCTTCGGCAGGCTGTCCACTATCAGGGAGAGAGAAATTGGGGCATGGTCTGATATAGTAATTGGTCCGATGTCTGTCACGGTAACTGAGTGTAAGTATTTACCCGAGATTAGCAAATAGTCAATTCTGTGATATGTTGTATGAATATGTGAAAAATAAGCATATTCTTTAAGACTTGGGTTTTTCAGTCTCCAAGCATCTCTTAAGTTAAGGTCCGACATGAGGCTTTTCAGTCTATGGATTTGTCTGCCGGGAGCCGTAGTGGAATTTGATGTGGTATCGATTGAATGTTCTAAGGCTAGGTTGAAGTCGCCTCCGACTATTTGCAATCCCTCCGCAAATTCTCCGAATTTGAGTATGACCCGCGATAACCATTGAATTTGGTTTTTATTTGGTGCATACAGGTTGGCGAATGAAACCAGTCTGTGTGCTATCATACCTTTCAAGAATAAGTATCTACCTCCTGGGTCTATCTCTGTTTGAGTAGGGATGAAGGGAACTTTTTTGTTTATCGCGATAGAAACCCCTCTTGAGGCCGAGGAGTGTGTGCTATGGTGCCATTGGTTATAGTTGTATGTAGGGAGTTTAGGTATATGATTATGGCGAAAGTGGGTTTCTTGAAGAAACAAAACTTCCGGGGAGTGTTTTTTCATGAGGTTGAATGTCTGGGCTCTTTTTTGGGGGTTATTCCAGCCTCTGACATTAAATGAGGTGATTTTAATCTCTGCCATGGTCCAGTTCCTGGTAATTCACTCTAGAATTTAGGTCTGCCATACTGCCGTTTAGTAAGTTGTTTACTGATTTGCCATTTAAACAGGGGGAAACAATGAAGTCCACGTAAAGTGGAAAAAGGAGGAAACAGATTAAGCACGTGGAATGGGGAGGGCCGTACCTTAAGGGACCCTGGGTCTGTTCCTCAATCAGACCCTGGGTTGGGGCACAATCCCCTTGGCGTCTCCCGCTTCCCGTGAACTTGGGGGGAGGTTGGACGCACACCTTTTAATTTGGGTGCGACCCCCAGTAACCACGCGAGCTTCAAACGTCAGGTGTATCAAACAGACATTGACATTTGCAACGTATTCATAAACAAAAGTGGAGTAGACAGAATAGACAAGTAATGTTGAGCAAAACAAGTTAACCGCTCTATGAGCGTGAATCCCCACACAAAAGTGGTTGATTCAGCAGTGGATCTTAAATTATGTATGGTAGCATAACTAAGGTATAAGGTGGATCTGTGGCCCCGCAGCGGGCGTACGGGGCAGAATAAGGGCCAGAATGCATCCCCAGAAAAAGGGTTGGGGGATAGCATGGCCCCCGCCTCTCCGATTATTGAAATATGTTGTGTTGGTTTTACGGTTCCCGCCTCCGACGCCCGCCACCCGGCCAGATCCCTCTCTTAAGTCAGCGAAGTAGTTGGAGGGGGGGGGGGGGAACCTCTTCCTCTCAGTCCTCCGCTGGTCCTTTCATGGTTTGATCAGTTGGCATTCTTGATCTAGATGAAGATAAAAAAGGGGGGGGGACAAGGGGGGGGGGGAGAGACAAGGGATGGGGAGTGGACAGCAGAGAGTAAGAGGGGAAGGGCTCCCCGAGTCTCCTGAGAATGTGTTGGATGGTAGACAACTAGAGAAAGAGAGAGAGGGAGACCCCGTCTCAGGTTTCAGTTTGTGGCCTCTTTTTGTGTCTCGGTGTCCTAGGAGCTTTGTTGACTGCCCAATTTTCGGTTTTCTTCAGTGGCGGTAGTGAGGTCTTGGGCTGGTAGGGTAACCAGGAAGGTATGTCGATCGGAGGTATCAAGTTTTTCCCACGCCTTCTTAAGGTCATTTGGTGTCCTTATAACGATTTGTTGGCTGTCTTTGAGTGTGGAGAGTCCAAATGGGTATAGCCATCTCACCGGGAGTTTTTTGGCTCGGATAGCTTCTGTCAAGGGTTTCAATGTACGTCTTTTGGCCAGCGTACTGGGGGCGATGTCTCTCTGGCTTTTTGAAGAATCGCTGAGGTATCAAGGTAACTCAGTAGGCCGCAAATGACATCTCTCGGGGGTTCCCGTGGCGGGGGCTTAGGTCGTAGGGCTCTATGTATTCGTTCAATCACGACCTTGTCCGCCCTCTCCTTCCCGAGCAGGGAGGTAAATATTTGTGCGGCGGCAGATTTTAAAGCCTCTGGTGCTATGGTTTCTGGCAGGCCTCTGAAATGTATGTTTTTCCTACGGCTTCTGTTCTCCTGGTCTTCAATTAGGAGCATGGTTTGGTTTATCTTGTTGCTCCATTAGGATGGACTGAAGGGCCAAGTTGTGTTGTATCAATTCTTCTTGAGTAGTCTCGAAGTCCTCCACTCTATGTCCAATTTGTTTGACTTCCGATTTTATATCAGCCAACTCCTTCATGACTGGGGTGATGGCTTGGGTCAGGATTTTCTTTAGGAACGAGCGAGAGATTGGGTCTCTGTCTTGCTCCTCATTATGTTCCGAGGCGGCCGAGATACTTTCTGCGTCTGAGTCCTCTGTGTGAATGTCTGCTATAGTTTCACGTACGGGTTTTTGTCTTTGTGACGCCGGGGAGCTGTGTTTTTTTTTTTAGTTATTTGTCCATCTCCACTTGATTTTTGTTAGTATTGGACGGTTCCGTGTGTTCTCTGCTCCTATCCCTCCCAATCTTCACCATTGTATAAAGAGAAAGTTGAACGTCTTCGCTGAGAATTGTTAGCTCGGAGTTATGCGTTTGTGCGGTTTTTCTTCTGTCTGCCTGGTAATGGTCACATGTGTCTCACGAGTCCTGGGGGTCTGCTAACCCATTGTAATGTGTTAAATGTCCATTTTACACACTCTCTGCACCCCGGCTTTTTGAAGTCGAGCTTTATGGCAGTGTGCGGGTATATCTGATGTTTTAAAAGATGTTCCCACCAGGGGATAGCGGTCTCCGACCGCTATGTTTGAGGTAAAGTGCGCGATCGTGTTTGGAAGCGGGGAATATGCTCGTCGTACGTCTTTGCGTGGTGATTGCGCGTGAAATACGGTGGCAAGCCGTGCGCTAGTAATTCTGCAGGTTCTATAGTGGTCCCTGCACGCTGTGTGTCAGTAAGGTTGATTTGGGCACTTTGCCAGAAGAGCTTCTGGGTTCTCTTTTAAGACTGTAGGTCTGACGTTAGCCTTAAACTGGAGATGAGGGGGCTTTCCAGGCGAAGACAATGAGGGGTGTCTTAGATTCTGTTTGTGTAAATCCCCCTCTCTTCTCACTGAAAATGCCTAAGGCAAGGCTGATGGTGGCTTGATGTTTATGTGCAAGTCCCCCTCTCCTCTCACTGAAAATGCCTAAGGCAAGGGTGCTGGTGGTTTGAGTTTGGGGGAGGGGAACTGCAATTCCCGCGCTGTGTTTCCCGCTCCCTGTGCCCCTAATGTCAGGGAGAGGAAGAATGGGGGGGGGGGGGGGGTCGCCGTACAGCACCAGTCCCGAGTCCTCTTGTGCCCTGCAAGCTGGGCTTATTATATACCGGCCTACGTGGGGGTGGGTGGTGCAGTCCCCGTACTATTCCCCCGCTCTCCCGTCCTCTAGTACCGGGTGAGGGTAGTGGTGCCGTGCAGGTTTGAGCTCCCCCAGCGTTCTGCTGGCTTGGCTGACCTTATGCCTTCCTCTGGTGGCTCGTACGAGGCTGATGACGTCAGCGCAGGCCGCCGGTGCTTGAAAATTTAGGCCGGGGATGCGGCCGCCGGAGTAGGCCCCGTCCGCGGTCTCCTCCGTTTCGGTCCCAAGTGGTGTCTCCCTGTTCCTTTTGAGAAGGGAAGTGCAGCGGTGAAGGTGGCCGGTTGATCCGGTGTGCAGGGAAGGCGCAGGGTCTCAAGAAGCTCCGCTTCTGTGAGGAGTTCGGCAGGCTGCGTCCTCCTTCCTGCTCGGCTAGCTCCGCCCCTCCGCATGGTATGTTTTTAACACTCAGATGATGATTATTGTATGTTTAGGTATGGGGCGTATACCTGTTTTAGCATTGGTGTTGGTGCATATGTAATAAGATTGGCATTTTGATGTCTGCTCAGGCTTGAAAAAGACCTTGCGGTCAAAATGTTGCCTGCTTTTAGAATATGGAACAATAAAGGTTTTGGGTTAATGAGGAGTTAACTTTTCCTGTCCTGGCATTGATTCTTTTTAAATATCTTTCACACAGGCCACAATGTAATGTTAAATGCTTTTGTATAAAAAAGACAAAAAAGTACCTAGCTGGGGTAAATGTGGGGGTGGATGGTAGTTTAGAAGAGCAGGATGAGCAGGCAGCTAGCTGGGTGACAGTTAGAAGGAGGGGAAGAGGGAAGAGATCCAGGGAGGCTAGTCCTGAACTGCCACACCCCAACAAGTTTGCAAAGTTGGCAGATGAGGGGGATGCTATTACAGGATTAGCACCACTGCAGCACAACTTGCCCTCTGACCACCAAGGGGATGTCTGCTCCAGTAAGAAGGGGAATGGTAGTGCAAGACAGGCTAGACAGGTCCTGGTAGTGGGAGACTTGATTATTAGGGGGAAGGACAGACAGGGCAATGTGCCACAAAGACCGGAACCATGGAACAGTGTGTTGTCATCCTGGCGCTCGAGTTCGATTCATCATGGGCTGGGTTGACAGATTACTAAGAGGGGCAGGTGAGCATCCAACAGTCATGGGAAACATTGGCACCAATGACAAAGTTAGAGGTAGGTGGAATGTCCTTAAAAACAATTTCAGGGAACTAAGATGTAAGCATAGGGCAAGGACCTCCAAAGTAGTATTTTGTGAAACAGAACCTGTACCTCGTGACACACCATGCACCATGAAGGCAATGGGAGATTAGGGAAGTAAACAAGTTGCTTAAGAGTTGGTACAGGAAGGAGGGGTTTGATTTCGCGGAAAACTGGGCTGACTTTGCTGTTGGCTACAGATTCAACCATACGGATGGGCGGCATCTCATTGGGGTAGCTGCAGCTGTGCTGGGGGAGAAGATGGCTAAAAGTTTGGAGGAGTGTTTAAACAAGGGACTGGTGAGGTGGCAACCAGAGAGATAGAGGGGAAGGCAGTGTAGACAGTGACCTGGGATGAAGTAATGGAACAGTTAGAACTGGCAGAACAGTTGGTAGCGATACATGGAATATAAAAAATAACCAAAATCTTTTAAACTGTATGGTGACTAATGCTAGAAGTCTGACTAATAAAGTAAATGTACTAGAAGTAATAATGTTTGAGGAGAACTACGACATAGTGAGAATAATGGAGACCTGGTTGTATGAAAACTGTGACTAGGCAGTGAACTTACAGGGTTACAGTCTGTTCAGAAGGGATCATAAAACCCGAAAAGAGAGGGGGTCTCGCACGCAGGGTACCCACGCGCGTTACAGCTGCTGTAGAATCTGTAAACAGATAGAATTTGGGGGTCACGCATACACTCTCGCTTCGAGAGGACTGTAAGTAACGGCCATTCATTGTATTTAGAATTTTTTGTGCGTAAACACATGTTCTTTGAAAGAAATACAGGTATTTATTGTAATAGTTTTCTCCAGTTTTTTTTTACTGAAACAAGCTTTTAAAATCTTTCTTTTTTCATTATGATATTATATATGTATTCAAATATGAATACAATGCATTACAAATTCTATTTTATTAGGATTCCGAACGCGTTCTGTTGTACGTGTACTTTCAAGTGAGGTTAGGAAATCATGCATCAGCGTACAAATAGATGGCCATTAGCCTTTTTTTACAACATTGTCAGCATACATTACTTATTATTAATAATAATCTTTATTTGTATAGCGCCAACTTATTCCGCAGTTATTGCATAAACAATAAAATAATTCTTAAGAAAACTAACCAAAGATGGCTTTTCTTGAGACAGTTGGGTGAAGAGCTTGCAGTATCAGTAATTGAAGATCGTTCTGAAAATCAACAAGTTTTCAGAAATGTTGAAACTAGAGATGAGCGAGCACCAAAATGCTCGGGCGCTCGTTGCTCGAGTCAAACTTTTCACGATGCTCGAGAGCTCGTTTTGAGTAACGAACCCCATTGAAGTCAATGGGCGACTCGAGCATTTTTGTATATGACCGATGCTCCGGATCGGTCTTCAATTGTGAAAAACCAGAAAACATCCAAAAGTCATGGAAACACCACAGAAACGGATAGGGAAGGGCAGGGGCAGCATGTAGGGCTGCATTTAGGGCTCCCAGGTCTCACTATTAAGCCACAATAGGGGCTGGAGTCTGCCCCCCCCCCCCAACAATTTTTACTTCGGATAAACCCTCATGAGCAAGGCACACCTTTGCTAAGCACCACACTACCTGCAACCAAGCACAATCACTGCCTGTGGGTCACACCGCTGCCTCTTCTCCTGGGTTACACGCTGCCCAACCCCCCGCATTACCCTGTGTTCACAGGGCACACAAAAGTGTCCCTGCGCAGCCTTCAGCTGCCCTCATGCCACACGTTCGCTTCATAGCCACACCACCCTCATGTCTATTTCTCAGTGCGTCTGCGATGAGGAGGAACCAGAGGCACACACTGCAGAGGGTTGGCAGGGCCAGGCAGCGACCCTTTTCGAAAGGGATGGGCGATAGCCCACAATGCTGTTGAGAATCGACGATAAATTGACGTACGATCATCATTCCAATCCCGTGCAACCTCCGTCGCAAAAATGTCACGAGCCGCAAACGTGGGCATAAAGGGGACTCAGGTGCCAGCCCAGCACTTCTACACATCTCCATAATGCAGCAATACTCTGTGTGGGAAGTATGTGAGCGGGCCCTGGGTCAGGCTCGGTCCCAGCAAACACCTACTGTGGCCCAAGGTGCGGCGAGTGACATAGCAATGGGGAATCCATGTGTCCACACACTACTCATTGTGTTTGGGTGTCGGAAAGCCATCTGCACTTTGCACCCTACCCAAGTCAGTCAGTGTCTTTGTGCCAGACAGGTCAAACACCGCTATGGGAAGTCTGTGTGCACCCACAGCATGGATGGGTCCAAGGAATTTAAAGACAAGACACATAAAGAAATCAGAGTGCCCAAACATAGCAGACTTTTACTGCGCCAAGGACATAGGCCTCTGCACAAACCCTCAGCAATCGCGTGCATAGAGCGGACTCCGATGCTAGCGCGCTGTGAACGTCTCGTTAATGCAGTAACGCTCCTCTTGTTTGTCCCAAAGCAGTGCCCCAGATAGCTGTGGTAACGCGAGAGAAAATACATGTTGGCCTCGCCCCACAATCCATGCCCTAGTCAGTCTGTGTTTTTTTTAGTGCCAGGCAGGTAAAACACCGCAATGGAAAGTCTGTGTGCACCCACAGCATGGATGGGTCCAAGGAATTTAAAGACAGGACACATAAAGAAATCAGAGCGCCCAAACATGGCAGACTTTCACTGCGCTGAGGACATAGGCCTCTGCACAAACCCTCAGCAATCGCGGACATAGAGTGGACTCCGATGCTAGCGCAGCTGTGAACGTCTCATTAGCGCTGTATCGCTCCTCTTTTTTGTCCCAAACGAGTTTCTCTGATAACTGTGGTAACATGAGAGAAAATACATATTGGCCTCGGCCCACAATTCATGCCCTAGTCAGTGAGTGTTTGTGGGCCAGATATCTAAAACGCTGTGATGGGAAGTCTGTGTGCACCTATAGTATAAACAGACCCCTGTAACATTCCAGTAGAAAAGGTATAAGCAGACCCCTGTAACATTTCGGTTGCAATAGTATAGGCAGACCCCAGTAGCATTTCTGTAGTAGAAGTATAGGCAGACCCCTGTAACATTTCGGTAGCAGGAGTATAGGCTGACCCCTGTAACATTTCAGTAGCAGGAGTATAGGCAGACCCCAGTACCATTTCTGTAGAAGTATAGGCAGACCCCTGTAACATTTCGGTTGCAGTAGTATAGGCAGACCCCAGTAGCATTTCTGTAGTAGAAGTATAGGCAGACTCCTGTAACATTTCTGTAGCAGCAGTAAAGGCAGACACCAGTAACATTTATTTAGCTGCAGTATAAGCAGACCCTAGTATCATTTCTGTAGCAGCAGTATAGGCAGACCTCAGCACCATTTCTGTAGTAGTATAGGCAGACCCCTGTAACATTTACGTGGCAGAAGTATAGGCAGAACCCTGTAACATTTATAGAGCAGCAGTATAGGCAGACCCCTGTAACATTATTGTGGCAGAAGTAAAGGCAGACCCCAGTAACATTCTTGCAGCAGACGTATAGGCTGACCTCTGTAACATTTAAGTGGCAGCAGTATAGGCAGACCCTTGTAACATTTATGTAGCAGCAGTATAGGCAGTCCCCTGTAACATTTATGTACCAGCAGTATAGGCAGACCCCTGTATCATTTCTGTAGCAGCAGTATAGGCAGACCCCAGCACCATTTCTTTAGTAGAAGTATAGGCAGACCCCAGTAACATTTTTGTATTAGAAGTATAGGCAGACCTCTGTAACATTTCTGTAGCAGCAGTATAGGCAGACCCCTGTAACATTTACGTGGCAGAAGTATAGGTAGACCCCTGTAACATTTATGGAGCAGCAGTATAGGCAGACCCCTGTAACATTTACGTGGCATAAGTATAGGCAGACCCCAGTAACATTCTTGTAGCAGAAGTATAGGCAGACCTCTGTAACATTTAAGTGGCAGCACTATAGGCAGACTCCTGTAACATTTATGTAGCAGCAGTATAGGCAGACCCCTGTAACATTTACGTGGCAGAAGTATAGGCAGACCCCTGTAACATTTATGGAGCAGCAGTATAGGCAGACCCCAGTAACATTTACGTGGCAGAAGTATAGGCAGACCCCAGTAACATTTATGGAGCAGCAGTATAGGCAGACCCCTGTAACATTAACGTGGCAGAAGTAAAGGCAGACCCCAGTAACATTCTTGTAGCTGAAGTATAGGCTGACCTCTGTAACATTTAAGTGGCAGCAGTATAGGCAGACCCCTTTAACATTTACGTAGCAGCAGTATAGGCAGACCCCTGTAACATTTATGGGACAGCAGTATAGGCAGACCCAAGTAACATTTACGTGGCAGAAGTATAGGCAGATCCCAGTAACATTTATGGAGCAGCAGTATAGGCAGACCCCAGTAACATTTACATGGCAGACGTATAGGCAGACCCCAGTAACATTTATGGAGCAGCAGTATAGGCAGACCCCAGTAACATTTATAGAGCAGCAGTATAGGCAGACCCCTGTAACATTAACGTGGCAGAAGTAAAGGCAGACCCCAGTAACATTCTTGTAGCAGAAGTATAGGCTGACCCTTGTAACATTTATGTGGCAGCAGTATAAGCAGACCCCTGTAACATTTATGCAGCAGCAGTATAAGCAGTCCCCTGTAACATTTATGTACCAGCAGTATAGGCAGACCCCAGTATCATTTCTGTAGCAGCAGTATAGGCAGACCCCAGCACCATTTCTGTAGTAGAAGTATAGGCAGACCCCTGTAACATTTCTGTAGCAGCAGTATAGGCAGACCCCTGTAACATTAACGTGGCAGAAGTAAAGGCAGACCCCAGTAACATTCTTGTAGCAGAAGTATAGGCTGAGCCTTGTAACATTTATGTGGCAGCAGTATAAGCAGACCCCTGTAACATTTATGCAGCAGCAGTATAAGCAGTCCCCTGTAACATTTATGTACCAGCAGTATAGGCAGACCCCAGTATCATTTCTGTAGCAGCAGTATAGGCAGACCCCAGCACCATTTCTGTAGCAGCAGCATAGGCAGACCCCTGTAACATTTACGTGGCAGAAGTATAGGCAGACCCCAGTAACATTTTTGTAGCAGAAGTATAGGCAGAACCCTGTAACATTTATGTACCAGCAGTATAGGCAGACCCCTGTAATATTTATGTAGCAGCAGTATAGGCAGACCCCTGTAACATTTACATGGCAGATGTATAGGCTGACCCCTGTAACATTTACGTAGCAGATGTATAGGCAGACCCCTGTAACTTTAATGTGGCAGAAGTATAGGCAGACAGACCCCAGTAAAATGTATGTACCAAGAGTATAGGCCAACCTCTAAAACATTGGGGTACCATGAGTGTAGGCGTGGGACAGAAAAATTAGTGTACCAAGAGTACAAGTGTACCTCTGAAAAATTGCTCAACCGAGAGGGCAGGTGAAACTCATAAATATTTTTTGAAACATGCAGCCTGCTGTTGCTCAATTTGTAACAGAGCCTGGAGGCAGCCCTGCTAAAAAAAATTGGTTCATGTTAAAGTATCAATACTTTTGAAACTTTGAAAAATTGTAAAATCATTGGCAGATGAGCCTTTTGGGCTGCAGAAAAATTGGCAGTTCAGCGTGATGACATGTTGTTTCTGGAGGAGGAGTAGCAGGGGAGGACTAATATCAGAGGCAGATTGACAAAGCTAAAT
This sequence comes from Eleutherodactylus coqui, assembly GCF_035609145.1. Taxonomy (NCBI): domain Eukaryota; kingdom Metazoa; phylum Chordata; class Amphibia; order Anura; family Eleutherodactylidae; genus Eleutherodactylus; species Eleutherodactylus coqui. The sequence goes on along the minus strand of NC_089837.1, from coordinate 255,246,196 downwards.
GCCCCGTTTTTCCGGTGATAGGGAAGAGTGATTTTATCTGCGGTTGCAGCGAAAAGAATCTTTAGGTTCCGCTGCTATCCGCCGGTGGAGAAGAGAAGTCTGGGGAAATCCAGGCTTTGTTCATCTTTATGAGTGTAAGCATGTCGGCACTGGCAGTTGACAGGCGGGTACGCTTATCCGTGATGATTCCCCCAGCTGCACTAAACACCCTCTCTGACAATATGCTAGCGGCAGGGCAAGCCAGCACCTCCAGGGCATACAGCGCAAGTTTGTGCCTTGTGTCCAGCTTTGACACCCAATAGTTGCATGGAGCAGAGCCATCACGGAGGGCAGTGGTACGATTGGCTACGTACTCCCTCGCCATCCTTTTACAGTGCCCCCTCTGACTCAGCCTTGACTGGGGAGTGGTGACGCAGTCTTGATGGGGAGCCATAAAGCTGGCAAAGTCCTTGGAGAGTATTCCCCTGCCTGAACATGCTGCCTGATCTCCGTGCCTCCCCTGCTACTTGGCCCTCGGAACTGCGCCTTCTGCCGCTAGCGCTGTCAGATGGGAAGTTAAGCATCACTTTGTGCACCAGGGCCCTGTGGTATTGCATCACTCTCGTACCCCTTTCCTCTTCGGGAATGAGAGCGGAAAGGTTCTCCTTGTACCATGAGTCGAGAAGGGTGTACACCCGGTAATCCGTGTTGGCCAGAATGCGTCTAATGCGAGGGTCACGAGAAAAGCAGCCTAACATGAAGTCAGCCATGTGTGCCAGGGTGCCAATACGCAAGACATGGCTATGCTCGCTAGCAAGATGACTTTCAGGATCCTCCTCCTCCTCAGCCCCTACACGCTGAACAGATGAGAGGCAAGCAGCATGGGTACCCTCTGCAGTGCGCCCAGCTGTCTCTTCCCCCTCCTCCTCCTCCTCCAAAATGCGCTGAGATATAGACATGAGGGTGATCTGGCTATCAAGCGACATACTGTCATCCCCCGTCTCCTGTTCCAACCACAAAGCGTCTACCTTTATGCTTTGCAGACAACTTCTCAGCAGGCATAGCAGCGGGATGGTAATGATTGCAGCATCGCCGCTCACCATCTGGGTAGACACCTCAAAGTTTCCGAGGAACTGGCAGATTTCTGCCATCCAGGCCCACTCCTCAGTAAAGAATTGGGGAGGCTGACTACCACTACACCGTCCATGTTGGAGTTGGTATTCCACTATTGCTCTACGCTGCTCATAGAGCCTGGCCAACATGTGCAGCGTAGAATTCCACCGTGTGGGCATGTCACACAGCAGTCGGTGCTCTGACAGATTAAACTGATGTTGCAGGGTCCTCAGGGTGGCAGCGTCCGTTGTGGACTTGCAGAAATGTGCGCAGACGCAGCGCACCTTGCCGAGCAGGTCAGACAAGTGAGGGTAGTTTTTCAGAAACGCTGAACCACCAGATTGAAGACGTGGGCCAGGCATGGCACATTTGTGAGGCTGCCGAGCTGCAGAGCCGCCACCAGGTTACGGCCATTGTCACACACGACCATGCCCGGTTGGAGGCTCAACGGTAAAAGCCAGAGGTCAGTTTGCTCTATCAGACCCTGCAACATTTCGGGGGCCATGTGCTTCTTGTCTCCGAGGCTGAGGAGTTTCAGCACGGCCTGCTGACGCTTGCCCACCGCTGTGCTGCCGCGCCGCACAACACCGACTGCTGGCGATGTGCTGCTCACATTTCTTAATTGAGAGGTAGAGGTTGCGTAGGAGGAGGAGGGGGAGGGTTTAGAGGAGGTGGTATAGACCGCCGCCGATACCAGCACCTAGGTAGGCCCGCTAGTGTGCTGGTGTAGGGCTGGGACGGCACACCGGGAAAAATAGTGGCGACTGGGGACAGAGTAGCGCAGGACCGCCGCTGCCCTAATGTTTTTGAAAGCCTCCGTTTCTACAAGCCTGTACGGCAGCATCCCCAGGCTGATTCATTTGGCAATGTGCATGTTTAAAGCTTGTGCGTGCAGGTGCGTGGCGGCATATTTGTGCTTTCGCTCCAACGCTTGTGCTAGCGACAGCTGAATGCTGCGCTGAGAGACATTGCTGGATGGGGTCGAGGACAGTGGAGATGAGGATGTGGGTGCAGGCCGGGAGGCGCTCGTGCCTGTGTCCTGAGAGGGGGGTTGGATCTGAGTGGCAGGTTAGGGCACAGGGTAAGAGGCAGTGGTGTGACCCGGAGGTGGTGAACGGCCTTCGTCCCACCTTGTGGAGTGCTTGGCCATCATATGCCTGCGCATGCTGGTGGTGGTGAGGCTGGTAGTGGTGGCTACCCGGCTGATCTTGGTGTGACACAGGTTGCACACCACTGTTCGGCGGTCGTCTGCGCTCTCACTGAAAAACATCCAAACCTTTGAACACCTAGCCCTCTGCATGGAGGCTTGGTGCGAGGGTGTGCTTTGGGAAACAGTTGGGGGATTCTTTGCTCTGGCCCTGCCTCTACCCCTGGCCACCCCACTGCCTCTTCCAACCTGTCCTGCTGCTGCACTTGCCTCCCCCTCTGAAGACCTGTCCTCAGTAGGCTTAGAAAACCAGGTGGGGTCATTCACCTCAACGTCCAGATACTCTTCCTCCGAATCCTCTGTGCGCTCCTCCCTTGGACTTACTGCCCTTACTACCTCACTGATAGACAACTGTGGCATCAGTCACGACAAACTCCTCAGGTGAGAGAGGAACCATTTTTCCCACTTACGGCTGGGACCCGAGAACAGTTCCTGGGAGTCTGCCTGCTCATCAAAATATATGTCATTTTCATGGAGTGAGGAGGCTGGGAGGAAGGAGGAGCAGCAGACAGAGGATTCAAAGTTGCAGTCCCTAAACCAGGAGTAGTGGACTGCGTAGAAGACTGGGTGGTTGATACTTTGCTGGATGCATTTTCTGCCATCCACGACAGGACCTGCTCACACTGCTCTGTTTGTAATAAAGGTCTACCACGTGGACCCATAAATTGTGATATGAAGCTGGGGACCCCAGAAACGTGCCTCTCTCCTAATCCCGCAGCAGCCGGCTGTGATTCACCTGGACCAGGAACTCGGCCTGTGCCCACATCCTCACTTGGACGTCCGCGTTTGTGTCCACGTCCTTGACCCTTACCCCTACTCCTCCTCATGGCGGATTACGAATAGAGCAGGGGCCAAATAAGGCCACTGTACAGCACTGACAACTGGGCCTTAATTCACCGAACACAGAGACTTGTAGATAGGGGATGCTCTATGCTGTGACTAGAAAAAAGTAACCCACTCTCTTGTGCTGATACCTAGGGGTAATTTACTGCTCGCAGAGACTTGTAGATTATAGAGGCTGTGTGGAGTGGGAGAAGACTCCAGTGGATAGTGCTGGTAACTGCAGCGATCTCAACCCCACCAACGGAAATGGTATTGTGAGACACTCTGCACAGCAGCTGAGCTGAAATACTTTGCAGTGGCCCCGGTAATATTACAGTACTATTTATCGGTGAGAGCAGTATTTTACTGCACACTCCAGCCAGAAAAAAATAATACGGAAGGCTGCAAACAGGCCTAGCTGTGTAATACAAAAATGGAAGCACTACAACTCCCAGCAGCCCCCCAGTAAAATGCACACAGTCAGATGTAGCCCAACGAAAGAGCTTTTGGTTTTTTTGCACAGAGGATACAGGCTGTATAGTGTATATCACTTTCCCTCTAGAAGTGGCTGTGGCCCTACGCTGTGCGTTTAATTCTCCGCAGACACAGAACGGTATAAATAAGTATGGAATTATTTGCGTGCACTTTCAAGCTAAGAGCGGTATTTTAACGCACACTCCAGCCAGAAAAAAATATTACAGAACGCTGCAAACAGGCCTAGCTGCGTAATACTAAAATGGAAGCACTACAACTCCTAGCAGCCACCCAGTAAAATGCACACGGTCAGATGTAGCCCTAAGAAGGACCGTTGGGGTTCTTGAAGACAGGATCCTACACTACCACTTTCCCCTCAGCAGCACTTTCCCTATACTCTGTATAATAGACTGCAGACTGAGAACGCTATAGCTGTAATGGCCTGCACAGCCCGAGATGAAAAAAAAAAATTGTGCAAAACTGCTCCCAGCCAGCCACAACAGAAATGCACACGGTCAGATGTGGCCCTAAAAAGGACCGTTGGGGTTCTTGAAGACAGGATCCTACACTAACACTTTCCCTATAGTAGCAGCAGCACTTTCCCTATACTCTCCCAGTGTATCTCTGAGGTGAGCCGCGGGCGGGACCACTTTAAATACTCAGTGGTCACTTGGTCTCGCCAGCCACTCACTGCAGGGGGGTGGGATAGGGCTGGCACGTCACAGGAGGAAGTGGTAATGCCTTCCCTGCATGTCTATTGGCTAGAAAATGGCGCTAAACATGCGGGGAAGGAAATGGAATTGACTCGAGTACCGCGTGGTGCTCGTCTCGAGTAACGAGCATCTTGAGTACCCTAATGCTCGAATGAGCATCAAGCTCGGACGAGTATGCTCGCTCATCTCTACCTATAATTCTTTATGCTGTCTATTTAATTCTACTGATGGATGATGGACTGCTAGTGCCGGGCCCGCAGGCTACATTGGATAACACAATGTTTTATTTTAGTATGTTCAACCTTTGCTTCTGCCTGTTCTCTTTCTTCTTTTTCCTTATACCCTATTTAATGGTTGTCGGCGCATTATTTTTAACTTTTACTCATTTATTATGTATGCAAATTTGTTTGTATAAAATGTGTTCATTTTTTCTGACATTTCTTTGTTTAAATAATGTGATATGTTAAAACGAGTCTATTTTTTGGACCTGAGTTATAAACTCTCTAGTTTGTTAAATGTTTTTAATAAAGTAAGAACTGATTTATTGACTTTTGTTTAGTTAAACCCTATTTTGTTTTCTGGTTTTCATTTTTACTTCACATTTCAAAAAAACAAACAAAACAGAGCTCTTTTATTTTTCTGACGACATAACTACACGACGGCTTATTATTGTTGGTTGAGTTGTAGTTTTCTGTGGTGCCAATTTAACATACCATTAAATATATTGGAAAACTTTAAAAAAAATCTAAGTTGGGAGAAATGAGGAAAAAAAAGCAATATGCCATTTTTGGATGTTTTTCTTTTACAGCATTCATGCTGTAGTAAAACCAACATATTATCTTTATGCTGTGGGTCAGTATGATTACAGCAATACCAAATGTATATAGTTTTCTTTTTCATGTTGTACTATTAAAAAAAAGGAACCTTTTTTTCCATTGCTTTTTGTCGCTCATTTTTTTACCCCCAAAACTTTTTCATTTTTCATTGATGGCATTGTATAAAGGATCTTTTTTGCAAAGTGACTTGTAGTTTTTATTTATACCATTTTGGGAAATATATTACGTTTTGATTGCCTTTCATTAGAGATGAGCGAACCTACTCTGCCACGCCCCTTTTTCGCCCGAGCGCCGCGATTTTCGAGTACTACCGTACTCGGGCGAAAAGATTCGGGGGGCGCCGTGGGTGAGTGGGGGGGGGGGGGGGGTCGCAGCGGGGAGTGGGGGGGGCAGGGAGAGAGAGAGGGCTCCCCCTGTTCCCCGCTGCTACCCCCTGCTCCGCCACACCTCCCCCCGCCCCCCGAATCTTTTCACCCGACTACGGAAGTACTCGAAAATCGTGGTGCTCAATCGAGTAATTACTCGAAACGAGTATATTCGCTCATCTCTACCCTGCATTCAACCTTTCTTGGCATTGGGGTATGCAAAAAAGCATAACCCTGTGTTTTTTTTTTTTACAGTGTTCAGCTTGCGAGATTAATAATGTGATATTTTAATAAACTAGACTTTTACAGATGAGGCAATACCATTTTCATGTAATGACTGTGAAAAGGGGGTGTTAAAGCTTTATTTTTATTTTTTTTCAGTAATTAGAAAAAATACTTTGTATGCAATTTTAATTTTTTCTCTTAGCTCTTATAAGGAACTTGAACTTGCAATAATCTAATTGCATATACAGTATATGTATTCTGACAGGTGTTTTATTAAGACAAACCTTGGGTGTGTCTTAATGGGCTCTCACTCATGGCAGCTCTAGGGGCCTTCAGAAGACAAATGATGCTGGATGGAACCTTGCAATCTCATCATGGGGGTGCATAAGGAACGACCAAATGCCAATCAGGGCATTTAAATGTTGATGTCAGAATTGACAGTGGCATTTAAAAGGTTAACGCCAATCATGACTATTGTGGGAAGCTATCTAAAATGGAGCGTACTGGACTTAACGAGCCCATTGCATACACAGAAACGCGATATTCACTGTGCCTGTATACTGTATGTCAGCAAGGGGTTAACCCCTTAGTGACCAAGCCAGTTTGCACCTTAATGACCAGGCCAAATTTTGGAAATCTGACATGTGTCACTTTGACATAGAAAAACTCCGTAAAGGTTTTGCATATCCAAGTGATTCTGACATTGTTTTTTCATAACATATTGTACTTCATGTAGGCAGTAAAAATAGGCCGATAGAACTTGTGTATATTTATTAAAAGCGCCAAAATTGGGAAAATTTTTAAAAAATTGTCATTTTTTTCACATTTTCAACTGCAATATCTCAAATATGTGCAGTCCTGTTTGTCCTGTGTTCAGAGACATACCCATTGTGGCTCTAATCTTGTGTCCGTATGCACAACAGGGCTCAAACCGAAGGGAGCAACCGGTGGCTTCCAGAATAGACATTTTGCTTGAAGGTGATTTAGGCCCCATTGCTCACTTGTGGAGCCCTTGAACGGTCAAAACGATGGAGAACTCCCACAAATAACCCCATTTTGAAAACTAGACCCTTTAACAAATTCATATAGGGGTGTACTGCACATTTTGACCCCACAGATTTTGAATGAATCTAAGCAGAACAGGAGAAAAAAATTACGATTTTCATTTTTTTGGCAATTGTGTCATTTTAAAAACATTTTTTTGTACAGCACATGTCTGAATGAAGACTTGTACCCCAAAATGGATTCCCCCGTTTGTCCTGTGTTCAGAAACATAGCCACTGTGGCCCTAATACTATGTCCGTATGCACAACGGGGCTCAAACTGAAGGGCACATCAAACTTTAACTGTGTCAACTTTTACATAATCGCCATTATCCATTGGATAACGGCGATCATGTAACCGGGGACCGCTCACTGTAGCCATCAGCCACTGCTCCAGGCTCTCGTCTACCTTTAGTAGCCAGGAGCAAGAAGACTTTAAATTTCCTGGGCCCTCCACAGCTTCTGTGCTTGCGTCCGCCATTTTGCTGATGGGCACATGCGCCAAAGTTGGGGAAAGGTCCGCGGGTAAAGATCCCATCGGGGGACACCGCCCGAGGCTTTAGGTCAGTAATTTCACCTCCCCTCACCGATCGGATCCATAATGGGAGGTGAAACCTTTAACTTTTTTTACTTTTATGTGATTGCGGCTTTCTATTGAAAACCGGAGATCACGTGACCAGGCTCTTGGCTATGTTTGGTAGTCAGGTGCGGGGAGATTTTAAATTACCCTGGAAATCTGCAGCTTTTGCACATGCGTCCACCATCTTTGCGGCAGACGCGTGCGCAGAAGCCATGGTGAGGTCCACGGATAAATCCGGGGTCTTAGGTATGTAATTTCATCTCCCCTCACGGATATGATCCATGAGGGGAGATGAAACAAACTTTTTTTCCTTTTTTTAAAACTTTTTTAAAACTTTTTTTTACGTTACATGATTGCAGTTATCCAATGGATAGCAGCGATCATGTGACCGGGAACCACATTCAGAGGCTCCTGGTGACATCTCTCTGCTCTTGGCTACACATGGGAGCCGGGAGCAAGAGAGTTTTAAAATCTCCCGGGTGGCGCACGCTTCTGTGCGCGGGCCCACGTCATGCGTTGGGCGCGCATGCGCAGAAGGCGCCGTCGGGACCCTGGAGGCCAGGGCAGCGTGGGACATCGCGGAGAAGGCTGTCCATCAGGACAGCTGAATTTTTAACTTTTTAAAACTTTTTGCTAACTTCTATATGATCGCCGGCATTCGGTAAATGCTGGCGATCATGTGACCGGGGGAGGGGTTCCGCAGCCCAGAATGGCAGCTCCAGGTTGGCAGCTACCTCCGGCAGGAACGTTTCTACGTCCTCAGGGATCAAGGCCCAGCAAGCTAGGACTTAAAAAGGCAATGGGCTGGTCACTAAGTGGTTAAAGCAGGAAACCACAGCTCAGATTGTAGCTTCATTAGAAGACAGTAATAACACATATCCATAGCATTTGAATTGCAAAGATGTCCTTTGGACAAACTCTGCAGATTTGGGAATAATAGCTGGAAGAAGCTCAGTTGCTCTCGACCAGATAGAAAAGATGGGGGCTGGAAGCAGAGAGGTCATCACCTACGAATTACTTGATTTAATTGTTTATTTTGCCTATGACTGTGTCTGATCAGTAATTTAATAATGTGTCCAGCTTGCAGTGTGTTGATGTTCTTCAGTCTGTCTTTGTGCTATTTGACCACTGTATGATTATTGCAGCTTCAGATTGGTGGTAATATTAGGTTATAGAATGGGGGTCATGTTAGTATTTACATGTTTTTTTTTTTTGTTCGGATACAATATGGCGGTACGTTTCAACATGTTATGGTGGTGTTATATAGTCATTGTATGGTGGTGTTATTTAGCTACTATATAGTAGTATTTATCCAGTCACTGTATGGTGGTATCCAATCATGGTGTGGTGACTGTTATCCAATCACAGTATGGTGATGTTATTCAGACCATTAAGCTGGTATTATCTATTCACAATATGGTGGTGTTTTGCAGTTATGGTATGGCAGTGATAAACATTCACATTATGGCGATGTTATCCAGTCATTGCATGGTGGTATTATTTAGTCATTGTATATATTATTATTTGGAGGTAGGGCTACTCTACATATACAGATTCTAGATTTTGGTGTTCTGTATTTCCCAACAGAGCATATTATTCATTAATGGCACAGTCCATACTGCTCAAGAACAGAACCTGACTACTGTTTGTGCTATGCAGAACTACTACCGTGTTTCCCTGAAAATAAGACACTGTCTTATATTAATTTCCCCCCCAAAAGAAGCACAGTGTCTTATTTTCGGTGTGGTGGTGGTGGGGGGGACCCACCTGGTCCACCTTATACTCACCTGGTCTGCGGTATCCTGATGCCTCCTGATAGTCTTCGGCGGCAATGCGGTAAACTCCGTTTTCCTCGTCTCACAGCTGAACTTCTTCCTGCTGATGGGGCTTTGAATACCCCGCCTCTAGCAAAGCGCACGCTGTGATTGGCTGGCTGGGGCTTGATGAGCCAATCACAGCGCGCACTTTGCTGGAGGCGGGGTATTCAAAGCCCCGTCACCAAGAAAAAGCTCAGCCGTGAGACGGGGAGGACGCAGTTTGCTGCAACGCTGCTGGAGACCATCGGAAAGCATCGGGATGCAGGGGACCAGGTAAGTATAGATTTTTTTTAATGCAGGTTAGTTAGGTCTTATTTTTGGGGGAGGTCTTATGTTTCAGGCCTCCCCCGAAAATAAGGGTAGGTCTTATAATTAGGGTAGGTCCCATTTTCAGGAAAAACTGTATGAGCGATATTTCTCTATTGCACCATTGATAATAATTATGTTTATGGCATCACAATTGATCGTCAATGATAAATGATAGTTTTCAATCAAGATCACATATACATATACACGTTTGTTGATCCTCTTAACTGCATGTGGATCAGCATTGATTGCCAAGTGGTACCAGGACTTGCTGACTGAAACAATAGGCTCATTCAGATAAACTGCAGCGTGTAAAAGAACTGTAACAGTATCCAATCTACATACATAAAACAGGATTATGTATGTGTTGTGGAAAGCTGGGGTCTACTTGCCTGTGGATCGCCAACTTCCAGACCGGAATGGGCACCAGCCGTGTAGAAACACTCTCTGGAGACGTGGATTTTCTTTAAACCTGCCTCCTGCCAGTCTTTATTCACAGCACAAGCAACGTAAACAGAGTCCATATAACGTACTTCAGTAAGTCCATATACACACCCGACCTGGCTGTTGAGGTTAGTGTGGTCAACCCTGTCAACCTCTTGCCTTCCTGGTCTGCACCAGACCCTGGGCTAGCAGCCCTCCCAGCTCCACTGAGCTGTCTCTCTGGCTCTCTCAGCCAACATCTCCCTGGGTGTAGCAGGAATGTGTTCTTATATCCAACTTCCTGGATTCAATCAATTTTATTAAATTTTCTAATAAACACTTTCGAAGCAGTACAACCATCAAAGACACCTACAATTGTCCATATCGGCAAGCCAGCTGTCACAGCGTGGTAACTTTGGGACTATCAAATATTAATTTTCTGCATCTCCGACAAAAAATATACAAAGAATAAAAAATATCCAACTAGAAGTGTAGATGGGGGAGGGGGTGAAAGGAGAGAATAGGAAGGCGGGAAAGGGGAAGAGGGGACTAGGAAATAGGGATGACCTCGCTTAATGGTGCTGAATACTCTTTACGGATCCAGTCGACCTGACTCCAACCAGGATTTGAAGTGATCGGAAACTCTCATTGAAATCCAAGGACTCCATAGGTCATGGGTGCCTATCCACTCCTGCTCGTTCTCAGACCCTTCTTCTTCATATCGCATGAGTAAATCTAGCTTCTCTGTTCAAATTATTCTTGATGGGGGGGTTGTAGATCTCCACAAACCAGGGACAGACATCCTCACCGCCAATATGACTAACCTCAGTAGGTCAGCTTTAATCCTGGCGATAGACCCAGGGGACATCAGTAGAAGGGCCATCTCAGCTGTTATGGACACTGCCGACCTGGTCATAGCATTGTATAGTATTTCCACGTTACTCCACCAAATGTGTAGCATTGTTCCAGGACCGTTTTGACACCTCCAACATAGAGGAGGGATCTGAATATCTAGTTGATGCAGCCTTGACGGTGTCCAGTACCAGCGGGATAGGACTTTAACGTTCTGCTCCTGTAACCTGCCAAATTTAGAGCTTTAATGGCACAGGAGGAATGCTCTTTGCCATTCTGCTCTGGATCGGCTCCCTCCCAACTCCGACTCCCACTGGCCCGTGTAGCTAGGGAGATCGTCCCCTGTCTCTTCTCTTAGCAGCAACTTATAAATGGTTGAGATCCCATGTTTGATAGGCGTCGACGACATGCACAGGGACTCAAATGGCGTCAGCTGTCTACTTCCACAGTCCCCGGGCATCAGGGACTCCACGAAGCCCCTCACATGAAGATAACTCAACCAGGCACCCAGAGGGGGAGTCGCACTCCCGTAAATCTCCATCAGGGATTTCATCCCGGATTGTGTAACCACATCTCTAACTTTTGGGATGGGGAAGCCAGGAAGTGACAACAGAGAAGCGTTGTTTCTAGCTGCTGGGAACTGTGGATTGGCTACCAATGGTGTAAGGGGGCCCGATGTAGATACCAGACCCAGTCTCGGAGCGTATACCACCCAAATCTTAAGAACCCCCAGTATGAAGGATGACAGGGTCTGTAAGTCCCCTATGGATTGTCTTGGGATCCACGGGGCCCCCTGTACTGCCCTGGCGTCTGTCTCATGCTCCATTTCTACCCATAATTTCGTCATCCTCCCCTGCATTAGAGTAAGGACGAAGTTAGCAAGGCAGGCTTTATAGTATAACGAGAAATCTGGGATCCCCAATCCCCCTTCTTCTTTGGCCTGCGTAAGCAGTCTGTAGCTAAGTGTGGGTCTACTCCCCCTCCAGACAAAATTGGTGATTAGGGAGCGGATGCTGAGGAGATATTGCCGGTCAAGGTATTTCGGGAGTGTCTGGCAAAGGTACAGAAATTTCAGGAGGGAGTCCATCTTTACGGCATTAATCCATCCTGTCCATGATACATACAATGGGCTCCACCTGCTCAGATCCGCCTTGAGTTTGTTTATATATGGAAGAAAATTTAATTCAAAGATCTGTGCCAGGTCCGCAGGAAGCTGAACCCCTAAGTATTTAATGGACGAGGATCTCCATTTAAAGGGAAAGGATTCCGAGAGTACCCCAACCTCTTCCTACGGGAGAGTTACGTTGAGTATCTCTGATTTCTGGAGGTTAACTTTAAAGTTGCTGACCCGGCCGTACCTTTCGAATTCCTTCATCATTACCGGCAGCCCCACCCTAGGGTTCGACAGGAACAGGAGGAGATCGTCTGCGAACAGTGCCATGTTATGTTCAGAGGTGCCCTCCGTCTGACCCTTGACCGACCCATTTTTCCTGATGGTGTTGGCCAAAGATTCCATGGATAGAGCATATAGTAAGGGCGAAAGGGGGCAACCCTGACGTGTCCCATTATTAATCAGTATGGGGGCCGACAGGGCGCCATCCATCCGCACTCTTTCAGACGGGCCATTGTATAGGGCCATGATCTATTCTCTCATCCTTCACCCCAGGCCCATCCAACGGAGGGTCCCCTCTCAGAACCTCCACCTGATCCTGTTGAACGCCTTTTCCACGTCTACCGCCAGCAAGCACAACGGTCTGCCTGCTGATCTTGCACGGGTAATCAGGGAGATAGATTTAATAGTATTATCCCTTGCTTCCCTGCCTGGGACAAATCCCACCTGGTCTTTATGTATCAGGTCGGGGATGTGACCGCTAAGCCTGTTTGCTATGAGTTTCACCATCATTTTTACGTCTATGTTTATCAGGGAAATAGGCCTGTAGCTGGCACATGAGGAGGGGTCTTTGCCCAGTTTCGGGATTACCACAATGTGAGCCGGGAGAGCCTGTGGCGGGAGGGGACTTCCCCAGGAAATCTCATTGAAAACTTGTGTTAAGAATAGGGACAATTCCTCCACAAAAATGTTAAAAAATCAGGCCGAGAACCCGTCCAGGCCTGGGCTCTTGCCTATCTTAGGTTTTTTGATTGTTTCAACTATCTCTTCAAAAGTAAAGTCCTCCTCCATAGCCTCAGACTCTTCCGCTCCCAGGGGGCCCGGGCCATATTCGTCAAGGTAGGCTCTTTCCTCGTCACGCTCCCCGTTATCTGCCTGAGTAGGCCGTTCTATATTATAGAGTTTCTCATAGTAGAGGCGAAATTCCTCTAGGATGTCTCTTGTGGAGACCGCAACCCCTCCCCCCGCCTTCAGGATCTTAGGAACAAACGTCTGCGGGGTTCTGGGATGAAGCACACGCGCCAGTCGGCGTCCACATTTATCCCCGACCTCGTAGGCTTCCCTGCGGATCCTATCTCTGAACGCCAGTGTAATCTGATCTAGAATTGAGAATATCTTTTGGCGCAACAACGAGATTTCTGCTCGAAGAATGTCTTTCGGAATTCTCTTATTCGCCATCTCGTGCTCCTGCAGTGATAACAGTAGGCTCCCTAGTTCCCTGGAGCGTTCCTTTTTTAGTCTGGCCCCTTGTGATATCAAGATGCCTCTTAGGACGCTTTTTAAGGCCTCCCACTTAAGCGGGGACCGTGTAGAATCGCTTTGATGGTCATTTATAAAATTGTTTATGGCTGATTTGACTTCCTGGAAACAGTGGGGATCTTTTAGGATATTGTCATTTAGTTTCCACCCTCGCACCCGAGAGTCTCCATGGAGACCATCGAATTCGGCATATACCAGGACATGGTCGGACCAGATAAAAGGCCCAAACGAGCATACAGGCTGGGAGTCTAGAAGAGCATGGGAGACCCAAATATAGTCAAGCCTACCGTAACTGTTGTGGGCTATCAAGTGGAAGGTGTAGTCCCTGATGCCCAGGTGCAATAAACGCCATAGGTCCACTAGGTGCATGTTTCCCAGCTCCCTCAACAGGGACCGCGTTGCTGATCGAGAGACCGAGGACCTACCAGATGACGAGTCATGTTCTGGGTCTACCGTCAGGTGAAGTCGCCTCCCAAGATGATGACAGTACCATCTGCAAACTTCGTTAGCTCCCTCAGCGCGGTAATTCCAAAGGAGGTCTGGCCCTAGTTCGGGAAATATAAATTACCAAATGTAGTTATTCTGCCTAACAGTTCGACTTTGATAAATAGGTACCTGCCCTTGGGGTAACACATCATGCCAAGGAGTTAGGCTTGTAGGGAGTTGTGGAACGCAATGGACACCCCGCCCATTTTACGGGTTCGATTCGGGCTACGAAACCAAGTGGGGTATGTTTTCGTGGAGCAAAAGGGGATCTCTCCAGCCTTGAAATGTGTCTCCTGGAATAGGAGCACTTTCCTGCCTTATTTCTGCATATGATAAAGAATTTGGCCTCTTTTGGAGGGGATGTTCAACTCCTTGGCATTGTAGGAGCATACCGTCAGGCTAGCCATGGTCGCATGAGTTGGGAAAACTCCCTACAGGATACAAGCGAGGTCGAGGTTGGGTGGGGGTAAGGGAAGGGGGGGTTGGGAGATGTTTGGGAAGGAATGGATGGGGAGGGGGGGAAGAAACCAAAAACATTAGTTAGCCTTAGTTAGGGCCTTGTAAATCTATAATACTTATTATAAACCACCAAACTCTAGCAACTAATGCAGCTTAGAGCTGCCTAATCTAGGTGGGGGGGAGGGGAGACTGAAAACGGGGCAATTCAAGAAAGTGATGGGAACGACACAGCAACGGATAGGGCAGGCGAGGGGCTACATGCTGGGCTGCATCTAAAGTTCCCAGGTCCCACTATTAAGCCACAATAGCGGCAAGAGTGGGCCCCCCCCTCCCAACAATTTTTACTTCTGAAAAGCCCTCATTAGCAATGCATACCTTAGCTAAGCACCACACTACCTCCAACAAAGCACAATCACTGCCTGCATGACACTCCGCTGACACTTCTCCTGGGTTACATGCTGACCAACTACCCCCCCCCCCCCGCACGGCCCAGTGTCCACAGCGCACACCAAACTGTCCCTGCCCAGCCTTCAGCTGCCCTCATGCCACGCCACCCTCATGTCTATTTATAAGTGCGTCTGCCATGAGGAGGAACCGCAGGCACACACTGCAGAGGGTTGGCACGGCTGGGCAGCGACCCTCTTTAAAAGGGGTGGGGCGATAGCCCACAATGCTGTACAGAAGCAATGAGAAATCCAATCCTGTGCCACCTCCATCTGGAGCTGCACA